>NW_023596576.1:13662384-13770213 GCF_011947565.3 Pollicipes pollicipes
AGCCGTGGCGTTGGATGTTCAGATTTGTTTGACGTCTGGCTTGGTGTAAATGGGCAAACTTTGCTGTTTCCAACGCACATATTATATATATATATATATATATATATATATATATATATATATATATCGCTACAAAGGCATGCATACACTGCATTTCCTGATATTCATAAGACCCTCTCAACTAGCTGCATTAAAAATCAGTAGTCTGCGCCTTACTCCATAATGCCTACTAAACAGCTTCTCCCGCCGTGCCAATCATGGCCACTCCAGCGCACGCGGCATAATGCCCTTGCCTGTTCGTATCTTCGGGCTATATGGTGCCGGATGTAGATGTTGTAACCACGTGACCTTACCGCCGGGCGGGAGGGTCTTATTGGCAGGGGCGATGCCAATATGCGGCTAGCCTGTCCCTGTGTCCTGCCACGGGTGTCAGAACGGTTTTATGTCGACACTGCATACGTCCAAAGATCCAGTCGTTGAATGATGCATTTAACTGACGCTGTCAGGGGTACCGTGGTTGAGGGCGCACAGCCATGGGCGGGGAGACAGTCGTTCATGGTGCCTGACCGGTTCCGCCATCCCGCCAATGACCCGGTCACCCGCTTTATCATAGCTCTGTGGCCCACATGAGTGTGTGTTGGTGTCGGGTGTACCGGAGCCACAACGTGCCGAGCCGTGCGCGAACATCATCGGGCTCGTATGCTGACCAATGAGCTCCTCATTATATTCGGTCTTGTGGGAAGGCGTGACAGCGGCAGCCGGCGGCGTACAACATCCAGCGGCGGCCAGGTAGTCGCCACGACGCCCACCGCAGGGACCCCCCCCCCCCCCCACATGTCTTTAAAGCTTTGCCAGCTGTTACCACACCAGGCGACGAATAACTTCTTCAGCAGCTTACATGATTGAGAATGATAGTAAAATAATGGTCCCTGCATGACGGGAGATAGATTAAACTGCTACTGGAGAATAAAGAATGTAACACAAAAAGCCTAAGCATTAGTAACATGGCATTTCACATTTTTACACGGTAGCAGATTGCAACCTATGTGATCATCTGGCTGCATCATGCTAGTGATATTTGCTATTTATGAGACGAGACGAAGACTTCTGCATCTTATAGCCTATATGAAGTTGCATCTAAGTTAATATCGTATATTGCTTATAACTTGAATGTAACAGGGCTCTAGTAGAGTGTTCTATGTCGCTGGTGTTAAGAATTTAGCAGCTTGTTTCTCATTTGTTCATTGTTCATTTTTATTTAGAGTGCTGACAATCCACAAGCAAAAACTCAATTGCGGAAGCAGTCCAGTTTTAAAAACAATGAATGTACGATCATACACCAGCTAAAACCTAATCACACACACATTCATAATATACCTTACACACAGTCACAAATATGTGCGTCTTGTCAAAGGAATACAATCATAGCACCATGTCTCGTGAGTGTAGGAGCATTAAGTATTATGATTTGGAGCAGTCTAAGGCGTCATTACATTATGTTGTTAGAAAACGTTGCATGAAGCATTGAAACGTTCGGTGTTAGCGCTGCAGTATATTTGAACTTTGAAGTCACTTATTATCACATATCAAAGACAGACTGCTGGCAAAATGCAAGCCACGATTTGAATCAGGAGAGCAGCTGGTAGTTTATCACTACATGACTTAACGAACTAAAACAGTACGTTGGTAACCCTAATTCGATTACATCCGACATACCACGATTAAAATGGCGCTTACAACTGCTCACATGCATCTCATGTTGATGGCCAAACCTTACTGAAGCATGGCTAGTTGGCCCACATACGGACCACGCCTTTACTGCTCATTGCACGCTTTAAATCTGGCCTATGTTTGCCCGTGGTTATGAGCCAGGCGCCACTGGACGCTAACCGCTCGTGACTGGGTCTCGCGATGCAAAACAAATATCTCGGCAATAGCGGGTCACTGGAGTCGGAGGCGGAGCCCCTGCGATGGGCTGATTCCGGGGGTCACACGCGTGGAGGTGGGGGCTGCGTCCCCCCCCCCCTTACAAAAGCCTCATTAGCGAGTGGCCCTTCCAATTAACAGCGTAGCAGAAGGCCATTAGTGACGGGCCTCTCGAATCGCTGGCGACAAGACGGCATCTCCCCACTTCATGAGAGCAGCGTCCTCACAGGCGCCCCAGCGCCGGTCAACTCGCCAAAGTGGGTCATGGGGACGAGCGTTGGCAGACATCTAAAGCAGACTGCAGCCAGTTGAGCGGAAAACACGTGACGGCCCGGCCCTTGGCGTTCAAGGCGACGTCTCCAGACAGAGCCCCCGCCTGGCACCTCCCGGCCCGGCGGTGCCGCGGCGTGCAGCGCCTAGGCGCATTGGCAGCGGAAGATGGAGACACAAAAGAGGTAAGGAAATGGTTATCACCGGTCGGTCACACCAGCGTCAAAACTAAAAAAAGTTGCAACAAAAAAGCAACAACAAAAGTTGTACCTCCTCCCGTCAATGTGAAGCTGCCCCCATATTGGTCTTAGCACCCCGCAACCCTGGGCTGCCCCCCCCCCCCCCCATACCGCAAAATTTGGCTGGGCCCCACAATATGGAACCTGGTTTCCAAAACTACATCAGCTGTTTGAAAAAGATAGTCTAAAAATTTGTATTACAGTGGGGTACATTCAAAATTCAAGGTTGTATTCGTACATGTCCCTAAGATATAACAATCTAAGCACTGGACTATTTGGTTCCAAATGTTCTTGTAATATGCTGGTGAAATGGGCGCAAACACCGCAATGCAAACAACTGTGAGTGAATGTGAATTTCTTGCAATTGGCCTCGTGCTGCGCAGGGCAAAGGTCAAGCCATGGATGTCCCACAGCTACAGTGCACTCCACAAAAACCGCTCCATACTTTTTTTGGGGGGCGTACCACTGGGGGCTTCAGGATTTGGTCGTGGGAGGGTTCACGCTCCACTGTAGTGCCCCTTGGAAGTTGCCCCCCCCTCACAAAATTTCCCCGCACTTCGGTAACTTTACTTTCATATCCTTGTTGATAAGACCGTAGTATTATCCTCATTCTTCGGATGAAAACCGGGAGAATGGAGATATAGTTAGTCATGTCATAGAGATATAGTTAGTCATATAGTCATGCCTTTTAGGTCTCTAACGTCGTGGTGAATGACTGTGTGTCATTGGTGCTTTACAATGCTACTGAGACAATGTGGTGATGCCTGCCTGTCATCTTGGTAGAAAGAGCGGGCATCGCGGGGAACCGAACCCCATAGTGAATGGACACACGCAAAAAGGGAAAAAAGTACGCGATTTCGAGTCGAGATGCCACTCTAGTAGCACGTTAAGAGGCAAATATTGAAACATTAATCACAGAAGCAGCAAGGACGAGGCTATCAACATTCGTAGACTTGTCCGCGATATGCATTTTTTTGTAGTAAAACATCGGCAAGCTCCATGGAATATGAGCATGTTTTGTATTGTTACCATGGAAATAATGAAAAAAATCAAACTCCTCTCGTGCTACAAACTGCTACGCGCTACCCCGGTAGTCTGCGTTCCTTTACCGCGCTTCTTCGCTCTCTGCGCTCCGTTCCCACGCTGCCCTGCTCGTATCTACTCTGCTCCCGCGCTGCCCCGCGTCTGCGCTCTGCTCCCGCGCTGTCCCGGTCGTGTGCGCTCTGCTCCCGCGCTGTTCCGGTCGTCTTCTCTCTGCTCCGCGCTGTCCCGGGCGTCTTCGCTCTGCTCCCGCGCTGTCCCGGTCTGTGCGCTCTGTTCCCGCGCTGTCCCGGTCGTCTTCGCTCTGCTCCCGGCCCGGTCCGGCCCGGCGTCCGCCTCTGCCGCGCGTACGTCGGGTTCCGCGGGACCGGGGTTGGCGTGGGGAACGATCGTCAGTGGGTCCCTCAGATCCGGGTGAGGCGGGGAGGAAGACGCCGGCTGACTGCTTAGTCCGCGCTGGACGTGTGTCGCCATCGGGTGCAGGCGTACAGCGAGTGCCGGCATTGGAGGCAAGCTGTTAACGGCCCGCGTTTTGCGTACTCAGGTCGCGCTCAGTGCCAGACAGCGCCTTTGTTCGTATTTCTAAGACGGCTGCTCAGCTCCCAGCATGACGTTCCTTGTCTGCTGATCGACGTCTATCATGTGCTTTCAAATGGTAGCCAGCAAAGGTTTTCTCTGACTTAGCAGTGTGGACACATAAAACAGTCGGTTTATTTTTGCGATTACAAACGTGGATCCGGTTAATGACTGTTTGTTCTGTTCCGCTTAGTCTGATTGCTCTGTTTGTTACTTACACCGTGTGCTATCAATTTAATGAGCACCGCTATTCCGCCGCGGGTCTGGCTTGCTTGCTGCTGCATATTTCACCAGCCGTCGCAAAGCCAAACTTCACGTTCGAACGTAGTGCAATATGAGGACGAATGTGTAGACGGCCGCCACGTCGAAGACACCGAGGTTTTAGGTGCACTATATTTGATGACCGCCCATCGCCAACACCTGCGCTTCCACTCCTCGTGGACGCTGACAGGGAAACAACGAAACCTCGGAAATGGACAGACTAGACCTAGAACTAAACAGAGCGGAAACAGACAGAACAGAGACTAAAATTAGCAATACCAAATGAATACCAAAATAGCATGGATTGATTGACGCTAAATTAGACCTCAAGATAATCGCAAGCTAAGTGACTCAACAAACGAGAAGCGAGCACTAAATCAAACTAGAAATGCAAACGGTGCACCGACTACAAATGAACGGTCGTTTGCTAACAAGCATTCAAGGGACTATTTCACATTTGCATGGGATTTTGAATTTAAATGGCCACTTGAAACATCATTCCCTTGAGCACAGAGGCATGCCCTTTGTAAAACTTCACATCCTGACGTTTTTTTAACGAGGCGTCCGTCATTAGATGCGAACTAATGTGTTTACGGTCAAGAGAAACAAGGCTCTTTACTTATTATTGTCTGAAGTACGTCAGCAGGAAGTGCAGAAGCAGCGTGTACCAACTGACGTTCAACCAGTTTCATGAGTTAGATGCAAGTCTCTGTCACGAACAGCGATGATACGTGGTACAGGCATTTGAGCAGTTTTATTAGTTGGGACGGACGTGACTCCGGGGGTCGAGTTGGTTAGGAGTTGCGCCATAACCGAGATTATAAATGCTAGTTAAAAAGCATGCCACTACAAGACCATAACAATAATATGAAATATCAAAGAATGAACAAGAAAGAACAAATATGCAAGAACACAAGAAGATGTGCCAAATCAAGCATACAGAATATTATATTCCTTTAGATAAAAAGCTACAAGGGATCCGGGAATTAAAGAAGGAACAAGGGCCAAAGTCTCTTGATATACATCAAAATGGGCCAAAAAACGACACAAACGTTTCACCATTACGGTTTCACGAGTATTCATAAGAATAAAGACGCTTCAAAAACTCAGAAAATGATGTCTTTTTGACGTATGGGGCAACCTAAGAAGAAATAAGCCTCTCGGCTCTGAACTACTTACGTTACAAAAAGGACATACGAACGATGACATGGCTTGCCAGGATTGCACATCAGACAAACGACCTCGGTAGACGAACCCAGCACACAGTGTGATCACTAGTACGGTGGTGGTGGCACAGGCTGCCGGGATGAAATGCGTGTTTTTTGGTCTGGTTCGTGATGACGAACGGCATTAGCGATAGCGCAGCCATATCTTTATAAGCGCGTATTTTTTAAATAAGTTTTTCGGTGGGATGTTTTCTTCTTCTAAATATGATAGTCGAGTCGAGTTCCAAAAGCTTTGTTTTTCACGTCGTGGAGATGCTTATTACGTCTGCCTTATCCAAGACGTGTTGTTTATTGATATCGGAGGACTTTATACCAGAGGCACGCTTGACACGTGATCTGAAAGATAGAGTTACGCGTTATACACCTGCCCAACACACCTGCCTGGTAAGCGTGACACGTACAGTTAACCGCGGGGCATGGAGAAGTCCAAGGGCAGACTGTACAAGACGATGTTGTATTGTCCGTCCACTTGTCGACATTCAAATGGAGACGCCTGATAAACGTATTGTCGGGTTTAATGCTTTAATCAGGTCGTCATTTACGATTGGAAGCGAGATGTACGTTTTGTCGTTTGGTGAACGTGGGATGATGTCATTACCATTATAAGTGGATATATGGCCCGTTTTACCACTCGTAGCGGATAGGCATCCAGGGGTATCCAGGGGAGAAATGCAGCAGACGCGGGCGCAAAATGATTACTCTTATTACCCGCTTGCAATCATGTCACTTGCCAAAACTCACCGTGTTTAATCTCAATCACAGGCTATTGGAACTGGTCTTGGTTCTAGCTCCCATACAACGCGGAAGGGACTAGACTACACTGCACAACATTCGCATCAAACGACGACTCGAACACTGGAACACTACACATCAAGTCACGTGCATGTGGGAGGCCCTCCTGAAAAGACTCCCGGATCTTTTAATTTTCACGGAAAATACTGTTGTGCGCAAAAAAGTTGTGCGCATCCTTCGTGTTCATTGTTCGTGTATACAGGCGATACGAGATGAACATACAGGTTGCAAACTCTGGAGGCGGTGCCCATATTTTTTTCACATTGACGGATTCTTGGGACACACCATAGCGGGAGGGAGATAAGAACCGCGCTACCTTCGTTCTAGGATCTACGGTGACAGACACGTAGACAAAATTGTCCTTGGGGAACCGGCAAATGTCAGTTTTTCCGAGATCCTGCGAACGCCGCCCAAGTTCCGACAAAATCACCTTATATCTAGTAAAAATATCTCGGTTCAGGAGGGCATGGCCGTCTTATCTCCCGCCCCTTGGTCAAATCTCTAAATGACATTCCTCAGTTCATCTCTGGACCGCTGCACGTTGCAACTAGATATAAAATGAAGAAGCCTGCTAATTAGCAAGAAAATGTTCAGCAATGCCAGTCGTGTCATGTTTCTGAATAACCCTAACATCAGTGATGACGTCACGGGTTCGGGTTCAAGTCTACTACTAAAAACAGCTTAGCATGTAGCACAACAATTGTTACAAAAATAAGAAATCTGGGCATTTTCTCGGTAAATTGGCAATTAAATACCTTAAGTTTTATCGAATCCCTAAAACGCTTCCCGACTAATTTGTTAGCGACAGCTCACGCCCGCGCCGACCGCCGGAGCCTTTGCATCGAGTTGCGAATAGCGGGCAATAATTAATTCAGGCAGCGACGCCCTTCGCCGAAATGCAAACGGACCGTTTTAAAGACCCAGTAGATTTGCTTTCAGTGTTTTAATTTGTAGAGAGGTTCGCGCACCGTGTCATCATGCCGCTATTGGCTGGCAACATTTGCTCCAGACAAGACACGTAAAATCATGTTTGGTCTTAACTGAATAATGTTCCGCTATATTACGTAAGGTCAGTGCATATGTGGGGTATGTTATGCATGTTATGCATGTTAGATAAGACGATAGTAATAGCCTTATTCCTCATAGAGAACCCAGGGGATGGAGAGATAGATGCGTTGATATTTCGGTAGCATGCCTTTAGCTAAACGAACAGGAGCATCAAATTCAAAATTACCTGCATTAGCTTCTCGATTTTTCAAGTTTATTCAGACCGTCAACCCAAGTCTTGACATGTCACCAGTATCCAGGGGATCAAACAGGGAGCAATTGCCAGCCATTACCATTACGCAGTTCATATTTAACTATGAACCAGAACGCGCGAAAAATACGTGCACATGCAAACGAATTCAAGCAAGCTGGCATCGCGCATCACGCGTAAGGGATCACTGATGCAGATAAACGTTTTTAAGCTAGCACGCATCACACACTAAGGCATGTATCACATTCGCATAATCGGCCGTGATATGCGCTGTACATCAAGGTCTAGACGCCGACTTTTTATAGCAATGTGTTCAATTATTTCATGTCTGTATGGTCCTGTGCTCTGTAGATGACTTTTAGCTCTAATAGGGATTAGGATCCACACTTTGGATTTCAGCCTGAGCGTGTTGTAGCAAAAAGTGGTCACCGAAAAGGGTATTCCCTGTTTTGTTTTAAGCGTCTCGCAGGTGTTCATTATATCTCAAACCAATAGGAGGCATCGACTCCCCGACACCGACCACGTCCCTTCCAAGTTTTTCACACAGTTTACACTAAATTCCAAAAGGCAGGTTTTTTTGCGTGCAACGCCCTTGAAATCAAGAATTGCACACATTACATGTATTACGCCCACGGGCACTTGGGCTTCATGATGGAAGGTTTCAGTAGGAACTTTCTCAGCTTATTGCTATTTTTCCAAGCTATGCGTACACGCAGTTTTGATATTCTAACAATGTGCTTGATTTTCCAAAGCAAGTGCTTATCTATGTAAGGTACCGTGTCAGGTTCACAGCCTTCAATGGGAGGCAAAGGAAAGGTTACTTGGGATAAACCTTCCACGAGACTCATCCCCTAAGCGCTCTAGATATTTTGCCTCTTCCAACATTTTGCCTAAAGGCGCGGAGAACATCCATTGCCTAACAGCAAACTCCATATTTTGTTTACGTTCTCCGTTTCCTTTTCACTACCAGACGAGTTGCTTAGAGCCCTATGGAACATGTTCCGATTGTATTATACTCAGGAGAAGTTGGATGCGCAGATTTGCATTGCATAATGATACCAGAGTTGGTGTGCTTGACAAAAAAAAAACTCTATTTCCAACGTTGTGCGGGTCTTCCTCCTTTCTACCGTCACTAGTGTATCCAAATATGACACCCCCTTTTTGTCCCCCGTATGCCCCATCGTGAAGGCCGAACTCGGATGCTGGTTGTTTGTGAACTCTAAAATTTCTCCAAGGGCACGCTGTCCCTACGTCCATTCTCCAGCAAAATCATCGACGCATCCAGCTAAAAAAAAGTTGATTTTAATGGGCTGGCGGGCAGAGCCTTTGTTTCAAGCTGGTCTACAGATATTATCGCCAGAGGAGAAGTACATGTGCTCCCCATTGCTATTCCCAACTTTTGTCGGTGGTAGTCATCTCCGAAAGCGAAAATATTATCCTTGAGACGCTGTTCTTAAAGACTGCAGACATCCCCTTTTGATAGACGAAAAACACCCATTTCATGGAAATGTGCATCTACCCTTGGCTCTCACGGCAGCAACAGCTTAGCTGGGTGGTATATTGTGATATAAATTGACAACATCTACACTGAAGAAAGCACTGCTCTCTGATAACCCTTCTGCCTCTAAATGATTAGAAACCTTTCTTAGAAAGCCAAGTCTTTCTTTCCTTTTCACTACTTGATGAGTTGTAAGAGCCCTATGATATACATTACGAGTTATATAATGCTTAGCGCTCTCTCTGCTTCTGCACTTCTCTGCTCCTGTTCCGCCACGGGTGTCAGAAACAGTCTAATGTCGACATTGCAGACGTCCAAGAGATCCAGTCGTTGAATGATGCGTTAAACCGACGCTGTCACTGATGTGCCTCTAGTCCATCTTACGTTATCGTCCAATTCGCGGTCAAACGCACGCTAGAGGTCAAAATGTACCGGGCTCAAGTTATAACGATTTAAAATGCAGCCCCCTGTATCTTGTAAGGTCGTTGACCTATGACAGGTCGAAGTCAGGTCATGGCTGCCAGTAAAGGTAATTTCTAAGCAATCATTCGATCTGATGTGACAACAAAATGTCAGACGAATCCATACATCTCTTAGATAGTCTCTTTGCCAGTAAACCAATCGAATTTGGAGTGACAACAAACTCAATTGACCTGGGGTCAGGTGTAAAGGTCAGACCGAGGATGGATATGAAGGTAAAAACTGGCTTTCTTTTACGTGAGAGCTTGCTTTACAGAGTAGTTTCTGGTGCTCATTCGAAACTTGTTAATAACAGAGGCCTAACAGGCATGTTACATGAACTAATTAAATTTCAGAGTAAGGCGCTGATCTAAAATGACCCAGGTCAACATCTTGGTTTAGAAGCACACCACTAACATAATCGCTGACCCGTATTCAAATGGTAAAATAGCATCGATTTCTTACATGTTTGGTCTCCTTAACCTTTTTGACGTTAAACCAGGTCAACGACCTTAAATGAAAACCATTGACCTTTTGCAGGCGCATAGGTTCAAGGTGGTTGCATGAGAAAATCTGGGCACAGTTTGTACACCAATATGGGGTTTGACTTTAATCGACCTTATTTGACCCAAAAGTCAAGTCAAATGCAAAGTCCACTATCATTTGACGAGGCTGTACAAGTCACTCCGTGACCCGCTGGCTGTCTGTGACGAGCTATTGGTAAAGTTCAACATAGATAAGATCAACATCATATATTTTCGTTTTGTTTCTTTCCTGTTTGTTTGTTATTATATATTCGTCTCGTGAGTTTGGTGACTTCAGGTTACCATGGTATCCTATCGATCATATTGTCATCCGATGAAATGGCGACCTGCAGTTAGTCAGACGAGGCGAGTCGTAAAAACCCCGCCGAATGATGGTCATCATGGCGAACTGAGGTCCCGATGTTTTCAATGGACAGTGAAATCGCATAGACCCAGACAATTGATAAAATTCCAATTAATTGGACTAGCATTTTCCCAGGCTGGCGACAATGTACAGAAGCGATGGCAAAGCAGCGTTGTCACCAGCATTGTATGCAGAAAGCGTCGACTATTAGAATGATATATATATATATATATATATATATATATATATATATATAGCTTATGTTATAAGAGTGCACATGTGCATAGCTATAGTTATAAGAGTGCACATGCTAAAATAAATGAACTTAAAGTTACTGGAGGACACTGGTTAAGCAACCACATCAAGCAATCATTGGAATATTATGGGAGTATTCGACCTGTTAAAGCACTTTCTTCAACCGTGGAGTGTTCTCAGTGTATCTATAGATTGCTTCCCACCGTCGCTGAACTAGTCTCTGCTGCACGTCAAAGGTGGCTTCATGTTAACATGAGAACTCATAATACCGAAAAACCAGGGGCTCAAAACCTGTCTTGCTTGTCTCAACTTTACTTGACTGTCAGACGCCCCCCGCATCAGGGGTGTCGTTTGTATAATATCACGGGGGCCTAAGCCCCCCCCCCCCCAATGCTGGCTTGAGTCCCTTCAATGCTCTCCTGGGCCCTTTCCCAATCCCAATGCTTATGAACAAAAAAGGGAATACTGGGCCAATGGAATGCGGCAAGCGTCTGAACTGCTGTCACAACTGCTGAACTGCTGTGCTAAGCGCATCACCATCTTTATCATATTTGTGTCTAATCATTGTCACTGTCGCATTGGCTGCAAATGGGACATCATTCCTCACCATAAAAGCTATTTTAATACAAGTATGATTGTAATGACAGCAACGTGATCACCTTCATACATTATCAACTACTCCCGTCTTTCACACAACTTGGTAAAAAGCAAAATCATCGGTCGTCAAAACGTATTCCACAACGGCAAGCAAGTAATGCTACACAACGGGAGCCTCTATATCGTCCAGTCTGGTACGAACCTCCTTGTCGGCGGCAGGCTGCTGCAGTACTCTTTTCCTCATATACAAACACCAAAACATCACATAATACGTACGAATGTGTATTATTTGTGAAAGAAGAAAAATGGATCTAACCAGTTCAATAAGCTTGCAGTTCCTGTAAACCTGAAATATACAAACTGTCGTTGCAATCGTGTTTTATTACTATAACAAGCTTGAACAATGACAAATAATGCACCCAGTAACCGAATAACCGACACAAGTTTATGTGTGATCAAAGCTCTTTAGAGGTTTGACATGACCTAGGTCACAATGGGTACTGAAAATTGTGTGACACCGTGAGCGTTCGTTTTCAACCTCTCCTTGAAAAAATCGTATCGGATGTCAACTATCCTCGGCTGGGCACGGGTTAATATGTAACATTTTGGAATTGCTTGCCGTAGGGTGCTACTCTATAACGTTGTTTTAGTATGTATCTTGAGTGGATCGCCACAAAGGTAGCAGGTACTGAGTGATACATTGTGTACATACTCATCATCAAAAGGACGTGTTTGTAAATTTGTTTGCTATTCATTCGGCGGGATTTGGTGCAATAATTGTCATTGTAGTCAGTTGGGTGTTCTTCTGGTGGAATTTGGTGAAATAACTCGACTAAAGTAGTGTGATCTTTGTCAGTTATGTGATGACTATGTACCTTTGTTTCTTATGTCAGCTACGAAATAGGAGGGTAGTGTTTACTTCTTCTTTTTTTGCAGGCAATATCACTCCTAGTCAGGGCCCAGTCCACTAAACACCACGCCGCTGCTGCTGTACCATGTTCAAGACACGCAGCCGGCGCCTGTGCTTGCCGCTTTTCCGTGTGTGAGCTCGCTGGACGTCCTAACTCTTGCACTCATGACGTACACCATGTGACGGCGCCAGCCAGGGAGGACCCCGCTGCCAAGGGTCGCCTGCAGTGGGAGTCCTCGGCCCGGCCCAGAAGTGCAACGCTTGTCTTCTCTGCGATATAGAAATACGTGGTTCCTGCCCGTCCATGCCACGGGCGGCTCCACTCTGTGGCTTTCCGCCGTCGAGCAATACGCCGGGTTGTTGCGCTGAGATTTGCGTTCCGACTCGTCGAGCGAGCTGTCTCCGCCTGCTGCAGATGTGTTGGGGTCGTCCATTGCCGACCTGCAGTGCCTCCTGTGTACCTGTCGCATGTCATCGCGTCTTGTGTCAGGACAACTGTACGCCACCGTCGCGGTCTTTCACTCCGCCGCATCGGCCACTGCGGCAGTCCGACCCGCTCCCATGCCCTATGACGCTGGCTGCGTTATTGCTGTCTCACCTCCCTTCCAACACTAGGCCGCCGCCTTCGTGTGCTTCAGCATCATGACGCTGCCTGCCTCCCGCGTCACCTATCCTAAAGACGTTGCGTTAGCGGTTAACAGCCTGCTTCTCGGCTTTTGTTGATAGGCCTTGCAGTCGTTTCAGGGACCCCAAGTCGTCCAGGCCGTGTTTAACCCTTGTGTTTCATGTCGTTGGGAGGGCATTCTAATTTGATTTCCTGTGGAGTGCCATTTGGAGGCATGTGTCAACTTGCTTGAATATATCTGCTCTATGGCGACGTTTTCAGTGTTGTATAATCTCAAATGTGCGTTGTTTTTTTTATTTTGCTACCATGGGCAATCTACGGTTCAAAAATAAAAACAAATGGGATTCCAACGGGCTGGGGGAGAGTTGCGTCTGCTTGGCTGCGCCTCTGTTCAGCTATTTTATTAAATTTTTCTGCTTTCCATACCAGTAAATCCACAACCTTCCCACCTTTTCCAATAGCCTTTGTGTAAATGCAGTTGAACTAATTTTGGCCCTCAATCGGCGGCGTTGTGATATAAACAAACAACCAAATCCTGAAGTTATGTGTCAAATAATCGATTATATGCCTGCTCGGGGCTCTGTCACTGGCTTTTTCAACTTTTACCTGACATCCAGTCAAATACATACTAATACGTTTCGTGTGCTTATAAGGGTACCCATGCCACCCCCAGACTGGATCGGATGGAAATTCCCGGATTTGGACTTAAATTTGGAAAGCAATGTTTGCAAACCTACATTTTGCAATCGTATCGCTTCCAGACAGCACAATACATAAAAACAAAATCGAGACGACACGCTTACTTAGCCAACCCCGCTTTAGATTAGTACAATGTATACCAGGACAACACCTGCTGTCCAGAGTATAATTTCGCGAAATCAGATGTGGGATGGCACAGACAAAAAGCTATGATTTTGTTCGCAAACTTACGCGATCTTATTGATCCTCTCGCTTTTTTACCCAATTTCCCAAGAAATGTAGGGGTTGGAGTGAGGGGCTGAGGAATAGATCTATACGCACCCTCCTGCCTCCTGCGATGCCTGAGCTAATATGTGACACAATGATTTGTTGACAATGGTTGGTAATACCTTGATCACTAGGCTATCACAAAGCCCACGCACGTGTGTAGGCAGGTTTTCAGCTGACTTTAATGTTCAAAACATTTATATTTCCAGCAAAACTGCCCC
The DNA here is from genome assembly GCF_011947565.3 of Pollicipes pollicipes. Classification (NCBI taxonomy): domain Eukaryota; kingdom Metazoa; phylum Arthropoda; class Thecostraca; order Pollicipedomorpha; family Pollicipedidae; genus Pollicipes; species Pollicipes pollicipes. The sequence continues at coordinate 13,676,393 of NW_023596576.1, forward strand.
GATATCATCTATGTAGTCTTTATGTCAATTCATGGAGCTGGTCAGGTCTGGTCTACTAAAGCCTCCACCAATGTAGTAAAACTCCAGTCTTCTCAAGTGAATATATACAAAATATAAAATACTTCTGATCGCGTTAAAAGACGCGTGATAATGGTATTGCATATCTGTGCGTCCAGCCTTGTAAAAGTTAGCCAGCTGACGTTTGATGCTCACCCGTGTTTGGAAGAACCGTGAAGAGAGTCCGCTGCATCACGTGCTTCAAGAGTCCCTTAGTGATGACGATATGAACGATGCATGGAACAACTCCTCGTGATTCGGTGACTTCCATCGACACATTCACCAATGTGAATTGACTACTGCAATGTAAAATCGGGACATTTTTCCACCTTGTATTTCACGGTCAACATGGCATGCGTAGACATTTACACGGCCCAAAAGCGTCACAGGTACCAACGGAGGGTTGATACGGGTACGAAAGGTCCACCTGTGTGATCGCTACAACCCTGATCCCTGTTTGTGGGTCGAGCATCACCGCCACTCTCTGACAGCGGCTGTAATGACTGGACCGGCATTGCCACGCAAGCGCAAGCCCTGCCACGCAAGCCTTGAGCCGGCCAGCCAGCGACCCCCGGCGGCGTGAGGCTGAACCCCGGTCTGCACCCACCAAACGCCACATCATGGGACCAAGCAGGCTCAGAAGCTGAGGCGACCACGACTGATGCCCAGCTACACCGCACGGCGAACAGACGACGATGCCCCCACCCCACCACCAGACGGGGCGGAACTCGGCCCAGCTGGTCAGATCGGGGAGCGTACAGCGGCGCATCTCCTCCGCTGGTGAGGACACACACCGCCGGCAGTGCTTACAAGCCATTGACTGATGGGTGCGCTCGATCGATTCTGTGAATGTCCTCGGCAAACTAAAAGTGAAAGCGGCTTTGTCGTCAGGATGCACGCAGAATGTCGCAAGGGGAGGGCTCAACACAACATTGGCATGGAGAAACGCTCATGTTAGCGTACTGGAGCGCATTGCGTGTAACAACACGGCGTTTTCCGATCAATTAGTTTTTACGTGCCTACCTCGGCCTTAACACGTCGACATTTATCTCCATGTGTCTTAATAAATGTCATCATCTGGTTGGGCCAAGTAACACGTTCCACCGGTGCCAACCCCGGCTCGCGCAAAAAAGCCACTGTTTTGGGAGTTGATGCCATATGTCCGTGGACACGGCGATGCGACGTTGCATTCCTATGGGCAGTCGGGCACATGGTTGTTGGCCACTTGACACATAGTTCTGACGTAAAGAGTGCACGACTGATCCGACCAACCAGCAATCCAAGAATGCATGATACATGTGCTTGAGTCGCCACGGCTGTCGGGTTCATTTGGGCCCCACCAGGAGTCAGGAGTCAAGTCTTCACCGCCACCGTCAGCGCCCAAAAACATCGACCCTGTGTCAGTCACCCCTAACCACATGGGATCCTCATTAGCCATGTCGGTAACGCACTGGTTCTGGGCGGCAGTGCGGGGCACGGCCAGATGGCCTCCAAGCTCCTGACAGAGGGTCTCCGCTCCCGCACGGGCGCCGGGCAGCTCCGCCCGAGCCAGACAGAGGCCACCGCACCGCGTGAAAGTCCCTGGACATTCGCACTCGTTTGAGCTGGTGCCTGAAACGATAGAAGTGCAACGTGAGGAAGCCGCTCCAGTGCGCTGCTCAGTTGGCTAGCTGGTGTAAACAAAAAAGTTGAAAGGTATATACATGATAGATACCTGTGGGTGATCCAAAAGTTCGGCGGGCCACCGGGGGTTAAGAGATTTCTGCTAAAAGTGTATCTTTGATGCATTGAAGAAGGATTCGATGATTGAGGAGATTCCAGAGGTCAACACATTTATGAGAGGCTGTCAAGCTTCCACCTTGACCCATGTCGGTCAGGAGTTATTGTGATGCAAGGACAGGTCATAATGCAGTTCCACACGGGCCGTGGACAAAAATAGGATAAAAAAGGTACGTGTGACCATTGTTCGTAGGATAAAGTTTGCATGCCCAAAGCCCATTAAGAGAAATTATGTGGGGCATTAAGTTCGTGACTGCTCAAGTTCGTGACGGAAAAGTTATGCATCAGTAAAAATCGGATGGAAGAAGGTTCGTCGGAAAGAAGTTCGCAACAGAAATGTTTGTACGCGCAAACGCTCGTATGGAACCGGTCATAATCAATGGTTCGAATGCAAATGTTCGGGCGCAGATGCTAACCGAGAATGACGCTTCTTTAAAAAAGTACGTAAGCGAAGGTTGATATTTCGATACGACATGTAAGTACACAAAGTTCACAGTACGTACACAAAACTTTGTATTCAGATGTAAGCGAGTGACGAATCAACGACTGAACGAATTCAAGTTAACTGCATGATGGGAGGGGGGGGGGGGGGTCAAAACTGGCCCTCTCCCTAGCCCACAGGCAGCTTGAGGCGAAAAAATCAGATGGTGCTAGACTCACCAGAGCTATTCGACATCATCCGGCAGTATCCGATTTGGTCGTCTTCCCCCTGTGTCTCTGCAGGCATCATGCAGCCTTCTATTGGCCCATCACTCAGTAGAGTACGAGCGCCATTGGCGTGATACACGAAACCGCAGCAGGCCTCCGATGCCATGTTCAGGCAATCGGCCGAGCACGCGATCCTGGAGGCGCGCGGACGTGACACGGAGGGAGGGTTCAGAGGTGAACCTCTCACCTGGCAGAACACAACCCCGCCCGCCATCGACGATCGCAAAATGCCCGGCACCATCAGAAATGTACCAATGACATGCAAAGTCTTCATGACTTTTTCGTTTCAAGCCGTCGTCTGTTCCGGTCGCGTGTGCGTGAAATAAGCCGTCTGTTGTCAAGCCACAAGCTTTATACCTGACCGGGTTTGATTGTGCCGCGACGGCGTCGTTTCCATAGCACACTGCAGCGAACTGCGGATGTGCGCTGGCCTGCTCAGACCGGCTGGTTTTAGCTGTATGTTTGGCTGTATGTTTTAGCTGCGTTCACGCAGCGTGGCGTGTTTTGATAAACATACATGTAAAATGCTTTGCATTCTCGGCCGTTGCGTACGAGTTGCAAGCGTGCCCGCCTTTCGCCTCGGCTGTCTGGCTTTGGAGCGAGTGGGAAGATTGCCAAGGAGGGTCTCAGAGTAAAGCAGACAAACAACATAACACTGTCGGATCGCGTTGGCCCATCAAACAGTGCGTGAGCACTAGTCGCATTATTGCGGAAGAGGGGCAACAAAGCATTGGCATGCAGCAAAGTCGGTGCAGACAAGGCGGATGAAAAGGCTGCTCAAGATTTATTTTGGTACGCACATTGAATTTGTGCAGATTAACACAGGACAATCACGCTTCATCCTCAACATAGCGTGGTCATCATCGTTGTCATCAACATTGTACCGTCGTTGTCATCAACATCGTCGTCGTGGTAGTGACCATTGTTATACATATTGTGTCATATCAGGCGAAAATGACATCGGAAACTTTACAAGAGTGGAGATTCCAAGATGAACCGTGCAAGCGATGATGCGCAGATGTCGGAGATGTTCTGCTGTGTTCGGCGCTTCTGGAGCTTTATGTCCTTGAGCGTCATGAAGCATTGAGTTGGCATCCAGTTTAAAGCGTGTGACGTAATAGCAATCATACGCTCAATACGTACATGAAGAAGCGGTTTTCTTGAAACGCATTCTCATTTACGCTGCTCTCTTGGCAGATATCGTATCTTGGGATCGAACGCATCAGTGCTGCGTCAGGCGCTCCCGCTGTCCGGGGTAGCCGGACGAGAGACAATATGTTCACTTATTTTCCTGTCTGTATGGTCCTGTGCTCTGCAGATGCTCTGTACATCCTGTGCTCTGCTCTGTAGCTTTTATAAGGATTGGGATGCAGACTTTGGATTTCAGCCGCAGAAGACAGCTGCAATTGTTTTTCTCATATGCGCTTTAACCATCAAGTATTGACCACAGTGCATTACGCACATATTGTGGGCGTTGTATTGTGTTATCATGTATCGACGCAGACGTCATATAACCGACGGAATGGACGTGCCTGACAAACAAATCTGAATCTGTGTCCCTCACCGCGACACCATAATGCAGAATGATAAAACTTGGTGTGATGATAACTTTCCCTGCGCCTTTGTAGCATCCCATCCAAAAACATGGGGAGGGCCTAAGCCAACATTGGGGGTGTGGGGGGGGGCAACTCAACATCGGGGAGAACCCTCACAAAAGAAGGTAAATCAACACCCGTGAATGGGCTCCCAATGCCACCGCATTGGCTGCTCGACCTGCCACCTTTACCAGCAGGGGTTGTGATAGTAGCGCCACCTGAACCGGGGGCGCCGCCCTCGGAACAGCTTTCACGGACTCAGGTCACAGTCGGGTTTCACGGACTCACGTCACAGTCGGCTTTCACGGACTCAGGTCACAGTCGGGTTTCACGGACTCACGTCACAGTCGGCTTTCACGGACTCAGGTCACAGTCGGGTTTCACGGACTCACGTCACAGTCGGCTTTCACGGACTCAGGTCACAGTCGGGTTTCACGGCCTCAGGTCACAGTCGGGTTTCACGGACTCACGTCACAGTCGGGTTTTCGCGCGACTGCTGCTGAGCTCGCTCGTATTCACTGCCACTGCGGAGCTGTGATGACTTTCGCAGTGTGCGGATTCCGGCGATTCTGCCCTGTCGTCCAGCTATCCTGGCCAGCGGTAGTCGTACTGAGCCCGGCAGTTCCGAACTCACGTCCGGCTACCCCGGCCAGCGGTAGTCGTGCTGAGCCCGGCGATTCCGACCTCTCGTCAGGCTACCCCGGACAGCGGGAGCGCCTGACGCAGCGCTGATGCGTTCGGTCGCAAAATACGACATCTGCCAAGAGAGCAGCGTAAATGGGAGTGCGTTTCAAGAAAACCTCTTCTTCATGTACGTATTGAGTGTATGATTGCTATTACGTCATATACTTTAAACTGGGTGCCAATTCAATGCTCCATGACACCCAAGGACATAAAGCTCCAGAAGCGCCGAACTCAGCAGAACATATCCGTCATCTGCGCGTCATTGCCTGCACGGTTCATCTTGGAGTCTTCACTGATGTAAATTTTCCGATATAATTTTCGTTTGATATGACACAATATGTATAACAATGGTCACTACCATGGAGACGATGTTGGTGACAACAACGGCACGATGTTGATGACAACGACGGCACGATGTTGATGACAACGATGATGACCACGCGATGTTGAGGATGAACCGTCGTTATCCTGTGTTAGTGTACACAAATTCAATGTGCGTACCAAAATAAATCTTGAGCAACTTTTCATCCGCCTTGCCTAAGCCCACTTTGCTACACGCCAATGCTTTGTTGCTCCTCCTCCGCAATAATGCGACTAGTGCTCACGCACTGTTTGATGGGCCAACGCGATCCGACAGTGTTATGTTGTTTCTCTGCTTGACTCTGAGACCCTCGTTGGCAATCTTCCCACTCGCTTCGAAGCCAGACAGCCGAGACGAAGGCGGGCACGCTTAGAGCTCGCACGCAACAGCCGAGCATGCAAAGCATTTTACAGATATGTTTATCAGAACACGCCACGCAGCGTGAATGCAGCTAAAACATACAGCCAAACATACAGCTAAAACCAGCCGGTCTGGGCAGGCCACCGCACGTCCGCAGTTCGCTGCAGTGTGCTATGGAAACGACGCCGTCGCGGCACAATCAAACCCGGTCAGGTATAAAGGTTGTGGCTTGACAACAGACGGCTCATTTCACGCACACGCGACCGGAACCGACGACGGCTTGAAACGAAAAAGTCATGAAAACTTTGCATGTCATTGGCATATTTCTGATAGTGGCCGGCATTTTGCGATTGTCGATGGCGGGCGGGGTTGTGTTCCGCCAGGTGAGAGGTTCACCTCTGAACCCTCCCTCCGTGTCGCGTCCGCGCGCCTCCAGGATCGCGTGCTCGGCCGATTGCCTGAGCATGACATCGGAGGGCTGCTGCGGTTTCGTGTATCACGCCAACGGCACCTGTACCCTACTCAGTGACGGGCCCATACAAGGCTGCATGATGCCAGCAGAGCCACAAGGGGAAGACGACCAAATCGGATATTGCCGGATGATGTCGAATAGCTCTGGTGAGTCTAGCACCATCTGATTTCTTCGCCTCAAACTGCCTTTGGGCTCGGGAGAGGGCCTAGTTTTGACCCCCCCCCCCCCCCCTCCCCTCCATGCAGTTAACCTGAATTCGTTCAGTTGTTGATTCGTGTCTCGCTTACATCTGAATACAAAGTTTTGTGTACGTATTGTGAACTTTGTGTACTTATATGTCGTATCGAAATATCAACCTTCGCTTACGTACTTTTTAAAGAAGCGTCATTGTCGGTTAGCATCTGCGCCCGAACATTTGCATTCGAACCATTGGTTATGACCATTTTCCATAAGAGCTTTTGCGCGTACGAACATTTCTGTTGCGAACTTCTTTCCGACGAACCTTCTTCCATCCGATTTTTACTGATTCATACCTTTTTCATTACGAGCTTGAGCAGTCACGAACTTAATGCTCCACATACTTTCTCTTAATGGGCATTAAACGTGCAAACTTTATCCTACGAACAATGGTCACACGTACCTTTTCCTGTGCGTACTTTTGTCCATGGCCCGTGTGGAACTGCATTATGACCTGTCCCTGCATCACAATAACTCCTGACCGACATGGGTCAAGGTGGAGGCTTGACAGCCTCTCATAAATGTGCTGTCCCCTGGAATCTCCTCCATCATCGAATCCTTCTTCAATGCATCAAAGATACACTTTTGGCAAAAACTCTTAACCCCTGGTGGCCCGCCGAACTTTTGGATGACCCACAGGTATCTATCATGTATATACCTTTCAACTTTTTTGTTTACACCAGCTATCCAACTGAACAGCGCACTGGAGCTGCCTCCTCACGTTGTATTTCTATCGTTTCAGGCACCAGCTCGGACCAGTGCGACTGTCCAGGGGCTTTCACGCGGTGCGGTGGCCTCTGTCTGGCTCGGGCGGAAATACCCGACGCCCGTGCGGAGGCGGAGTCTCTCTGTCAGGCGCTGGGGGGCCATCCGGCCGTGCCCCGCACTGCCGCCCAGAACCAGTGTGTCACCGACATGGCTAATGGGGTTGCCATGTGGTTAGGGGTGACCGACACAGGGTCGAAGTTTTTGGGCGCTGACGGTGGCGGTGAAGTCTTGATTCCTGCCTCCTGGTGGGGTTCAACTGAGCCCAACAACCGTGGCGTCCCAGGGTACTGCATAATGCATTCTTGGGGTGATGGTTGGTCCGATCAGTCGTGCACTCTTCGCGTCAGAACTATGTGTCAAGTGGCCAACAACCATGTGCCCGACTGCCCATAGGAATGCAACTTCACATCCCCGTGTGCAGGGACATATGGCGTCAACTCCCAAAACAGTGGCTTTTTTGCGCGGAGCGGGGTGGCAGCGGTGGAGCGTGTTCCTCGGCCCAACTAGATAGTGACATTTTTTCAGACAAGAGAATAAATGTCGACGTGTTAAGATCGATGTAGGCACGTAAAAACTAATTGATGGAAAAACGCCGTGTTGTTACACCCAATGCGCTCCAGTGCGCTAACATGAGCGTTTCTCCATGCCAATGTTGTGTTGAGTCCGCCCATTGTGAGATCCTGCATGCACCCTGACGACAAAGCCGCTTTCACTTTAGTTTGCCGAGGACATTCACAGAATCGATCGAGCGCACCCATCAGTCAATGGCTTGTAAGCACTGCCGGCGGTGTGTGTCCTCACCAGCAGAGGAGATGCGCCGCTGTACGCTCCCACGTGGTGGGGCGGGGGCATCGTCGCCTGTTCGCCGTGCGGTGTAGCTGGGCATCAGTCGTGGTCGCCTCAGCCTCTGAGCCTGCTTGGTCCCACGTTGTGGTGTTTGGTGGGTGCAGACCGGGGTTCAGCCTCACGCCGCCGGGGGGTCGCTGGCTGGTCGGCCTCAGGGCTTGCGTGGCAGGGCTTGCACTTGTGTGGCAATGCTGGTCCAGTCATTACAGCCGCTGTCAGAGAGTGGCGGTGATGCTCGACCCACAAACAGGGTCAGGGTTGTGGCGATCACACGGTGGACCTTCCGTACCCGTATCAACCCTCCGTTGGTACCTGTGTCGCTTTGGGTCGTGTGAAATGTCTACGCATGCCGTGGTTGACCGTGAAATACAAGGTGGAAAAATGTCCCGATTTTACATTGCAGTAGTCAAGTCACATTGGAGAATGTGTCGGTGGAAGTCACTGCATCACGAGGAGTTGTTCCATGCATCGTTCACACCGTCATCACTAAGGGACTCTTGAAGCACGTGATGCAGCGGACTCTCTTCACGGCCCTTCCAAACACGGGTGAGCATCAAGCGTCAGCTGGCTAACTTTTTCAAGGCTGGACCCAGAAATATATAACACCATTATCAAGCGTTTTTACATGATCAGATATAAGAGGTATTTAGTGTATGGATTCGGCAGGGACTAACTAAAAATGCCATTACTAACCTATTTCTTTCTTTCCTCCGTTACCTACGGGTTTTAACTATTATCGCACTCCATGCGCAAGTAACGCAGCTTCCTCCATTCACTTGAGAAGACTGCGGAGTTTATTTTGTAGCTGGTGGCTTCAGTAGACCAGACCTGACCAGCTCCATTGAATTTACGTAAAGTCTACATAGATGATATCGGGCCGGTTTTGCTGGAATTATAGACGTTTTGAACATTAAAGTCAGCTGAAAACCTGCCTATGCACACGCGTGGATTTTGTGGTAGCATGGTGATCAAGGTATTGCCAACCATTTTCAACAAATCATTGTGTCACATATTAGCTCAGGCACCGCGGCAGGCAGGAGGGGGCTTATAGATCTATTCCTCAGCCCCTCACTCCATCTCCCACACTTCCTAGGAAATTGGGTAAAGAAGCAGGAGGATCAATAAGATCGCGTGGGTTTGTGAACAATAACATAACTTTTTGTTTGTGCCATCCCACATATGCATTTGCGAAACTATACTCTTGACAGCGGCTGTTGTCCTTGTATACATTGTACTAACATAAAGCGGGGTTGGCTAAGGAAGCATGACATCTCGATTTTGTTTTTATGTATGGTGCTGTCTGGAAGCGACACGATTGTAAAATATAGGTGGGCAAACCTGTTGACTGACTGACAAACCTGAGTGATATTGACTGAAACAAAGCAAAAAGTAAATGCCACCCTCCATTTCATAACATATATAATAAATGTATGTTTTGTGCACCAAATGCACCAAATTCCAACAGAAAAACACCCAACTGACTACAGTGCCAATTAGTGCACTAAATCTCGTCAAATGAACAGCAAACAAATTACAAACACATGTATATTTGATGATGACTATGTGCACAATGTATCACTCAATACCTGCTACCTTTGTAGCGAGCCACTCAAGAAACATACTAAACCAATGTTATAGAGCAGCACCCTACCGCAAGCAACTCCCAAATTTGCATATTAACCCGTGCCCAACCGAGGAAAGTTGACCTCCGATACGCTTTTTCAAGGAGAGGTTGAAGACGAACGCTCACGGTACTACAACATTTCCATTGCCTATTGTGACCTAGGTCAGCTCAAACCTCTAAAGAGCTTTGATCACACATAAACATGTGTAGGTTATTCGGTTACTGGATGCATTAGTTGTCATTGTTCAAGCTTGTTATAGTAATAAAACACGATTGCAACGACAGTTTGTATATTTCAGGTTTACAGAAACTGTAAGATTAATGAACTGGTTAGGTCCAGTTTTCTTGTTTTACAAATAATGCACATTCGTACGCATTATGCATAGTTGTGTTGTTTGTATATGAGGAAAAGAGTACTATTGATATGCACAACCACCATATGATCACAAAGTACAAGACCTTAGTCCGCGTCATGACCTGCCTGAGTACCGCTGTACGCCAGCGTGCCACCCGGCCGGCAGCGAACGGCACCCTTGATCTGCCCCTCTTCGCCAGTCGCTGGCACTCAGAACCTTTTTGCATCGCGCAGCCTCATCCTGGAGCAGCCTGCCGCCGACAAGGAGGTTCGAACCAGACTGGACGATATAGAGGCTCCCGTTGTGTAGCATTACTTGCTTGCCGTTGTGGAATGCGTTTCACGAGTGATGATCTTGCTTTTTACCAAGTTGTGTGAAAGACGGGAGTAGTTGGCAATGTGCGAAGGTGGTCACGTTGCTGTCATTCTTTAATATTACAATCATGCGTTAATTAAAATTTATTTTATGTTGAGGAATGATATTTCATTTGCAGCCAATGTGAGAGTGACAATAATGAGATATAATGATGATAAAAATAGTGATGCGCTTATTACATAATGTGGCAGGAGTTCAGACACTTGCCGCATTCCATTGGCCCAGTATTCCCTTTTTTTGTTCATAAGCATTTGGATGGGGAGGGGACCCAGGAGAGCATTGAAGGGACTCAAGCCAGCAATGGGGGGGGGGGGGGGGGAGTTAGGCCCCGGTGATATTATACAAAGCGGCGTGTCGTATTTGTCGTATTTGTTCATATTTCTAAGACGGCTGCTCAACGCCCAACATGACGCTCCTTGTCTGCTGATCGACGTCTATCATGAGCCTTCAAATGGTAGCCAAAGGCCTTCTCTGACCTAGCCGCGCGGACACATAAACAGCCAGTTTCTTTTTGCGATTACAAACATGGATTCGGCTAATGACTGTTTGATCTGTTCCGCTTAGTCTGATCGCTCTGTTTTTTACTCCTGCCGTGTGTTATTAATGTAATGAGCACCTCTATTCCGCCGCGGGTCTGGCTTGCTTGCTGCAACATAACTCACCAGCCGTCGCCAAACCAAACTTTGCATTCAAACGTAGTGCAATATGAGCAGGATGAATAAACGGCCGTTTGCTAATCAAGCATTCAAGAGACCATTTCACATTTGTATGGGTTTTTTAATTGAAATGGCCATTGAAATGGCCTCTTGAGTTCAGAGTCATACCGTTTGTAAAACTTTACATCCTGACGTTTTTTAGCGAAGCGCCCGTCATCAGGTGCGGACTAGCGGTCAAGAGAAGTCAAGGTCAAGAGAAACAAGGCTACTGACTTATTATTGTCTGAAGTACGTCAGCAGGAAGTGCAGAACCAGCGTGTACCAACTGACTTTCAACGAGTTTCATACGTTAGATGCAAGTCTTGATCACGAACAGTGATGATGCATGATGCAGGCATTTAGGCAATTTTACTAGTTGGGACGGACGTGACTCCGGGGATCGAGTAGGTTAGGAATTGCGCCATAACCGAGATTATAAATGCTAGTAAAAAGCATGCCACTACAAGACCATAACAGTAATATAAAATATAAAAGAATGAAAAAGAAATAACAAGTATGCAAGAACACAATAGGATGTGCCAAATGAAGCATACATGATATTGTGTTCCTTTGCATACAAGGTTACAAGGTATCCAGGGATAAAAAGAACAAGAGCCATAAGTCGGTGTAGGTGTACTTTCCTACCTAACGTTAGAAAAAATCATTGCACACCATTCGTCGTGTTCAAGGCGGCACATATCGTAAGTAATCTCAAAACAGGTAGAATCATGCTCCTACCTTCGAATTTCAATAGCTTCGATGGCGGGCTCCCGAGCGCCGCGCGCACCGCACCGCCTGGACTCCCCAGCGCCGTTTCTGCATTGCAGTTGCGTAAATACAATATTTCTGCTTACCAAGAACTCTACAAAATGTACGGGACCAAGGTGAACCATTCGTCGTGTTTAAGGCGGAGCATATTGTAAATAATTTCAAAACAGATAGAATCATGCTCCTACCCTCGAATTTTAATAAATACGATAGCGAACTCCCGAGCGCCGCACGCCCCGCACCGCACTGCCTCGACTTCCAAGCGCCGTTTCTGCGTTGTTGCGAAAGCACAATATTTCTGCTTATCAAGAACCATAAAACATGTACGGGACCAAGGTAACAATAATAAAGCAACCAAAATCGTTTCTTATCGAGTTTAGGTACATTTATGAAACACGCAGGCCAGAATAGTCCAGAACATATCCTAAACTAGCCAAACCTAACCTAACCTAACCTAACCTAACCTAACTGAGAATAGACCAGAACCTAAGCTAAGCTAAGCTAAGCTAGCCTGACCTGACCTGACCTGACCTGACCTAACCTAACCTAACTAACCTAACCTAACCTAACCTAACCTAACCTAACCTAACCTAACCTAACCTAACCTAACCTAACCTAACCTAACCTAACCTAACCTAACCTAACCAAACCTAACCTCCCCACCCTATATCCCCTTCAACCCAGCATCTCATTGGCATCCATGTTCCATGCCATATATAGGTGCCATATAGTGAGCTTTTATTTAGCTGCCATGTTCTCATTTTGCTTTACATTCCCCACCCAATCCCCCTGCAACCCATGGTCCCGTTGGCGTCGAGGATCAAATTTCATGGATTCTTGCTACCTTGTCCCGGTACATTTTTATGGTTCGCAGTAATGTTGTGACCCGAGCAGTAATGGCGCCGGTGTCGCGGGTGCTGTGTGGGTGCGGCGCTCGGGAGCTCGCCATCGTAATTATAAAAAATTGAAGCTAAGATCATTAATCTACCTGTTTTGTAATTATTTACGATATGTCCTGCCTTAAACATGACGAATGGTTTACTTTGGTCCCGTACATTTTGTACAGTTCTTGGTACGCAGAAATATTGTATTTACGCAACGGCAACGCGGAAACGGCGCTGGGGAGTCCAGGCGGTGCGGTGCGCGCGGCGCTCGGGGGCCCGCCATCGAAGTTATTGAAATTCGAAGGTAGGAGCATGATTCTACCTGTTTTGAGATTATTTACGATATGTCATGCCTTAAACACGACGAATGGTGTACAATGATTTTTTCTAACGTTAGGTAGGAAAGTACACCCTCACCTATAAGTCTGCTGAAATACATTAAAATCGGCCAAAAGCGACACAAACGTTTCATCGTTACGGGTCCACGAGTATTTGTAAGAATAAAGACGCTTGAAAAACTCAGAAAATGATGTCTTTCTAACGTATAGGGCAACCTCAGAATAAACATGTACCTTGGCCCTAAGCAAAGTTTGCTCACGTTACAAAAAGGACATACGAACGATGATATGGCATGTCAGAATTGCACATCAGGCAAACAACCTCGGTGGATGAATCCAGCGCACAGTGTGATCACTAGTACGGTGGTGGTGGCACAGGCTGCCGAGATGAAATGCATGTTTTTGGTATGGTTTGTGATGACGAATGGCATCAGCGATTCTCGCGCAGCCATACCTTTACAAGCGCGTAATTTTTTTTTGGTGAGTTTTTTCGGTGAAGCGGATTCCGTGGGACGTTTCTTTCTTCTAGATGTGATAGTTGAGTTGAGTTGAGTTCAAGTTCAGAAAGCTGATGCTCTGATAGTCGGGGGAGGTCGAAAGTCCTTTCCTAGAAGAAAGAATGCGCCTCCCGTAACGCCATGTGAATGCGCATGCAACAAGCCCGATAAAGTTGTGCGCATCCTCCGTGTTCCTTATTTGTTTATGCAGGCGTTATGAGGTAAATGTAGAGGTTGCAGGCTCTGGAGGCAGAACCCATATTTTTTTTTTGCATCTTGACGGTCACTTGGGACACACCGTAGCGGGAGGGAGAGAAAAACGCTTTACCTTCATTCTAGGATCGATGGTGACATACACGTAGACAAAATTATCCTTGAAGAACCGGCAGATGTCAAATTTTCTCCGAAATCCTGCGAACGTTGACCAAAATTCCGACAACATAACCTGATGTCGAGTAAAAATACATCGGCTCAGCAGGGCAAGGCCGTCTTATATCCTCGGCCCTTGGTCAAATCCCTAAATGACAGTTCCCTAGTTCAGCGCTGGGCCGCTCCACGTTGCGGCTAGATATTAAATGATGAAGCCTACTTATTGGCAAGAACACCTTCAGCAGTGTCAGTCGTGTCATGTTTCTGAATAACCCTAACACCAGTGATGATGCCACGGGTTTGGGCTCAAGTCCACTACTAAAAACAGTTTTGCTTGGAGCCCAACAACTGGAACAAAAGGAAGGAATCTGGGCATTTTCTCGGTAAAGTGGCAATTAAATACCTTAAGTTTTATTGAATGCCCTAAAACGCTTTTCGACTTTAATTTGTTAGCGACAGCTCACGCCCTTCGCCGACCGCCGCAGCCTTCGCATCGAGATACGAACAGCGGGCAATAATTAATTCAAGAAGCGACGCCCTTCGCCGAAATGCAAACGGATCGTTTAAAAACCCAGTGGATGTGCTTTCAGCGTTTTGTTTTGTAGAGAGGTTGGTACACCGTGTCATCATGCCGTTATTAGCTGGCAAACATTTGACCAGACAAGACACGGAAAATCATGTTTGGTCTTAAATGAACAATGTTCCGCAATATTACGTAAGCTAAGTGCATATGTGTGGCATGTTATGCATGTAGATAAGTCAGTGGTAATAGCCTTACTTTCTCGTAGAGAAACCAGGGGATGGAGAGATAGATGCGTTGATATTTCGTCAGCATGGCTTTAGCAAAACGAACAGGAGTAACAAATTCAACATTACCTGCCTTACCTTCTCGATTTTTCAAGTTTTTTTCAGACAGTGAACCCCAGTCTTTACATGTCACCGGTATCCAGGGGATCAAACAGGGAGCAATTGCCAGCCATTACTATGATGCAGTTCATATCTAACTATGAACCAGCGCACGCGAAAAATACTTGCATATGCAAACGAATTCAAGCAAGCAGGCATCGCGCATCACGTGTAAGGCATCACTCATGCAGGTAAACGTTTTTAAGGTAGCACGCATCACACATCAAGGCATGTATCACATTCGCATAATCGGCCGTGATATGAGCTGTCCATTAAGGTCTGGACGGCGACTTTTTATAACAATATGTTCACTTATTTGCCTGTCTGGATGGTCCTGTGCTCTGTAGATGACTTTTAGCTCTAATATGGATTGGGATCGACACTTTAGATTTCAGCCCGAGCGTGTTGTAGCAAAAAGTGGTCACCGAAAAGGGTATTCCCTGGTTTGTTTTAAGCGTCTCGCAGGCGTTGATTACACCTCAAACTAATAGGGGGTATCGACTCCCCGATACCGACCATGTCCCTCCCATGTTTTTCCCCCAGTTTACACTAAATTTCGTAAGGCAGGTTTTTTGCGTGCAAAGCCCTTGAAATCAAGAATTGCACATATTACATGTATTACGCCCTCGCGTACTTAGGCTTCGAGATGGAAGATTTCAGTAGGAACTTTCTCAGCTTATTGCTATTTTTCCAAGCTATGCGTAACCGCAGATTTGATTTTCTAACAATGTGCTTGATTTTCCAAAGCAAGTGCTTATCTATGTAAGGTATCGTGTGAGGTTCATAGCCTTCAATGAGCGCGAACGAAAGGTCGCTTGGGATAAAACCTTCCACGAGACTAGTGACGCAGTAGCGTTGATATCATGTTTAGGCTCCTGAAAAACGTCTGGGGTTACGTCTGATGAGCAAAAAACACATCCTATATTGAAGGGCTTAGCTTTCATAATCACAAGCTACCTATCATTTGAGGAAATAACTTTAAGGCTGTAAGATTCAAGTTATCTCGGTGTATTTCAGCTCCCATTTTTCCCTGAATCATCTTTGATTTATACTGTGCGTAGATAATTGCAATTGTTTTTCTCATAGCGCCATAGTAGCGCCTCGGTGTGTGATGCGTGCTAGCCTTAAAAACGTTTACCTGCACGAGTGATGCCTTTCGCGTGATGCGCGATGCCTGCTTTCTTGAAACCATTTGCATGTGCACATATTTTTCGCGTGTTCCGGTTTATAGTTAGATAATGAACTGCATCATAGTAATGGCTGGCAATTGCTCCCTGTTTGATCCCCTGGATACCGGTGACATGTAAAGACTGGGGGCGGCTGCCTGAAAACAAGACTTGAAAAATCGAGAAGGTGAGGCAGATAATTTTGAATTTGTTACTTCTGTTCGCTTGGCTAAAGACATGCTGCCGAAATATCAACCCATCTAACTTTCCATCCCTTGATTTCTCCACGAGGAATAAGGCTATTACTACTCTCTTATCTACGTGCATAACATACCTCACATATGCACTTAGCTTACGTAATATAGCGGAACATTGTTCAGTTAAGACCAAACATGATTTTCCGCGTCTTGTCTGTTCAAATGTTTATCAGCCAATAACGGCATGATGACACGGTGCACGAATCTCTCTACCAATTAAAACGCTGAAAGCAAATCCACTGGGTCTTTAAACGGTCCGTTTGCATTTCGGCGAAGGGCGTCGCTGCTTGAATTAATTATTGCCCGCTATTCGTAACTCGATGCAAAGGCTGCGGCGGTCGGCGTTGGGCGTGAGCTGTCGCTAACAAATTAGTCGAGAAGCGGTTTAGGGGATTCAGTAAAACTTAAGGTATTTAATTGCCTGTTTACCGAGAAAATGCCCAGAATCCTTCCTTTTGTAACAATTGTTGTGCCCCAAGCTCAACTGTTTTTAGTAGTGGACTTGAGCCCGAACCCGTGACGTCATCAGTGATGTTAGGGTTATTAAGAATTTTCATTTCGGCAGAAATTTGCATTTTGTAGAAAAAAAACATTATGGGCACTGCCTCCAGAGTTTGCAACCTGTATGTTTACCTCATAACGCCTGCATACACGAACAAGGAACACAAAGCGTGCGCACAACTTTACCGGGTTTGCTGCATGCACATTCACACGGCGTCATGGGAAGCGCTTTCTTTCCCCAAAAAGGGATTTTTCGACCTCCCGGGCTCTCGAGGCATCAGCGTTCTGAACCTGAGCATAGGATTTTAAGGCGTTCCGCGGAGATATGAGGCACATACATATTTAAACGTTATTTAGGCCATTAGGATTTTTGAAATCCCCTCCACATATGCGCATGGTGACGATGCGCTGCGTCATGAACGGAAAGACTAGAACTAAGGAAAACTAAGGACAGAAGAGAGGGTTTTTGTCCTCAGTTAGAGTGCTTAGAAACATTTTGAGTCGCTTCTTTTTGAGAAATGATGTAAGCCTGGTACCGAATTTCCCCAAATGTTTAGAGCTCGAGCCTCCCAAAGCCTCCCGACATGGCACAGTATTTTCCGTGAAAATTAAAAGATCCGGGAGTCTTGTCAGGAGGGCCTCTCTCAGGCACGTGACTTGATGTGAAGTGTTCCAGCGTTCGAATCGTGGTTTGATGCGAATGATGTGCAGTGCAGTCAAGTCCCTTTCGAGCTGGATAGAAGCTAGAGCCAAGACCAGTTCCAATAGCCGGTGACTGAGATTAAACACGATGAGTTTTGGCAAGAGAGATGATTGCAAGCGGGTAATAAGAGTGATCATTTTGCAGCTGCGTCTGCTACATCTCTCCTCTGGATACACCTGGATCAGTGGATACAGTGGTTAAGCGTACCATATATCCACTTATAATGGCAATGACATCATCCCACGTTCACCGAACGACGAAACGTACATCTCGCTTCCAATCGACAACCTGACTTAAGCATTAAACTCGAAAATGCGTTTATCAGGCGTCTCCATTTGAATGTCGAGAAGTGGACGGACATTACAATATCGTCTTGTACAGTCTGCCCTTGGCCTTCCCCATGCCCCGCGGCTAACTGTACGTGTCACGCTTGCCAGGCAGGTGTGGTGAGCAGGTGTATAACGCGTAACTCTATCTTTCAGATCACGTGTCAAACGTGTGCCTCTGGTATAAAGTCCTCCGATATCAATAAAACATCACGTCTTGGATAAGCCAGACGTAATAAGCATCTCCACGACGTGAAAAACAAAGCTTTTGGAACTCAACTCGACTATCATATTCAGAAGAAGAAAACATCCCACCGACAAAAACTCACTCAAAAAAGTACGCGCTCGTAAAGATATGGCTGTGCTATCGCTGATGCCGTTCGTCATCACAAACCAGACCAAAAAACATGCATTTCATCTTGGCAGCCTGTGCCACCACCACCGTACTAGTGATCACACTGTGTGCTGGGTTCATCCACCGAGGTTGTTTGCCTGATGTGCAATTCTGACATGCCATGTTATCGTTCGTAAGTCCTTTTTGTAACGTTATTAAACTTTGCTTAGAGCCGATAGACTTGTTTCTTGAGGCTCCTCTATGCGTCAAAAAGACATCATTTTCTGAGTTTTGAAGCTTCTTTATTCTTACAATAACCCGCATACACGTGACGGTGAAACGTTTGTGTCGTTTTTTGGCCCATTTTGATGTATATCAAGAGACTTATGGATCTTGTTCTTTCTTTAATCCCTGGATCTCTTGTAGCCTTTTATCCAAGGGAATATAACATTAGGTATGCTTGATCTTTCACATCCTCTTGTGTTCTTGCATATTTGCTATTTCTTGATCATTCTTTTATATTTCATTCTGCTGTTATTGTCTTGTAGTAGCATGCTTTTTAATAGCACTTATAATCTCGGTTATGGCGCTATTCCTAATTCTAACCTATTCCATCCCCGGAGTAAAGTCCGTCCCAACTAGTAAAACTACCCAAATGCCTGCATGATGTATTATCGCTGTTCGTGATCGAGACATGCATCTAACTCATGAAACTGGTTGAAAGTCAGTTGGTATCCGCTGATTCTGCAATTTCTGCTGACGTGCTTTAGACTAAAATAAGTAAATAGCCTAGTTTCTCTTGACCGTTAACACGTTGTCCGCATCTGATGGCGGGCGCCTCGCTAAAAGACGTCAAGATAGGAAGTGTTACAAAGGGCATGACTCTGGAGTCAAGAGAATGATGTTTCAAATGGCCATTTCATTAAAAAAACCCATGCAAATGTGAAATGGTCCCTTGAATGCTTGGTTAGCAAACGACCGTATATTCGTCCTCCTCATATCGCATTACGTTCGAATAGCGAAATTTGGCTTGATGACGGCTGGTGAGTTATGCTGCAGGAAGGAAGGCAGACGCGCGGCAGAAAAAGGGGTGCTCATTACATTAATAACACACGGCCATGAGTAAAAACAGAGCGATCAGACTAAGCGGAACAGATCAAACAGTCATTAGCCGAATCCACGTTTGTAATCGTGAAAAGAAACTGACTGTGTACGTGTCCGTGCGGCTAAGTCAGAGAAATATTTTGCTGGCTACCATTTCAAAGCTCATCATAGACGTCGATCAGCAGACAAGGAACGTCATGATGCTGCGCTGAGCAGCCGCCTTAGAAATACGAACAAAGGCGTTGTTTGGCATTGAGCGCGAGCTGCGTGCGCAAAACGCGCGCGGTAAACAGCTTGCCTCCAATGCCTCCAATGTACTCGCTGTACGCGTGCACCCGATGGCGGCACACGTCCGGCGCGGACTGGGCAGTCAGCCGCCGTCACCCTCCCCGCATCCACCCAGACCTTCAGGGACCCACTGGCGATCGTTCCCCACGCCAGACCCGGTCCCACGGAACCCCACGTCCGCACGGCAGAGGCGGACGCCGGGCCGGACCAAGCCGGGAGGAGAGCCGGACAGGCCGCTCAGTCGTGAGACACGCCCCGGCCGGAGGAGATCCGCCCGCCGGTGTCGAGCGCCCCCTGGCGGCCCAGACGGCCTGTCAGGTCACCGGCCAGTAAGCACGACACGCGTAAGCTGTCCCCCCCCCCCCCCCCCCCGGCACACCGTGTGTGTATGGCAACGAAGCGCCGACAAGAGGGGCAGCGTGGGAGCAGAGCGCAGACGATCGGAGCAGCGCGGGAGCAGAGCGCAGACGACCGGAGCAGCGCGGACACGAGCTGGGCAGCGTGGGAACGGAGCGCAGACAACCGGGGCAGCGCGTAGCGGTTTGTAGCACGAGATGAGTTTGATTTTGTTTTTATTATTTCTATGGTAACAATACACAACATGCTCCATATTCCATCAGCTTGCCGGATGGTTTACTACAAGAAAAGATATCGCGTAAAGTCTACGAATGCCGATAGCCTCGCCCCTGCTTTTCCATGATTAATGTTTCAATATTTGGCTCTTAACGTGTTACTAGAGTGGCATCTCGACTCGAAATCGTGTACATTTTTCCTTTTTTGCGTTTGTCCATTCACTGTGGGATTCGGTTCCCCGCCACTCTTTCTACCAAGATGACAGGCAGGCATCACCACATAGTCTCAGTAGTATTGTAAAGCCCCAATGGCACGCAGCCATTCACCACGAGGCTAGCGACCTAAAAGGTATGACTTGCTGTTTTTGTTGCACTTACGCCGTTACATGTAAGTTTTTCAGTCTTTGGGAAAAGGTGAGCCTGCACTATGCACATAAGCACGCGTGCACCATGTACAACCGCGTACCTACCTATGTCTAGCCCTCGGTGACGCGCAGAGGACAATAGCTTCCCAGTAAGACAACAATGACATGAAAATTACGTGAGTTGTTCAGTGCATTAGCGAGAAACATGATTCCTAGATAAGACCCAGTAGTATTAACCATTCCTCGGATACAAACCAGGCGAATGGAGAAACCTGAGAGAGTTGGTGTGGGGTGATACTTTTGGGCCAACATGCCTTTACTCAAACATTTCGCAGGACGTGAATTTCTGTTGTCAATTCGTTACATTAGTCTCACCACAGAAGTCCAGAAATTAATTCACTTCTGCTTACTTCAACCCAACTGCATCTCCATTCTCCTGGTTTTCATCCGCGGAATGAGGATAATTCTACGGTCTTATCAACAAGGATGTGAAAGTAAAACTAACCGAAGTGCGGGGAAATTGTGTGAGGGGGAGGTGGCAACTTCCAAGGGGCACTTACAGTAAACGTGCAACCCCTCCAACGACCAAATCCTGAACCCCCAGTAGTACGCCCCCCAAAAAAAAAGAAGTGTGGAGCGGTTTTGGTGCGAGTGCACTGTAGCTGTGGGACCTCCAGGATTGGCTCTGACCTGCGCAGCACGAGGCCAATTGCAAGGAATTCACATTCACTCATAATTGTTTGCAATGCGGTGTTTGCGTCCATTTCATCAGCATATTACAAGAACATTTGGAACCAAATAGTTGAGTACTTAGATTGTCATATATTTGGGACATGTACGAATGCAACCTTGAATTCTGAATGTACCCCACTGTAATACAAATTGTTAGATTATCTTTTTTCAAACAGCTGATGCAGTTTCTGGAACCAGGTTCCATATTGTGAGGCCCAGCCCAATATTACGGCATGGGGGGGGGGGGGGGGCAACCCGGGGTTGCGGGGGCCAAGCCCAATATGGGGGGCAGCTTGACGTTGGGGGGAGGAAGCGCAACTTAGTATTGGGGGGCCAGACCCCCGAAATGAATAAAAAGTTCCACCCTGCTTGTGGGGGCTATCAGAACCACGCTGGAAGTTGGTTTTGGAACCATCTGCAGTAGCCATGGGTTTGTGTGCTAGTTTGTATGTTCAATGTGCACAGCTGGCAGGTGTTCATTTACAGGCCAAAACTTCGCAGTATATGAATGCGTAAGGGAAGAACTACAACAGCAAAAATAGGGATGAGTCAAAAGGAATTCACCAATGGTCTATCAGATCTGAAGCGGAACAACATATCGCCTACAAAACGATTTGTCTATTTCGGTACGTCCGTACCTTTTCGGATTTCAAGAGACATTTACACCAAATCGCACAATGTCATGGATTCCAACTCACCGTTTCACTGACAGTTAAACAGAATCGTTTTCAGACTTGGGGGCAGTACAGAGTTTTGACGCTGGTGCGACCGACCAGTGATTACCATTTCGTCACGGCGCCAATGTGTCTCCATCTTCCGCTGCCAAGGCGCCTAGGCGCTGCACGCTGCAACACCGCCGGGCCGGGATGTGCCAGGCGGGGGCCTCTATCTGGAGACGTCGCCTTGAACGCTAAGTGCCGGGCCGTCACGTGTTTTCGGCTCAACTGGCTGCAGTCTGCTTTAGACGTCTGCCAACGCTCGTCCCCATGACCCACTTTGGCGGGTTGGCCGTCGTTGGGGCCCTGTGTGGACCCTGCTACTCATGGAGTGGGGCAGATACCGTCTTGTCGCCAGCGATTCGAGAGGCCCGTCACTAGTGGCTTTCTGTTACGCTCTTAATTGGAAGGGCCACTCGCTAATGAGCCTTATGGAAGGGTGGGAGACGCAGCCTCCGCCTCCACGCGTGTGGCCCGCGGAATCAGCCCATCGCAGGGGTTCCGTCCCCGACTCCAGTGGCCCGCTGTTGCCGACATATTTGTTTTGCATCGCGAGACCCAGTCATGAGCGGCTAGCGTCCAGTGGCGCCTGGCTCATAACCACGAGCAAACATCGGTCACATTTGAAGCGTGCAATAGGCAGTAAAGGCGAAGTCCGTATGTGGGCCAATTAGCCACGCTTCAGTAAGGTTTGGCCATCAACATGAGGCATGTGAACAGTTGTTAGCGTCATTTTAATCCTGGTATGTCGGATGTAATCGAATTTGGGTTACCAACGTATTGTCTTTAGTTCGTTAAATAATGTAGTGATAAACTACCAGCTGCTCTCCTGATTCAAATAGTGGCTTGCATTTTTCCAGCAGTTTTTCTCTGATATGTAATTATAAGTGATTTCAAAGTTCAAATATATTGCAGAGTTTACACCGAATGTCTCAGTGCTTCATGCAACGCTTTCTAACCCAGTAATATAATGACCTGCTCAACTGGAAAACTGGACTGCTTCCGCAACTGAGCTTTTGTTTGTGGATTGTCAGCTCTCTAAATAAGCAATGAAGTTTCGAATGAGCACCAAAAGCTACTCTGTAAAGCAAGCTCTCACGTAAAAGCAAGTTAGTCTTTACCTTCATATTTAACCTCGGTCTGGCCTTTAAACGTAACCCCATGTCAATAGAGTTTGTTGTCACTCCAAATTTGATTGCTTTACTGGCTAAGAGACTATCTTAGGGATGCATGGATTCGTCTCACATTTCGTTGTAGCGTCAGATCGAACGATTACTTAGAAATAACTTTTATTGGCAGCCACGGCCTGAGTTAGACCTGCCATAGCTGAGCGACCTAACAAGATACAGGGGGCTGCATTTGAAATCGTTATAACTAGAGACCGGTACATCTTGGAGTCCAGCGTGCGTCTGGCCCAGAATTGGACGATAGCCTAAGATGCATTAGAGACTCATCAGTGACAGCGTCAGTTTCATGCACCATTCAACGACTGGATCTTTTGGACGTCTGCAATGTCGACATAAAACCGTTCCTGAACCCGTGGCGGGACAGGCTAGCCGTATATTGGCATCGCCCCCGCCAATACGACACTCACGGCCGGCGGTGAGGTCACGTGGTTACAACGTCTGCATCCAACACCATACAGTCCGAGGATATGAACAGGCAAGGGCATTATGCCGTCGCTCTGAAATGGCCATGGCTGGCACGGCGGGAGAAGCTGTTAAATAGGCATTATGGAGTTAAGCGCAGACCACTGATTTATTAATGCAGCTAATTGAGAGAATCTTATGAATATCAGGAAATGCAGTGTATGCATGCTTTTGTAGCGATAAATATATATATATATATATATATATATATATATATATATATATGCGTTAGAAACACTAAAGGATGCCCATTTACACCGCGCCAGACGTCAAGTCAAGACAGGCTTTGAGGGCCTGGTTTTTCGGTATTATGAGTTCTCATGCTAACACGAAGCCACCTTTAACGTGCAGCAGAGCCTAGGTCAGTGACGGTGGGATGCAATCAACAGATACATTGAGAACACTTCACGGTTGAAGAAAGTGCTTTAACAGGGCAAATGGTCCCAAAATATCCCAATGATTGCTTGATGTGACTGCTTAACCAGTGTCTTAGAGTAAATTTAAGGTCATTTATTTTAGCATGTGCACTCGTAATAGTCGACGCTTTCTGCATACATTGCTGGTGACAACGCTGCCTTGCCATTGCTTCTGTACATCGTCGCCAGTCTTGGAAAATGCTGGTCCAAATGATTGAACTTTTATCAGTTGTCTGGCACTACGCGATTTTGCCCTTTATTGAAAACATCGGGACCTCAGTTCATCATGATGGTCATCATTCGACGAGGTTTTAACGACTCGCCTCGTACTATGCTATTTCATCCGCCGTCATGAGCTAACTACAGGTCGCCATTTCATCTGATGGCAATATACTCGATAGGTAACCATGGTAACCCGAAGTCACCAGACTCACGAGACGAATATATGATAACAACAAACAAGAAAAAACAAAACAAAATATATCATGTTGATCTTATCTATGTTGAACTTTACCAAGAGCTTGTCACTGACTGGCAATGGACAACGGAGTGACTTGTACAGCCTCGTTAAATGATATCGAACTTTGCATTTGAGCGACAAAACGACCCGGCACTGCATCCCAGCAACACACTTTTATCATGCTTTACTGTTGCGAATATCGTATTTATGTTGCATTTCGCATAGCCTGTTCGCAACGGCTGGTACCACAGGGTGTTTTCACTTGGTACAGCCTCGCACTTACATACGCATTCCATGTTTATGTTAATCTGGTACGCTTACCTGGTGATGCCACACTATGTTTTACCAACACAACACGATTAAAATAGTTTCCTTTCCTCGGTTGTGGCAACATTGACGTTTTGACGTGGCACGTCCACATGTCAATAAATCACGTGATGGGTCATATGCATTCAAACTCAGAGTTGAAACACCACCATGAGGAAATCCAGATTATGAAGGCATAGCGTGACCTGTAAACCAGCCTGTAATAATGACCTGTAAAATCGAACACCTCGTCCGCGCATGCGTGGAAAATACTGCAGGCAACACGATTGAAGGAATTGTACAATCTATTGCTTTTGAAAACTGCATGTAGCTGCAAAACCGCAGTGTTTTCTCGCTGTCCATGACCACCCCGGTCTGTTATGTTATGCGTGGCAATAAGTTGTGTTGCCATGGCTTTCACTAAGCCGTGGTGTTTGCATAGTTCAGATTTACTTGACGTCTGGCTTGGTGTAAATGGGCAACCTTTGCTGTTTCTAACGCATGTATATATATATATATATATATATATATATATATATATATATATATATATATATATATATATATCGCTACAAAAGCATGCATACACTGCATTTTCTTGATATTCATAAGACCCTCTCAACTAGCTGCATTAATAAATCAAAAGTCTGCGCTTAACTCCATAATGCCTATTGAACAGCATCTCCTGCCGTGCCAGTCATGGCCACTTCACAGCGCCGGCATAATGCCCTTGCCTGTTCGTATCCTCGGGCTATATGGTGCCGGATGTAGACGTTGTAACCACATGACCTTACCGCCGGCCGGGAGCGTCTTATGGGCAGGGGCGATGCCAACATGCGGCTAGCCTTTCCTACCACAGGTGTCAGAAACGGTTTTATGTCGACATTGCATACGTCCAAAAGATCCAGTCGTTGAATGATGCGTTAAACTGATGCTGTCAGGGGTACCGTGGTTGAGGGCGCACAGCCATGGGCGGGGAGACAGCCGTTCATGGTGCCTGACCGGATCCGCCATCCCGCCAATGCCCCGGTCACCCGCTTTATCCTAGCTCTGTGGCCCACATGAGTGTGTGTTGGTGTCGGGTGTACCGGAGCCACAACGTGCCGAGCCGTGCGCTAACATCATCGGGCTCGTATGCTGACCAATGAGCTCCTCATTATAAATTCGGTCTTGTGGGAACGCGTGACAGCGGCAGCCGGCGGCGTACAACATCCAGCGGCGGCCAGGCAGTCGCCAGCGACGCCCACCGCAGGGACCCCCCCCCCCCCCCCCCCACCACACAGGTCTTGAAAGCTTTGCCAACTGTCACCACACCAGGCGACGAATAACTTCTTCAGCAGCTTACATAATTGAGAATGATAGTAAAATAATGGTCCCTGAATGACGGGAGATAGATTACGCATGCTGCTGAAGAATAAAGAACTTAACACAAAAAGCCTAAGCATTATCAACATGGCATTTCACATATGTTTACATAGTAGCAGAATGCAACCTATGCGATCATCTGGTTGCATCGCTGCTAGTGATATTTGCTAGTTATGAGACGAGACGAAGACTTCTGTGTCTTGTAGCCTGTATGAAGTTGCACTTAAGTTAACATCGTATCTTGCTTATAACTTTGAATATAACAAGGGGTCTAGTAGTGTGTTCTATGTCGCTGGTGTTAAGAATTTAGCAGCTTGTTTCTCATTTGTTCATTGTGCATTGTTTATTTAGAGTGCTGGGAATCCACGAGCAAAAGCTCAATTGTGGAAGCAGTCCAGTTTTAAAAATAATAAATGCACGATCATACACCAACTAAAAACCTAATCACACACATTCATAATATACCTTACACACAGTCACAAATATGTGCGTCTTATCGAAGGAATGCAATCATAGCACCATTTCTCGTGAGTGTAGGAACGTTAAGTATAATGATTTGGAGCAGGCTAAGGCGTCATTACATTATTTTGTTAGAAAACGTTGCATGAAGCATTGAAACGTTCGGTGTTTGCGCTGCAGTATATTTGAACTTTGAAGTCACTTATTATCACATGTCAGAGAAAACCGCTGGCAAAAGGCAAGCCTGTATTTGAATCAGGGGAGCAGCTGGTAGTTTATCACTACATGACTTAACGAACTAAAGACAATACGTTGATAACCCAAATTCGATTCCATCCGACATATCATGATTAAAATGGCGCTTACAACTGTTCACACGCCGCCTGTTGATGCCAAACCTCACTAAAGCGTGACTAATTGCCCATATGCGGACTTCGCCCTTACTGCTGATTGCACGCTTCAAATCCCGGCCGGAGGAGATCCGCCCGTCGGTGTCGAACGCCCCCTGGCGACCCATACGGCCTGTCAAGTCACCGACCAGTAAGCACGACACGCGTAAGCTGTTCTCCCCCCCCCCCCCCTCCGGCACACAGTGTGTGTGGCAGCGAAGCGCCGACAAGAGGGACAGCGCGGGAGCAGAGCGCACACGACCGGGGCAGCGCGGGAGCAGAGCGCAGACAACCGGGGCAGCGCGGGAGCAGAGCGCACACGACCGAGGCAGCGCGGGAGCAGAGCGCAGACGACCGGGGCAGCGCGGGAGCAAAGTGCACACGATCGGAGCGGCGCGGGAGCAGAGCGCACACGACCGGGGCAGCGCGGGAGCAGAGCGCACACGACCGGGGCGGCGCGGGAGCAGAGCGCAGACGATCGGAGCAGCGCGGGAGCAGAGCGCAGACGACCGGA
The DNA here is from genome assembly GCF_011947565.3 of Pollicipes pollicipes. NCBI lineage: Eukaryota > Metazoa > Arthropoda > Thecostraca > Pollicipedomorpha > Pollicipedidae > Pollicipes > Pollicipes pollicipes. The sequence continues at coordinate 13,703,694 of NW_023596576.1, forward strand.
GCAGCGCGTGAACAGAGCGGACACGAGCGGGGCAGCGTGGGAACGGAGCGCAGACTACCGGAGCAGCGCGTAGCAGTTTGTAGCACGAGATGAGTTGGATTTTGTTTTGATTATTTACATGGTAACAATACAAAACATGCTCCATATTCCATGGAGCTTGCCGGGTGTTTTACTACAAGACAATATATCGCGGACAAGCCTACGAATTTCGATAGCCTCGCTCCTGCTGCTTTCATGATCAATGTTTCAATATTTGCGCCATAACGTGTTGCTGGAGTGGCATCTCGACTCGAAATCGTGCACATTTTTTCCCTTTTTGCGTGTGTTCATTCACTGTGGGGTTCGGTTCTCCGCGATGCCCGCTCTTTCTATCAAGATGACAGGCAGGCACCACTACATAATCTCAGTAGCATTGTACAGCCCCAATGACACACAGCCATTCACCACGAGGCTAGCGACCTAAAAGGCATGACTTTCTGCTGTTTTTGCTGCATTTAGGGTGTTACATGTAAGCTCTTCAGTCTCCGGGAAAGGTGAGCCTGCACTATACACATAAGCATGCGCGCACCATCTACAACCGCATACCTCCCTATGTCTAGCCCTCAGTGATGCACAGAGGATAATAACTTCGGAATTAGACAACAATGCTGTGAAAATTACCTGAGGTGTTCAGTGCATGAGCGAGTAACATTATTCACGTAGATACGGCAGTAGTATTAGCCTCATTCCTCGGATAAAAAACCGGGAGTATGGAGAGGCCAGGAGATAGTTGGGCTGACATTTCGGCAACATGTCTTTATAGAAACAATAGTAAAATTGAATTCTTGTATGAATCACTACATAGTCTCGCCACAGAATTCCAAAAATTAATTCACTTCTGCTACTTCAACCCAACTACATCTCTATTTTCCTGGTTTTTATCCCCGGAATTAGGCTAATACTACTGTCTTATCAACAAGCATATGGAAATAAAGTTACCGAAGTGCGGGGCAGTTTTGCGAGGGGGGGAGGCAACTTCCAAGGCGCACCACAGTAAAACGTGAACCCTCTCACGACGAAATCCTCACGCCCTCTAGTGGTGCGCCTAAAAAAGCTGTGGAGCGGTATTTCTTGTGTGCACTGTAGCTGTGGGACATCCATGGATTGACCTTTGCCCTGCACAGCACAAATCCGATTGCAACCATTTCACATTCATTCACAATTGTTTGCAATGTGGTGTTTGCGCCCATTTCACCAGCACAATTCAACAACATTTGGAACCAAATAGTTCAGTACTTAGATTGCCATTTCTTTGGGACACGCACAATGCAACCTTGAATTTTGAATCTACTCCACTGTACTACAAATTTTAGTGAAAAATTTCAGATTATCTTTTTCAAACAGCTGATGTAGTTTTGGGAACCAGGTTCCATATTGTGGGGCCCAGCTCAATATTGAGGCGTGCGGGGGGGGGGGGGGGCAACACAGGGTTGCGAGGGGCTAAGCCCACTATGGGGGCAGCTTAACATTTGGGGGGGGGGGTGCAACTTAGTATTGGGGCCAGGCCCCCCAAATGAAGAAAAAGTTCCACCCTGCTTGCGAGAGCTATCAGAGCCACACTGGGAGTTGTTTTCGGAACCATTTGCAGTAGCCATGGGTTTGTGTACTAGTCTGTGTGTCTCATGTGCACAGCTGGCAGGGGTCCATTTACAGGCCAAAACGTGGCAGAATATGATTGCGTAAGGGTAAAACGCCTACAACAGCAAAAATAGGGATGAGTCAAAAGAAATGCACCAGTGATCTATCAGATCTAAGGCGGAACAATATATAGCCTACAAAACGATTTGTCTATTTCGGCACGTCCGTACCTTTTCGGATTTCAAAAGACATTTACACCAAATCGCACAATGTCATGGATTCCAACTCACCGTTTCACTGACAGTTAAACCGGCTCGTTTTCAGACTTGAGGGCAGTACAGAGTTTTGACGCTGGTGTGACGGACCGGTGATTACCATTTCGTGTGTCTCCATCTTCCGCTGCCAATGCGCCTAGGCGCTGCACGCCGCGGCACCGCCGGGCTGGGGAAGCACCAGGGAAGCGCTCTGTCTGGAGACGTTGCCTTGAACGTCAAGGGCCGGACCGTCACGTGTTTTCGGCTCAACTGGCTGCAGTCTGCTTTAGACGTCTGCCAACGCTCATCCCCATGACCCACTTTGGCGGGTTGGCCGTCGCTGGGGCCATGCGATGGACGCCTGCTACTCATGAAGTCGGGGCAGATTACCGTCTTGTCGCCGGCGATTCGAGAGGCCCGTCACTAGTGGCTTTCTGTCACGTTCTTAATTTAAAGGACCACTCGTTAATGAGCCTTATGGAAGTGGGGGGGGGGGGGGGGGCGCAGCCCCGCCTCCACGCGTGTGACCCCCGGAATCAACCGATCGCAGGGGTTCCGCCCCCGACCCCAGTGACCGGCTGTTGCCGAGGCATTTATTTTGCATTGCGAGGCCCAGTCATGAGCGGTTAGCGTCCAGTGGCGCCTGGCTCATAACCACGGGCAAACATCGGCCAGATTTGAAGCGTGTAATGGGCAGTAAGGGCGAAGTCCGTATATGGGCCAATTAGCCACGCTTTAGTAAGGTTTGGCATCAACAGGAGGCGTGTGAACAGTTGTAAGCGCCATTTTAATCATGGTAAGTCGGATGTAATCGAATTTGGGTTATCAACGTATTGTCTTTAGTTCGTTAAGTCATGTAGTGATAAACTACCAGCTGCTCCCCTGATTCAAATAGCGGCTTGCCTTTTGCCAGCGGTTTTTCTCTGACATGTGATAATAAGTGACTTCAAAGTTCAAATATACTGCAGCGCTAACACCGAACGTTTCAATGCTTCATGCAACGTTTTCTAACAAAATAATGTAATGACACCTTAGCCTGCTCCAAATCATAATACTTAACGCTCCTACAGTCACGAGATAGGTTTTTAGTTGGTGTATGATCGTGCATTTATTATTTTTAAAACTGGACTGCTTCCGCAATTGAGCTTTTGCTCGTGGATTGCCAGCACTCTAAATAAACAATGTTCAATGAACGAATGCGAAACAAGCTGCTAAATTCTTAACACCAGCGACATAGAACACACTACTAGACCCCTTGTTATATTCAAAGTTATAAGCAAGATACGATATTAACTTCAGTGCAACTTCATACAGGCTACAAGACGCAGAAGTCTTCGTCTCGTCTCATAAATAGCAAATATCACTAGCAGTGATGCAACCAGATGATCGCATAGGTTACATTCTGCTATCTATGTAAAAATATGTGAAATGCCCATGTTACTAATGCTTAGGCTTTTTTGCGTTAAATCTTTATTCTCCAGTAGCATGTTTAATCTATCTCCCGTCATTCAGGGACCATTATTTTACTATCATTCTCAATTATGTAAGCTGCTGAAGAAGTTATTCCGTCGCCTGGTGTGGTAACAGCTGGCAAAGCCTTAAAGATATGTGGGGGGGGGGGGGGGAGGGTCCCTGCGGTGGGCGTCGTGCGCGACTGCCTGGGCCGCCGCTGGATGTTGTACGCCGCCGGCTGCCGCTGTGTCACGCCTTTCCCACAAGACTCGAATTTATAATGAGGAGCTCATGGTCAGCATACGAGCCCGATGATGCTAGCGCACGCTCCTGGCACGTTGTGGCTCCGGTACACCTGACCCAACACACACTCATGGTGGCCACAGAGCTAGGATAAGTGGGTGGCCGGGGCATTGGCGGGATGGCGGATCCGGTCAGGCACCATAAACGGCTGTCTCCCCGCCCATGGCTGTGCGCCCTCAACCACGGTACCCCTGACGGCATCAGTTTAATGCGTTATTCAACGACTGGATCTTTCGGACGTATGCAGGTCGACATAAAACTGTTTCTGACACCCGTGGCGGGGACAGGCTAGCCGCATATTGGCATCGCCCCTGCCCATAAGACGCTCCCGGCCGGCGGGTAAGGTTCATGTGGTTACAAAGTCTACATCCGGCACCATGTAGCCCGAGGATACGAACAGGCAAGGGCATTATGCCGGCGCTGTGAAGTGGCCATGACTGGCACGGCGGGAGATGCTGTTCAATAGGCATTACGGAGTTAAGCGCAGACTTTGATTTATTAATGCAGCTAGTTGAGATGGTTTTATGGATATCAAGAAAATGCAGTGCATGAATGCTTTTGTAGCGATATATATATATATATATATATATATATATATATATATATATATATACATATATATATATATATATATATATATATATATATGTATATATATATATGCGTTAGAAACAGCAAAGGTTGCCCATTTACACCAAGCCAGACGTCAAGTAAATCTGAACAAACGCCACGGCTCAATGAAAGCCATGGCAACACAACTTATTACCACGCATAACATAACAGACCGGGGTGGTCCTGGACAGCGAGAAAACACTGCGGTTTTGCAGCTACATGCAGTTTTCAAAAGCAAGAGATTGTACAATTCCTTCAACCGTGTTGCCTGCAGTATTTTCCACGCATGCGCGGACGAGGTATTCGATTTTACACGTCATTATTACACGCTGGTTTACAGGTCACGCTATGCCTTTATAATCTGGATTTCCTCATGGTGGTATTTCAACTCTGAGTTTGAATGCATATGACCCATCACGTGATTTATTGACATGTGGACGTGTCACGTCAAAACGTCAATGTTGCCACAACCGAGGAAAGGAAACTATTTTAATCGTGTTGTGTTGGTAAAACATAGTGTGGCATCACCAGGTAAGCGTACCAGATTAACATAAACATGGAATGCGTATGTAAGTGCGAGGCTGTACCAAGTGAAAACACCCTGTGGTACCAGCCGTTGCGAACAGGCTATGCGAAATGCAACATAAATACGATATTCGCAACAGTAAAGCATGATAAAAGTGTGTTGCTGGGATGCAGTGCCGGGTCGTTTTGTCGCTCAAATGCAAAGTTCGATATCATTTAACGAGGCTGTACAAGTCACTCCGTTGTCCATTGCCAGTCAGTGACAAGCTCTTGGTAAAGTTCAACATAGATAAGATCAACATGATATATTTTTGTTTTGTTTTTTCTTGTTTGTTTGTTATCATATATTCGTCTCGTGAGTCTGGTGACTTCGGGTTACCATGGTTACCTATCGAGTATATTGCCATCAGATGAAATGGCGACCTGTAGTTAGCTCATGACGGCGGATGAAATAGCATAGTACGAGGCGAGTCGTTAAAACCTCGTCGAATGATGACCATCATGATGAACTGAGGTCCCGATGTTTTCAATAAAGGGCAAAATCGCGTAGTGCCAGACAACTGATAAAAGTTCAATCATTTGGACCAGCCATTTTCCAAGACTGGCGACGATGTACAGAAGCAATGGCAAGGCAGCGTTGTCACCAGCAATGTATGCAGAAAGCGTCGACTATTACGAGTGCACATGCTAAAATAAATGACCTTAAATTTACTCTAAGACACTGGTTAAGCAGTCACATCAAGCAATCATTGGGATATTTTGGGACCATTTGCCCTGTTAAAGCACTTCTTCAACCGTGAAGTGTTCTCAATGTATCTGTTGATTGCATCCCACCGTCACTGACCTAGGCTCTGCTGCACGTTAAAGGTGGCTCGTGTTAGCATGAGAACTCATAATACCGAAAAACCAGGCCCTCAAAGCCTGTCTTGCTTGTCTCAACTTTACTTTACTGTCAGACCGCCCCCCGCATCAGGGGTGTCGCTTTGTATAATATCACGGGGGCCTAAGCCCCCCCCCCCCCCCTCTCAATGCTGGATTGAGTCCTTCAATGCTCTCCTGGGCCCCCTCAAAATCCTTATGCGTACGAGCAAAAAAGGGAATACTGAGCCAATGGAATACGGCAAGTGTCTGAACTGCTGTCACATTAGGTACTAAGCGCATCATTATCTTTATCATCTGTATATGTCATTATTTTCACTGTCACATTGGCTGCAAATGGGGCATCCTTCCTCAACATAAAAGCAATTTCAATAAAGTATGATTGTAACATAAAAAATGACAGCAACGTGACCACCTTCGCACATTGCCAACTACTCCCGTCCTTCACAGAACATGGTAAAATGCAAAATCATCAGTCGTCAAAACGTATTGCACAACGGCGAGCAAGCAATGCTACAACAACAGGAGCCTCTATACCATCCAGTCTGGTGCGAACCTGCTTGTCGGCGGCAGGCTGCTCCAGGATGAGGCTGCGCGATACAAAAAGGTTTTGCTGGCGAAGAGGTGGCAGATGAAGGGTGCCCTTCGCTGCCGGCCATGTGGCACGCGGGCATACAGCGGTACTCAGGGTAGGTCATGGCCCGCACTAAGGTCTTGTGGTTTGTGGTCATTTGGTGGTTGTGCACATAAATAGCACTCTTTGTCTCATATACAAACAACAAAGCTACACAAATACGTACAAATATGCATTGTTTGTGAAAAAAGAAAAATAGACCTAACCAGTTCACTGAGCTCGCACTTCCTGCAAACCTGAATTATACCAACTGTAGTTGCAATCGTCTTTTATTACTACAACAAGCTAGAAAAATGACAAACAATGTATCCGGTAACCCAATAACCCACATAAAGTTATAAGGGACCGAACTTCTTTAGAGGTTTGACCTGGACCTAGGCCCTGGTAGATCAAACTTTACCCTGTCACAACAGATGCGAAATTGGTAATAAATAGGTATTGAGAATTGTGTGGTACCGTGAGCGTTCGTTTTGAGCCTCTCCTTGAAAACCGTACCGGAAGTCAACTTTCCTCGGCTGGGCGCGGGTTAATATGTAGCATTTTGGAATTGCTTGTCGTAGGGTGCTGCTCTATAGCATTGTTTAGTAAGTATCTTGAGTGGATCGCTGCATAGGTAACAGGTACCAAGTGATACATTGTGTGCATACTCATCATCAAAAGACGTGTTTGTAATTTGTTTGCCATTCATTCGGCGGGATTTGGTGCGATAATTGTCATTGTAGTGAGTTGGGTGTTCTGGTGGAATTTGGTGAAACAACCTGACTAAAGTAGTGTGATCTTTGTCAGTTATGTGATGACTATGTACCTTTGTTTCTTATGTCAGCTACGAATTGGAGGGTAGTATTTACCTCTTCTTTTTTTGCAGGCAATATCACTCCTAGTCAGGGCCCAGTCCACTGACACCACGCTGCTGCTGCTGTACCATGATGAAGACTCGCAGCCGGCGCCTGTGCCTGCCGCTTTGCCGCGTGTGTGGGCTCGCTGGACGTCCTAACTCTTGCACTCATGACGTACGCCATGTGACGGCGCCAGCCAGGGAGGACCCCGCTGCCAAGGGCCGCCTGTAGTGGGAGTCCCCGGCCCGGCCCAGCAGTGCAACGCTTGTCTCTTCCGCGTTTATAGAAATACATGGCTCCTGCCGTCCATGCCACGGGCGGCTCCACTGGGTGCCTTTCCGCCGTCGAGCAATGCACCGCGTTGTTGCGTTGAGACTTGCGTTCCGACTCGTCGAGCGAGCTGGCTTCGCCTGCTGTAGATGTGTTTGGGTCGTCCATTGCCGACCTGCAGTGTCTCCTGTGTACCTGTCGCATGTCATCGCGTCTTGTGTCAAGACAACTGTACGCCACCGTCCTGGTTTTTTCACTTCCCGGCATCGGCCACTTCGGCAGTCTGACCCGCTCCCATTCCCTATGATGCTGGCTGCATTATTGCTGTCTCACCTCCCTTCCAACACTAGGCCGCCGACTTCGTGTGCTTCAGCATCATGACGTTGCCTGCCTCCCACGTTACCTATCCTAAAACGTTGGTTGCGTTAGCGGTTAACGCCTGTTTCTCGGCTTTTGTTGATTGCCTTGCGTCGTTTCAGGGGACCCCAAGTCGCCCAGGCCGTGTTTAACCCTTGTGTTTCATGTCGTTGGGAGGCCATTCCAATTTCATTTCCTGTGCAGTGTCATTTGGATGCATGTGTCAACTTGCTTGAATATATCTGCTCTATGGCGACGTTTTCAGTGTTGTATAATCTCAAATGTGCGTCGTTTTTTATTTTCCTACCATGGGCAATCTACGTTTCAAAAATAAAAACAAATGGGAGTCCAACGGGCTGGGGGAGAGTTACCAGTAAATCCACAACTTTCCCACCTTTTCCAATACTCTTTATGTAAATGCAGTTCAACTAATCTTGGCCTTCAATCGGCGGCGTTGTGGTATAAACAAACAACCAAATCCTGAAGTTATGCTTCAAGTAATCGATTATATGCCTGCTCGGGGCTCTGTCACTGGCTTTTTCAACTTTTACCTGACATCCAGTCAAATACATACTAATACGTTTCGTGTGCTTATAAGGGTACCCATGCCACCCCCAGACTGGATCGGATGGAAATTCCCGGATTTGGACTTAAATTTGAAAAGCAATGTTTGCAAACCTATATTTTACAATCGTATTGCTTCCAGACAGCACAATACATAAAAACAAAATCGAGACGACATGCTTACTTAGCCAACCCCGCTTTAGATTGGTACAATGTATACCAGGACAACACCTGCTGTCCAGAGTATAATTTCGCGAAATCAGATGTGGGATGCCACAGACAAAAAGCTATGTAATTGTTCGCAAACTTACGCCATCTTATTGATCCTCTCGCTTCTTTACCCAATTTCCCACGAAGTGTGGGGGAGTGGAGTGAGGGGCTGAGGAATAGATCTATACGCACCCTCCTGCCTCCTGCGATGCCTGAGCTAATATGTGACACAATGATTTGTTGACAATGGTTGGTAATACCTTGATCACTAAGCTATCACAAAGCCCACGCATGTGTGTAGGCAGGTTTTCAGCTGACTTTAATGTACGAAATATTTATATTTCCAGCAAAACTGGCTCGATATCATCTATGTAGTCTTTACGTCAATTCAATCGAGCTGGTCAGGTCTGGTCTACTAAGCCTCCACCAATGTAGTAGAACTCCACAGTCTTCTCAAATGAATATATGTAAAATATAAAATACATCTGATCGCGTTAAAAGACGCGTGATAATGGCATTGCATATCTGTGCGTCCAGCCTTGTAAAAGTTACCCAGCTGACGTTTGATGCTCACCCGTGTTTGGAAGAACCGTGAAGAGAGTCCGCTTCATCACGTGCTTCGAGAGTCCCTTAGTGATGACGATATGAACGATGCATGGAACAACTCCCCGTGATTCAGTGACTTCCATCGACACATTCACCAATGTGACTTGACTACTGCAATGTAAAATCGAGACATTTTTCCACCTTGTATTTCACGGTCAACCATGGCATGCGTAGACACTTCACACGGCCCAAAAACGTCACAGGTACCAACGGAGGGTTGATACGGGTACAAACGGTCCACCGTGTGATCGCCGCAACCCTGACCCTGTTTGTGGGTCAAGAATGACTGTCACTCTCTGACAGCGGCTGTAATGACTGGACCAGCATTGCCACACAAGCGCAAGCCCTGCCACGCAGGCCTTGAAGCCGGGCAGCCAGCGACCCCCCGGCGGCGTGAGGCTGAACCCCGGTCTGCACCCACCAAACGCCACATCATGGGACCAAACAGGTTCAGAAGCTGAGGCGACCACGACTGATGCCCAGCTACACCGCACAGCGAACAGACGATGATGCCCCCGCCCCACCACCAGACGGCGCGGAGCTCGGCCCAGCTGGTCAGATCGGGGAGCGTACAGCGGCGCATCTCCTCTGCTGGTGAAGACACACACCGCCGGCAGTGCTTACAAGCCATTGACTGGTGGGTGCGCTCGATCGATTTTGTGAATGTCCTCGGCAAACTAAAAGTGAAAGTGACTTTGTCGTCAGGATGCATGCAGGATCTGGCAAGGGGAGGGTTCAGCACAACATTGGCATGGAGAAACGCTCATGTTAGCGCATTGGAGCGCATTGGGTGCAACAACGCGGCGTTTTCAATCGATTGGCTTTTACGCGCCTACCTCGATCTTAGCACGTCGACATTTATTCCCATGTGTCTTTATAAATGTCACCATCTGGTTGGGCCAAGGAACACGCTCCACCGGTGCCAATCCCGGCCCGCGCAAAAAAGCCTCTGGTTTGGGAGTTGATGTCATATGTCCGTGGACACGGCGATGCGACGTTGCATTTCTATTGGCAGTCGGGCAGATGGTTGTTGGCCACTTGACACATAGTTCTGACGTAAAGAGTGCACGACTGATCCGACCAACCAGCAAGCCAAGAATGCATGATGCAATGCGCTTGAGTCGCCACGGCTGTCGGGTTCATTTGAACCCCACCAGGAGTCAGGAATCAAGACTTCACCGCCACCGTCAGCGCCCAAAACATCGACCCCTGTGTCAGCCACCCCTAACCACATGGGATCCCCATTAGCCATGTCGGTAACACACTGGTTCTGGGCGTCAGTGCGGGGCACGGCCGGATGGCCCCCCAGCACCTGACAGAGGGACTCCGCCTCCGTACGGGCGTCGGGCATTTCCGCCCGAGCCAGACAGAGGCCACCGCACCTCGTGAAAGTCCCTGGACATTCGCACTGGTTTGAGCTGGTGCCTGAAACGATAGAAATGCAACGTGAGGAAGCAGTTCCAGTGCTGTTCAGTTGGCTAGCTGGTGTAACAAAAAAGTTGAACGGTATACACATGATAGATACCTGTGGGTGATCCAAAAGTTCGGCGGGCCACCAGGGGTTAAGAGTTTCTGTTTAAAGCGTATCTTTGATGCATTAAAGAAGGATTCGATGATTGAGGAGATTCCACGGGTCAGCTTATTTACGAGAGGCTATCAAGCTTCTACCTTGACCCATGTCGGTCAGGAGTTATTTGTGATGCAAGGACAGGTCATAATGCAGTTCCACACGGGCCGTGGACAAAAGTATGGATAAAAAAAGGTACGTGTGACCATTGTTCGTAACATAAAGTTTCCATACCTAGTGCCCATTAAGAGAAATTATGTGGGGCATTAGGTTCGTGACTGCTCAAGCTCGTAATGGAAAAGGTATAAATCAGCAAAAATCGGATGGAAGAAGGTTCGTTCGTAAAGAAGGTCGCAACAGAAATGTTTGTACGCGCAAACACTCGCATGGAACCGGTCATAATCAATGGTTCGAATGCAAATGTTCGGGCGCAGATGCTGACCGAGAATGACGCTTCTTTAAAAAGTACATAAGCGAAGGTTGATATTTCGATGAGACTTGTAAGTACACAAAGTTCACAGCACGTACACAAAACTTTGTATTTAGATGTAAGCGAGTCACGAATCAACGACTGAACGAATTCAGGTTAACTGCATGATGGGAGGGGAGGGGGGGGGGGGGGGGGTCAAAACTAGCCCTCTCCCTAGCCCACAGGCAGCTTGAGGCGAAGAAATCAGTGCGGTGCTAGACTCACCAGAGCTATTCGACATCATCCGGCAGTATCCGATTTGGTCGTCTTCCCCTGTGGCTCTGCTGGCATCATGCAGCCTTCTATTGGCCCGTCACTGAGTAGGGTACAGGTGCCGTTGGCGTGATACACGAAACCGCAGCAGCCCTCCGATGTCATGTTCAGGCAATCGGCCGAGCACGCGATCCTGGAGGCGCGCGGACGTGACACGGAGGGAGGGTTCAGAGGTGAACCTCTCACCTGGCGGAACACAACCCCGCCCGCCATCGACAATCGCAAAATGCCGGCCACTATCAGAAATGTGCCAATGACATGCAAAGTCTTCATGACTTTTTCGTTTTAATCCGTCGTCTGTTCCGGTCGCGTGTGTGTGAAATGAGCCGTCTGCTGTCAAGCCACAAGCTTTATACCTGACCGGGTTGATTGTGCCGCGACGGCGTCGTTTCCATAGCACACTGCAGCGAACTGCGGATGTGCGTTGGCCTGCCCAGGCCGGCTGGTTTTAGCTGTATGTTTGGCTGTATGTTTCAGCTGCATTCCCGCTGCGTGGCGTGTTCTGATAAAGATATCTGTAAAATGCTTTGCATGCTCGGCTGATGCGTGCGAGCTCTAAGCGTGCCCGCCTTCGCCTCGGCTTTCTGGCTTCGAAGCGAGTGGGAAGATTGCCAACGAGGGTCTCAGAGTCAAGCAGACAAACAACATAACACTGTCGGATCGTGTTGGCCCATCAAACATTGCGCGTGCGCACTAGTCGCACTATTGCGGAGAAGGGGCAACAAAGCATTGGCGTGTAGCAAAGCGGGCTTAGGCAAGGCGGATGAAAAAGCCGCTCAAGATTTATTTTGATACGCACATTGAATTTGTGTAAGCTAACACAGGATAACGACACTTCATCCTCAACATCGCGTGGTCATCATCGTTGTCATCAACATAGTGCCGTCGTTGCCATCAACATCTCGCCGTTGTTGCCATCAACATCGTGCCGTCGGTGTCATCAACATCGTCGTCGTGGTAGTGACCATTGCTATACATATTGTGTCATATCAGGCGAAAATTACATCGGAAAATTTGTATCAGAGAAGATTCCAAGATGAAGCGTGCAAGCGATGATGCGCAGATGTCGGAGATGTTCTGCTGTGTTCGGCGCTTCTGTAGCTTTACGTGCTTGAGTGTCATGGAGCATTAGGTTGGCATCCAGTTTAAAGTGTGGCGTAATAGCAATTGTACGCTCAATACGCACATGAAAAAGCGGTTTTCTTGAAACGCATTTCCATTTACGCTACTCTGCCTAACGCAGCGCTGATGCGCCTAACGCATCAGCGCTGCGTTAGGCGCTCCCGCTGGCCAGGGTAGCCGGAAGAGAGGTCGGAATCACCGGACTCAGCACACTGCGAAAGTCAGCACAGCTCCGCAGTGGCGGTGAGTACGAGCAAGCTCAGCTCCAGTCGCGTGAAAAGCCGGCTGTCACCTGAGTCCGTGAAACCCGACTGTGACCTGAGTCCGTGAAAGCTGTTCCGGGGCGGCGCTCCTGGTTCAGGTGGCGCTACTATCGCGACCCCTGCTGGTAAAGGTGGCAGGTCGAGCAGCCGATGCGGTGGTATTGGGAGCCCATTCACGGGTGCCGATTTACCTTCTTTTGTGAGGGTTCTCCCCGATGTTGAGTTGCTCCCCCACCCACCCACCCCCCACACACACCCAGTTTTGGCTTAGGCCTCTCCCGATGTTTTTTGTTGGAATGCTACAAAGGCGCAGGGAAAGTTAGCATCACACAAGTTTTATCATTCTGCGTAATGGTGTCGCGGTGGAGGATACAGATCCCGATATGTTTGCAGGCACCTCCATTCCATTGGTTATATGACGTCTGCGTCAATACATCATAATACAATACAACGCCCACAATGTGTGCGTACTGCACTGTGTTCAATACCTGATAGTTAAAGCGCATATGAAAAAAGCAATTACAATTATCCACGTACAGCATAAATCAAAGATGATTCGGAAACAATGGGAGGTAAAATACACCGAGGTATCTTGATTCCTTCAGCCTTAAAGGTATTTCCTCAAATAATAAAATTAAAGTTATTTCCTCAAATATTCCCTAAATAAATAATAGCTTGTGAAGATTAAAGCTAAGCCCTTTAATATAGGATGTGTTTTTTGCTCATCAGACGTAACCCCAGATGCTTTTTTCAGGAGCCTAGACATGATATCAACGCTGCGTCATTAGTCTCGTGGAAGGTTTTATCCCAAGCGGCCTTTCGTCTGCTTCTCATGGAAGGCTATGAACCTAACACGGTACCTTATATAGATTGCACGCAAAAAACTACCTTACGAACTTTATTGTAAACTGTGTGAAAAACATGGAAGGGACATGGTCGGTGTCGTGGAGTCGATGCCCCCTATTGGTTTAAAATATAATGAACACCTGCGAGACGCTTAACACAAAACAGGGAATACCTTTTTCGGTGACCACTTTTTGCTACAACACGCTCAGGCTGAAATCCAAAGTGTGGATCCGAATCCCTATTAGAGCTAAAAGTCATCTACAGAGCACAGGACCATCCAGACAGGAAAATAGGTGAACATATTGTTATAAATATTCGGCGTCCAGACCTTACTGTACAGCGCGGATCACGGCCGATTATGCGAATGTGATACATACCTTGGTGTGTGATGCGTGCTAGTTTAAAACGTTTACCTGCATGAGTGATGCCTTACGCGTGATGCGCGATGCTTGCCTGCTTGAATTCATTTGCATATGGAAGTATTTTTCGCGTGTTCTGGTTCACAGTTAGATATGAACTGCATTATAGTAATGGCTGGAAATTGCTCCCGGTTTGATCCCCTGGATACTGGTGACATGTCAAGATTGGGGCTGGCTGTCTGAAAAGACTTAAAAAACCGAGAAGGTAAGGTAGGTAATTTTGAGTTTGTAGCTGCTGTTCGTTTTGCTAAAGACATGCTGCCGAAATATCTACGCATCTATCTCTCCATCCCCTGGTTTCTCTACGAGGAATAAGGCTATTACCACTGACTTATCTACATGCATAACATGCCACACATGTGCACTTAGCTTACGTAATATAGCGGAACATTGTTCAGTTAAGACCAAACATGATTTTCCGTGTCTTGTCTGGAGCAAATGTTATCAGCCAATAACGGCATGATGACACGGTGCACGAACCTCTCTAGCAATTAAAACGCTGAAAGCAAATCCACTGGGTCTTTAAACGGTCCGTTTGCATTTCGGCGAAGGGCGTCGCTGCTTGAATTAATTATTGCCCGCTTTTCGTAACTCGATGCAAAGGCTGCGGTGGTCGGCGTAGGTCGGCGGTCGGCTGTGAGCTATCGCTAACAAATTAGTCGAGAAGCGTTTTAGGAGATTCAATAAAACTTAATGTGTTTAATTGCCAGTTTACCGAGAAAAGGCCAAGATTCCCTCCTTTTGTACCAATCGTGCTGCAAGCCAACGGTTTTTAGAGTTGACTTGAGCCCGAACCCGTGGCGTCATCAGTGATGCTACGGTTATCCAGAGACATAACACAATTGGTACTGCTGAACATTTTCCTGTTAATTAGCAGGCTTCATCATGTCATATCTAGCTGCAACGTGCAGCGGCCCAGAGCTGAACTGGGGAGCTGTCATAAAGGGATTTGACCAATGGGGCGGGAGATAAGACGGTCATGCTCCCCTGACCCGAGATATTTTTACTAGATATCAGGTGATTTTGTCGCAATTTGGTCAACGTTTGCACGTTTGTCGCAGAAAATTTGACATCTGCCGGTTCTCCAAGGACAATTTTGTCTACGTGTCTATCACCATCAATCCCAGAATGAAGGTAGCGCGGTTCTTATCTCCCTCCCGCTACGGTGTGTCCCCAGTGTCCGTCAATGTGCAAAAAATTATGGGTACTGCCCCCAGAGTTTGCAACCTGTATGTTTACCTCATAACGCCTGTACAAACGAACAAGGAACACGGAGGATGCGCACAACTTTACCGGGTTTGCTGCATGCGCATTCACATGGCGTTATGGGAGGCGCTCTCTTTGCTCTAGGAAAGGATTTTCGACCTCCCCCGACCCTCGAATCACCAGCTTTCTGAACTTGAGCATATGATCTAAGGGCGCTCCGCGTAAATATGAGGTTCAGACATAATTCAACGTCATTTAGCCCATTAGGGTTTTTGAAATTCCGCTCCATTTATGCGCATAGTGACAATGCGCTGCTTCATTAACGAGTGGACCAGAACTGAAGAGAACTGAGGACAGAATGAAGGGGTTTTGTCCTCGGTTAGAGTGCTTCGAAACATTTTGAGTCGCTTCTTTTTGAGAAATGATGTAAGCGTAGTACCGAATTTCCCCAAATGTTTAGAGCTCGAGCCTCCCAAAGCCTCCCGACATAGCACAGTATTAGCATGCAGTGTGCAGACGTAATGAGCATCTCCGCTATGTGAAAAACGGGGCTTTTAGAACTCAACTCAACTATCACATTGAGAAGAATATAAAATCCAACAGAATCCACTTCACCGAAAATACTCACTAAAAGATTACGTGCTTGTAAAGATATGGCTGCGATAAAATCGCTGATTCCATAGCCGTTCGTCATCACGTCATCACAACACGCATTTCATCTTGGCAGCCTGTGCCACCACCACCGCACTAGTGATCACACTGTGTGCTGGGTTCGTCTACCGAGGTCGTTTGCCTGATGTGCAATCCTGACATGCCATTTCATCGTAAGTATGTCCTTTTTGTAACGTAAGTAAACTTCGTTCAGAGCCAAGAGACATGTTTCTTCTGAGGTTGCCCTATACGTCAAAAAAACATTATTCTCTGAGTTTCTGAACGCCTTTATTCTTACAGATACTCGTGAACCCGTAACGGTGAAACGTTTGTGTCGATTTTGGCCCATTTTTGATGTATATCAAGAGATTTATGGCTCTTGTTCTTTCTTTAGTTCCTGGATTCTTTTTAGCATTTTATCCAAAAGAATATGATGTTATGCATGCTTGATTTGGCACTTAACCTTGTGTTCTTGCATATTTGTCCTTTCTTGTTTATTGTTTTATATTTACCATTATTGTTATGGTCTTGTAGTGGCATGCTCTTTTAGTAGCATTTATATCTCGGTTATGGCGCTATTCCTAACCTACTCGATCCCCGGAGTCACGGCCGTCGCAACTAGTAAAACTGCCCAAATGCCTGTATCACGTATCATCACTGTTCGTAATCGAGATTTGCATCTAACGTATGAAACTGCTTGAAAGTCAGCTGGTATCCGCTGATTATGAAATTTCTGCTGACGTACTTCAGACAATAATAAGTCAGTGGCCTTGTTTCTCTTGACCGTTAACACATTAGTCCGCATCTGATGAGGGACGCCTCGCTAAAAAAACGTCAGGATGGAAAGTATTACAAAGGGTATGACTCTGAACTCAAGGCGCCATTTCAATGGCCATTTCAAATAAAAAACCCATACAAATGTGAAATGGTCTCTTGAATGCTTGGTTAGCAAACGACCGTTCATTCGTCCCTCTCATATTGCACTGCGCTTGAATGCGAATTTTTTTGGCGACGGCTGGTGAGTTATGCTGCAGCAAGCAAGCCAGACCCGCGGCGGAATAGCGGTGCTCATTAGATTAATAACACACGGCATGGGTAAAAAACAGAACGATCAGACTTACCGGAACAGATCAAACAGTCATTAGCCAAATCCATGTTTGTAATCGCAAAAAGAAACCGACTGTTTATGTGTCCTCGCGGCTAGGTCAGAGAAGGCCTTTGGCTACCATTTGAAAGCTCATGATAGACGTCGATCAGCAGACAAGGAACATCATGCTGAGCGCTGAGCAGGCGTCTTAGAAATACAGACAAAGGCGTTTGTTTGGCATTGAGCGCGTGCTGCGTGCGCAAAATGTGCGCCGTAAATAGCTTCCCTCCAATGTTGGCACTCACAGTACGCTTGCACCCGATGGCGGCACACGTCCGGCGCGGACTAAGCAGTCAGCCGCCGTCCCCCTCCCCGCCTCACGCGGACCTGCAGGGACCCACTGACGATCGTTCCCCACGCCAAGCCCGGTCCCGCGAAACCCCACGTCCGCACGGCAGAGGCGGACGCCGGGCCGGACCTGGCCGGGAGACAGGCCGCTCAGTCGTGAGACACGTCCCGGCCGGAGGAGATTCGCCCGCCGGTGTCGAGCGCCCCTGGCGACCCACACAGCCTGTCAAGTCACCGGCCAGTAAGCACGACAGGTGTAAGCTGTTCTCCGCCCCCCCCCCCCCTCCCCGGCGCACGGTGTGTGTGGCAACGAAGCGCCGACGAGAGGGGCAGCGCGGGAGCAGAGCGCATACGAGCTGGGCAGCGCGGGAGCAGAGCGCAGACGACCGGGACAGCGCGGGGAGCATAGCGCACACGACCGGAGTAGCGCGGGAGCAGAGCGCACACGATCAGAGCAGCGCGGGGGCAGAGCGGACACGAGCGGGGCAGCGTGGGAAGGGAGCGCAGACTACCGGGGCAGCGCGTAGCAGCTTGTAGCACGAGATGAGCTATAAAGCGGTTTGTCTATTTCGGTACGTTCGTACCTTTCTGGATTTCAAAAGACATTTACACCAAATCGTACAATGTCATGGATTTCAACTCACCGTTTCACTGACAGTTAAACAAATTCGTTTTCAGACTTAAGGGAAAGTACAGAGTTTTTACGCTGGTGTGACGGACCGGTGATTACCACTTTGTTACGGCACCCTTGTGTCTCCATCTTCCGCTGCCAATGCGCCTAGGCGCTGCACGCCGCGGCACCGCCGGGCCGGGAGGTGCCAGGCGGAGGGCCTCTGTCTGGAGACGTCGCCTTGAACGCCAAGGGCCGGGCCGTCACGTGTTTTCCGCTCAACTGGCTGCAGTCTGCTTTATACGTCTGCCAACGCTCGTCCCCATGGCCCACTTTGGCGGGTTGGCCATCGCTGGGGCCCTGTGAGGACGCTGCTACTAATGAGGTAGGGCAGATACGGTCTTGTCGCCAGCGATTCGAGAGGCCCGTCACTAATGGCCTTCTGCCACGCCGTTTATTGGAAGGGCCACTCGCTAATGAGGCTTTTGTAAGGGGGGGACGCAGACCCCACCTCCACGCGTGTGACCCCCGGAACCAGCCCATCGCAGAGGCTCCGCCTCCGACCCCAGTGACCCGCTGTTGCCGAGGTATTTGTTTTGCATCGCGAGACCGAGTCATGAGCGGTTAGCGTCCAGTGGCGCCTGGCTCATAACCACAGGCAAACATCGGCCAGATTTGAAGCGTGCAATGAGCAGTAAGGGCAAAGTCCTTATCTGGGCCAATTAGCGACGTTTCAGCAAGGCTTGGCCACTAGCAGGGGGTATGTGAACAGTTGCAAGCGCCATTTTAATCCTGGTATGTCGGATGTAATCGTGTTTGTGTTACCAACGTATTGTCTTTAGTTCGTTAAGTAATGCAGTGTTAATCTACCAGCTGCTTTCCTGATTCGAATAGTGGCTTTTATTTTGCCAGCGGTTTTTCTCTGATATGTGATAATAAGTGACTTCAGAGTTCAGAGATGCTGCCTCGCTGACACCGAACGCTTCAATGCCTGATGCAACGTTTCCTAAACAAAAATATGATATAATGACGAATGAGCCCGCTCCAAATCATAATACTTAACGCTCCTACACTCACAAGAAATGGTGCTATGATTGCATTCCTTTGACAAGACGCAGGTATTTATGACTGTGTTTAAGGTATATTATGAATGTGTGTCTGATTAGGTTTTTAGTTGGTGTATGATCGTGCATTTATTATTTTTAAAATTGTACTGCTTCCGCAATTGAGCTTTTGCTTGTGGATTGCCAGCACTCTAAATAAACAATGAACAATGAACAAATGAGAAAAAGTTGCTAAATTCTAAACACCAGCGACATAAAACACACTACTAGAGCCCTTGGTATATTCAGTTATAAGCAATATACGATATTAACTTAAATGTAACTTCATACAGGCTACAAGACGCAGAAGTGTTCGTCTCGTCTCATAAATAGCAAATATCACTAGCAGTGATGCAGCCAGATTATCGCATAGGTTACAGTCTGCTACCATGTAAAAATATGTGAAATGCCATGTTAATCATGCTTACGCTTTTTGTGTTAAATTCTTTATTCTCCAGTAGCATGTTTAATCTATCTCCCGTCATTCAGGGAACCATTATTTTACTATCAATCTCAATTATGTAAGCTGCTGAAGAAGTTATTCGTCGCCTGGTGTGGTAACAGCTGGCAAAGCTTTAAAAATCCGTGGGGGGGGGGGGGGGTTCCTGCGGTGGGCGTCGTGCGCGACTGCCTGGCCGCCGCTGGATGTTGTACGCCGCCGGCTGCCGCTGTCACGCGTTCCCACAAGACCGAATTTATAATGAGGAGTTCATTGGTCAGCATACGAGCCCGATGATGTTAGCGCCCGGCTCGGCACGTTGTGGCTCCGGTACACCCGACACCAACACACACCACTCATGTGGGCCACAGAGCTAGGATAAAGCGGGTGACCGGTGCATTGGTGGGATGGCGGATCCGGTCAGGCACCATGAACGGCTGTCTCCCCGCCCATGGCTGTGCGCCTTCAACCGCAGTACCCCTGACAGCGTCAGTTTGATGCATCATTCAACGACTGGATCTTTTGGACGTATGCAATGTCGGCATAAAACTGTTTCTGACACCCGTGGTAGGAAAGGCTAGCCGCATGTTGGCATCGCCCCCGCCAATAAGACACTCCAGGCCGGCGGTGAGGTCACGTGGTTGCAACGCCTGCTTCCGGCACCATATAGCCCGAGGATACGCTATGAAGTGGCCATGATTGGCACGGCGGGAGAAGCTGTTTAGTAGGCATTATGGAGTAAAGCGCAGACTACTGATTTGTTAATGCAGCTAGTCGAGAGGGTCTTATGAATATCAGGAAATGCAGTGTATGCATGCCTTTGTAGCGATATATATGTATATATATATATATATATATATATATATATATATATATATATATATATATATATGTATATATAGATGCGTTAGAAACAGCAAAGGTTGCCATTTACACCAAGCCCGACGTCAAGCAAATCTGAGCTAAGCGAACGCCACGGCTCAATGAAAGCCACGGCAACACAACTTATTACCACGCATAACATAACAGACTGGGGTGGTCCTCGACAGCGAGAAAGCACTGCGGTTTTTGCGGTTACATGCAGTTTTCAAAAGGAAGAGATTGTACAATTTATTTAATCGTGTTGCCTGCAGTATTTTCCACGCCTGTGCGTACGAGGTGTTCGATTGTACAGGTCATTTTTACAGGCTGGATTACAGGCCACACTATGCCTTCATAATCCGGATTTCCTCATGGTGGTATTTCAACACTCAATTTGAATGCATGTGACCCATCACGTCATTTATTGACATGTGGACGTGTCACGTCAAAACGTGAATGTTGCCACAACCGAGGAAGGGAATTTTTTTTAATCGTGTTGTGGTTGGTTAGAACATAGTACGGCGTCACCAGCATATGTAAGTGTATCAGATTAACATAAATATAGAATGCGTATGTAAATGCGAGACTGTACCTAGTGAAAACACCCTGTGGTACCAGCCGTTGCCAAAAAGATATGTCAAAATGCGTCATAAATACAATATTTACAACAGTAAAACATGATAAAAGTGTTTTGCTGGGGTGCACAATGGTGGGTCGTTTTGTTGCTCAAATGCAAAGGTCGCTGCCATTTAACGAGGCTGTACAAGCCACTCCGTGGTCCATTCACAGTCAGTGACAGGCTTTTGACAAAGTTCAACGCAGGTAAGATCAATACAATACAGTTTCGTTTTTGTTCTGTTTGTTATCATATAACCGTCTCGAGAGTCTGGTGACTTCAGGTTACCATGGTAACCTGTCGAGCAAATTGCCATCAGATGAAATGGCGACCTGTAGTTAGTCAGCTCACGTCGGCGGATGAAATTGCACACTACGAGGCGAGTCGAAAAAAACCGTAAAATGATGGTCATCATGGTGAACTGAGGTCCCGATGTTTTCAATGCACAGTGAAATCTCACAGAGCCAGAAATGTATAAAAGTTTGATGAATTGGACCAGCATTTTCCAAGGGTGGCGACGATGTACAGAAGCAATGGCAAGCCAGCGTTGTCACCAGGATTGTATGCAGAAAGCGTCGACTGTTACGAGTGCACATGCTAAAATAATGATCTCAAATTTATTAGAAGACACCGGCTAAGCAACCACATCAATTAATCATTGGGATATTATGGGAGCATTCGACCTGTTAAAGCACTTTCTTCAACCGCAGAGTGTTCTCAGTGTGTCTATAGATTGCATCCCACCGTCGCTGAACTAGTCTCTGCTGCACGTTAAAGGTGGCTTCATGTTAACATGAGAACTCATAATACCGCAAAACCAGGCCCTCAAAATCTGTATTGCTTGTCTCAACCTTACTTTACTGTCAGACGCCCCCCGCATCAGGGGTGTCACTTTATATGATATCGCGGGGGCCTAAGACCCCCCCCCCCCCCCCCCCCCCCACAATGCTGGCTTGAGTCCTTCAATGCCCTCCTGGGCTCTCTCCCAATTACAATGCTGATGAGCAAAAAGAGAATACTGGGCCAATGGAATGCGACAGGTGCCTGAACTGCTGTCACATTAGGTACTAAGTGCATCACTATCTTTATCATCTTTATATCACATTATTGTCACTGTCACATTGGCTGCAAATGGGGCATCATTCCTGAACAAAAAAGCTATTTTAATAAAAGTATGACCGTAACATAAAAATGGCAGCAGCAACGTGACCACTTTCCCACGTTACCAACCACTCCCGTCTTTCACACAGCTTTTAAAAGCAAAATCATTAGTCGTCAAAACGTATTACACAACCGCAAGCATGCTACACAACGGGAGCCTCTATATCGTCCAGTCTGGTGCGAACCTCTTTATCGGTGGCAGGCTGTTCCAGGATGAGGCTGCGCGATACAAAAGGTTCTGCAAACCAGCGACTGGCGAAGAGGTGGCAGATCACGGGTGCCCTTCGATGCCGGCCGGGTGGCACGCTGGCATACAGCGGTACTCAGGTAGGCCATTTATGGCCCGCACTAAAGTCTTGTACTTTGTGGTCATATGGTGGTTGTGCATATAAATAGTACTCTTTTCCTCATAAACAAACAGCAAAACTAGAGAAAATACGCACAATTGTCCATAATTTGTAAAAAAAAGAAAAATGGACCTAACCAGTTGACTGAGCTCGCCTTTCCTGTAAACCTCAAATATACAAACTGTAGTTTGCAGTTGTGTTTTTTACTATCACAAGCTTGAAAAATGACAAGTAGTACATCCCGTAGCTCCTTAGAGGTTTGACCTGGCCTAGGTCCTGGTAGATCAAAACTTTACCCTGTCACAACAGATGCCAAATTAATAGATTAATAAGTGTTGATAATTTTGGGGTACCGTGAGCGTTGGTTTTCAAGCTCTTCTTGAAAAACCGTATCGGAAGTCAACTTTCATCGGCTGGGCGCGGGTAAATATGTAACATTTTGGAATTGCTTGCCGTAGGGTGCTACTCTATAACGTTGTTTTAGTATGTATCTTGAGTGGATTGCTGTTAGGTAGCAGGTACTGAATGATATAATGTGCACATACTCATCATTGAAAAAGGCGTGTTTGCAATTTGTTTGCTGTTCATTTGGCGCGATTCAGTGCAATAATTGGCATTGCAGTCAGTTGCGTTGTTTTCTCTGGTGGAATTTAGTGAAATAACTCAGCTAAAGTAGCGTGATCTTCGTCATTATGCGATGACTGTGTGCCTATATTTCTTATGTCAGTTACGTAATGGGGGTAGCATTTACCTTTTGCTTTGTTTCAGGCAATGCCACTTCGAGTCAGGCCCCAGTCCACTGACACCACGCTGCTGCTGCTGTACCATGTTGAAGACACGCAGCCGGCGCCTGTGCCTGCCTCTTTGCCGCGTGTGTGAGCTCGCTGGACGTCCTAACTCTTGCACTCATGACGTACGCCATGTGACGGCGCCAGCCTGGGAGGACCCCGCTGTCAAGGGCCGCCTGCAGTGGGAGTCCTCGGCCCGGCCTAGCAGTGCAACCCTTGTCTTCTCTGCGTTATAGAAATACGTGGTTCCTGCCGTCCATGCCACGGGCGGCTCCACTGGGCGGCTTTCCGCCGTCGAGCAATGCACTGGGTTGTTGCGTTGAGACTTGCGCTCCGACTCGTCGAGCGAGCTGGCTTCGCCTGCTGTAGATGTGTTGGGGTCGTCCATTGCCGACCTGCAGTGACTTCTGTGTGCCTGTTGCATGTCATCGCGTCTTGTGTCAAGACAACTGTACGCCACCGTCCTGGTCTTTCACTCCCCGACATCAGCCACTTCGGCAGTCCGACCCGCTCCCATGCCCTATGACGCTGGCTGCGTTATTGCTGTCTCACCTCCCTTCCAACACTAGGCCGCCGCCTTCGTGTGCTTCAGCATCATGACGCTGCCTGCCTCCCACGTCACCTATACTAAGGCGTTGCGTTAGCGATTAACGCCTGCTTGTCGGCTTTTGTTGATAGCCTTGCGTCGTTTCAGGGGATCTCAAGCCGTCCAGGCGGCGTTTAACCCTTGTGTCCCATTTTGCTGGGAAGCTATTTCAATTTCATTTCCTGTGCAGTGTCATTTGGATGCATGTGTCAACTTGCTTGAATATATCTGCTCTATGGCGACGGTTTCAGTGTTGTATAATCTGAAGTGTGCGTTGTTTTTTATTTTCCTTCCATGGGCAATCTACGGTTCAAAAATAAAAACAAATGAGAGTCCAACGGGCTGGGGGAGAGTTGCGTCTGCTCGGCTGCGCCTCTGTTCAGCTATTTTATTACATTTTTCTGCTTTCCATACCAGTAAATCCACAACTTTCCCACCTTTTCCAAAAGTCTCTGTGTAAATGCAGTTGGACTAATTTTGGCCTTCAATCGGCGGCGTTGTGGTATAAAAAACAACCAAATCCTGAAGTTATGTGTCAAGTAATCGATTATATGTCTGCTCGGGGCTCTGTTACTGGCTTTTTCAACTTTTACCTGACATCCAGCCAAATACATACTAATACATTTCGTGTGCTTATAAGGGTACCCATGCGACCACCAGAGTGGATCGAATGGAAATTCCCGGATTTGGACTTAAATTTGGAAAGCAATGTTTTCAAACCCATATTTTACAATCGTATCGCTTCCAGACAGCATCATACATGAAAACAAAATCGAGATGACACGCTTCCTTAGCCAACCCCGCTTTAGGTTAGTACAATGTATACAAGGACAACACCTGCTGTCCAGAGTATGAATTTCGCGAAATCAGATGTGGGATGGCACAGACAAAAAGCTATGCAATTGTTCGCAAACTTACGCGATCTTATTGATGCCTCTCGCTTCTTTACCCAATTTCCCACGAAGTGTGGGAGGTGGAGTGAGGGGCTGAGGAATAGATCTATACGCACCCTCCTGCCTCCTGCGATGCCTGAGCTAAAATGTGACACAATGATTTGTTGACAATGGTTGGTAATACCTTGATCACTAAGCTATCACAATGCCCACGCATGTGTGTAGGCAGGTTTTCAGCTGACTTTAATGTTCAAAACATTTATATTTCCAGCAAATCTGCCCGATATCATCTACGTAGTCTTTACGTCATTTCAATGGAGCTGGTCCGGTCTGGTCTACTAAAGCCTCCACCAATGTAGTAAAACCCCACAGTCTTCTCAAGTGAATATATATATAAAATATAAAATACATCTGATCGCGTTAAAAGACGCGTGATAATGGCATTACATATCGGTGGGTCCAGCCTTACAAAAGTTATCCAGCTGACGTTTGATGCTCACCCGTGTTGGGAAGAACCGTGAAGAGAGTCCGCTGCATCACGTGCTTCAAGAGTCCCTTAGTGATGACGGTATGAACGATGCATGGAACAACTTCTCGTGATTCGGTGACTTCCATCGACACATTCACCAATGTGAATTGACTACTGCAATGTAAAATCGGGACATTTTTCCACCTTGTATTTCACGGTCAACCATGGCATGCGTAGACATCTCACACGGCCCAAAGCGTCACAGGTACCAACGGAGGGTTGATACGGGTACGAAAGGTCCACCGTGTGATCGCCACAAGCCCTGACCATGTTTGTGGGTCGAGCATCACCGCCACTCTCTGACAGCGGCTGTAATGACTGGACCGGCATTGCCACACAAGCGCAAGGCCCTGCCACGCAGGCCCTGAGCACAGCCAGCCAGCGACCCCCCGGCGCCGTGAGGCTGAACCCCGGTCTGCACCCACCAAACACCACACATCAGTGGACCAAGCAGGCTTCAGAAGCTGAGGCGACCTCGACTGATGCCCAGCTACAACCCCACGGCGACAGGACCGATACCGCACGCGAACAGACGACGATGCACCCGCCCCACCACCAGACGGCGCGGAGCTCGGCCCAGCTGGTCAGATCGGGGAGCGTACAGCGGCGCATCTCCTCTGCTGGTGAGGACACACACCGCCGGCAGTGCTTACAAGCCATTGACTGGTGGGTGCGCTCGATCGATTCTGTGAATGTCCTCGGCAAACTAAAAGTGAAAGCGGCTTTGTCGTCAGGACGCACGCAGAATGTCGCAAGGGGAGGGCTCGACACATTGACACAACACATAGACATAGAAAAACGCTCATGTTAGCGCACTGGAGCGCATTGGGTGTAACAACACGGCATTTTCCCATCAATTAGTTTTTACGTGCCTACATCGATCTTAACACGTCGACATTGATTTCCATGTGTCTTAATAAATGTCACCATCTAGTTGGGCCAAGAAACACGCTCCACCGGTGCCAACCCCGGCCCGCGCAAAAAGCCTCTGTTTTGGGAGTTGACGCCATATGTCCGTGGACACGGGGGTGCGACGTTGCATTTCTATGAGCAGTCGGGCAGATGGTTGTTGGCCACTTGACACATAGTTCTGACGTAAAGAGTGCACGACTGATCGGACCAACCAGCACCCCAGGAATGCATTATACAGTTGCTTGGGTCGCCACGGCTGTCGGGCTCATTTGGGACCCACCAGGAGTTAGGAATCAAGACTTCACCGCCACCGTCAGCACCCAAAAACGTCGACCCTGTGTCAGCCACCCCTAACCACATGGGATCCCCATTAGCCATGTCGGCAACACACTGGTTCTGGGCGTCAGTGCGGGGCACGGCCGGATGGCCCCCCAGCGCCTGACAGAGAGACTCCGCCTCCGTACGGGCGTCGGGCATTTCCGCCCGAGCCAGACAGAGGCCACCGCACCGGGTGAAAGTCCCTGGACAGTCGCACTGGTTTGAGCTGGTGCCTGAAACGATAGAAGTGCAACGTGAGGAAGCAGCTCCAGTGCGCTGTTCAGTTGGCTAGCTGGTGTAAACAAAAAAGTTGAAAGGTATATACATGATAGATACCTGTGGGTGATCCAAAAGTTCGGCGGGCCACCGGGGGTTAAGAGATTTCTGCTAAAAGTGTATCTTTGATGCATTGAAGAAGGATTCGATGATGGAGGAGATTCCAGGGGTCAGCACATTGTGAGAGGCTACCAAGCTTCCACCTTGACCCATGTCGGTCAGGAGTTATTGTGATGCAAGGACAGGTCATAATGCAGTTCCACACGGGCCGTGGACAAAAATACGGATAAAAAAGGTACGTGTGACCATTGTTCGTAAGATAAAGTTTGCATGCCTAATGCCCATTAAGAGAAATTATGTGGGGAATTAAGTTCGTGACTGCTCAAGTTCGTAATGGAAAAGGTATGAATCAGTAAAAGTCGGATGGAAGAAGGTTCGTCGGAAAGAAGTTCGCAACAGAAATGTTTGTAAGCGCAAACGCTCGTATAGAACCGGTCATAATCAATGGTTCGAATGCAAATGTTCGGGCGCTGATGCTGAACCGAGAATGACGCTTCTTTAAAAAGCTACGTAAGCGAACGTTGATATTTCGATGAGACATGTAAGTACACAAAGTTCACAGTACGAACACAAAACTTTGTATTCAGATGTAAGCGAGTCACGAATCAACGACTGAACTAATTCAGGTTAACTGCATGATAGGAGGAGGGGGGGGGGGGGGGGGGGGTCAAAACTAGCCCTCTCCCTAGCGCACAGGCAGCTTGAGGCGAATAAATCAGATGGTGCTAGACTCACCAGAGCTATTCGACATCATCCGGCAGTATCCGATTTGTTCGTCTTCCCCCTGCGCCACTGCTGGCATCATGCAGCCTTCTATTGGCCCGTCACTGAGTAGGGTACAGGTGCCGTTGGCGTGATACACGAAACCGCAACAGGGCTCCGATGTCATGCTCAGGCAATCGGCCGAGCACGCGATCCTGGAGGCGCGCGGACGTGACACGGAGGGAGGGTTCAGAGGTGAACCTCTCACCTGGCGGAACACAACCCCGCCCGCCATCGACGATCGCAAAATGCCCGGCACCATCAGAAATGTACCAATGACATGCAAAGTGTTCATGACTTTTTCGTTTCAAGCCGTCGTCTGTTCCGGTCGCGTGTGTGTGAAGTGAGCCGTCTGTTGTCAAGCCACAAGCTTTATACCCGACCGGGTTTGATTGTGCCGCGACGGCGTCGTTTCCATAGCACACTGCAGCGAACTGCGGATGTGCGCTTGCCTGCCCAGGCCGGCTGGTTTTAGCTGTATGTTTGGCTGTATGTTTAAGCTGCATCCGCGCTGAGTGGCGTATTCTAATAAACATATCTGTGAAATGCTTTGCATGCTCGGCTGTTGCGTGCGAGCTCTAAGCGTGCCCGCCTTTCGCCTCGGCTGTCTGGCTTCGAAGCGAGTGGGAAGATTGCCAAGGAGGGTTTCAGAGTCAAGCAGAGAAACAACATAACACTGTCGGATCGCGTTGGCCCATCGAACAGTGCGTGAGCACTAGTCGCATTATTGCGGAGGAGGAGCAACAAAGCATTGGCGTGTAGCGAAGTGGGCTTAGGCAAGGCGGATGAAAAAGCTGCTCAAGATTTATTTTGGTACGCACATTGAATTTGTGTAGATTAACACAGGATAACAACTCTTCATCTTCAACATCGCGTGGTCACCATCGTTGTCATCATCGTACCGTCGTTGTCATAAACATCGTGCCGTTGTTGCCATCAACATCATGCCGTCGTTGTCATCAACATCGTCGTCATGGTAGTGATCATTGTTACACGTATTGTGTCATATCAAACGAAAATTGCATCGGAAAATTTACATCAGTGGATATTCCAAGATGAAACGTGCAAGCGATGACGCGCAGATGCCGGAGATGTTCTGCTGAGTTCGGCGCTTCTGAAGCTTTATGTCCTTGAGCGTCATGAAGCATTGAGTTGGCAACCAGTTTAAGGTATGTGACGTAATAGCAATCATACGCTCAATACGTACATGAAGAAGCGGGTTTCTTGAAACGCATTCTCATTTACGCCGCTCTCGTGGCAGATATCGTATTTTGCGATCGAACGCATCAGCGCTAGGTTAGGAACTACCGCTGGCCGGGGTAGCTGGACGAGAGGTCAGAATCTCGGGGCTCAGCACAACTACCACTGGCCGGGGTAGCTGGACGATGAGTCAGAATCTCCGGGCTCAGCACACTGCGAAAGTCAACACAGCTCCGCAGTGGCGGTGAGTATGAGCGGACTCACCAGCAGTCGCGCGAAAAGCCGACTGTGACGTCAGTCCGTGAAAGCCGACTGTCACCTGAGTCCGTGAAAGCCGACTGTGACCTGAGTCCGTGAAAGCCGACTGCCGCCGTTGTCAACATCTCGCCGTTGTTGCCATCAACATCGTGCCGCCGTTGTCATCAACATCGTCGTCGTGGTAGTGACCATTGTTACACATATTGTGTCATATCAGACGAAAATTACATCGGAAAATTTGCATCAGTGAAGATTCCAAGATGAAACGTGCAAGCGATGATGCGTAGATGTCGGAGATGTTCTGCTGTGTTCGGCGCTTCTGGAGCTTTACGTGCTTGAGTGTCATGGAGCATTAAGCTGGCATCCAGTTTAAAGTGTGGCGTAATAGCAATCGTACGCTCAATATGCACATGAAGAAGCGGTTTTCTTGAAACGCATTTCCATTTACGCTACTCTCTTGGCAGATATCGTATTTTGGGATCGAACTCATCAGCGTTGCGTTAGGCGCTCCCGCTAGCCGGGGTATCCTGACGAAAGGTCGGAATGGCCGGGCTCATCATACTGCGAAAGTCAGCACAGCTCCGCAGTGGCGGTGAGTACGAGCAAGGTCAGCTCCAGTCGCGTGAAAAGCCGACTGTGACCTGAGTCCGTGAAAGCCGACTGTGACCTGAGTCCGTGAAAGCTGCTCCGAGGGCGGCGCTCCTGGTTCAGGTGGCGCTACTATCACAACCTCTGCTGGTAAAGGTGGCAGGTCGAGCAGCCAATGCGGTGGCAATGGGAGTCCATTCACGGGTGTTGATTTGCCTTCCTTTGTGAGGGTTCTCCCCGATGTTGAGTTGCTCCCCCCCCACACACCCCCCATTTTGGCTTAGGCCCCTCCCGATGTTTTTGGTTGGAATGCTATAAAGGCGCAGGGATAGTTATCATCACATAAAGTTTTATCATTCTGCGTAATAGTGCCGCGGTGGAGGATACAGATTCAGATATGTTTGCCAGGCACCTCCATTCCATCGGTTAAATGACGTATGCGTCAATACATGATAACACAATACAACGCCCACAATGTGTGGGTAATGACAGTGTTCAATACCTGATAGCTTAAGCGCGTATGAGAAAAACAATCGCAATTATCCACACACAGTATAAATCAAAGATGATTCGGGAAAAAATGGGAGGTAAGATACATCGAGGTAACTTGGCTCCCTCAACCATAAAGTTATTTCTTCAAATGATGGGTAGCTTGTGATGATTCTCTAGTCTCGTGGAAGGCTTTATTCCAAGCGGTCTTTCGTCGGCTCCCAATGGAAGGCTATGAGCCTACCACTGTTTCACATGAAACCCAATCTTTTTCGGTATAGTCTGATGAGAAAACACAATCGGACAATAAAATGTTATTTTTGCTGCGGCATCGTTGGTTCGAAATATAGGCCCAACTATGAAATCGTATCCTCAGTACACAAAGCCAGACGAGAGTCCTACTAGAACATATTTTAAATGCGATTTCGTACTGAAGTTAATCATCTGCTTGCTTCCCAAGCTACCATCCTATTCTTGTAATGCAGGTGCACCGGCCCAGTTCTTCTTCGGGCCCTGGTCGAAAAAGCACGAAAAGACCTTTACCGTGTAATGAAATAAAATGACTCTCGGCTGCACTGTAACCAGACTGAAACTGTTGAGCCAGCGTCGGCAAAATGGTTCTCTTTGGCGAGCCATGTACGCACGCTTGTTCCCGAAGACGAGCCCTCCATCACGCGTCTCGCCCCATCACGCATGTGGTCAGCATAGCTTCAGCGCTCTATACAAGTTCGGGTTCGGCAACGACAATTGGTGTGACTTTGCGACAATATAGTTTTTTTGCGGGCATTTTGCGTGTTGCAACTGACGGGTTCAAAGAAAGGCAATGTCAAATAACCGTCGCATCACGAACTATTTTTGCCCCAAGATATTACAGGTGATCTAAAAAGCAGTCAGCTACGCTAAGTTTGGATAAATGCATGTCACCACTAAAAATTACGTTGGTATTGTTGCTACGCATTTTGCACTGACACTTGTCCACAACTTTTTGGGTTAAAATTTTGGTAAAGCTTGGGTTTCATCTGTGCTCCTATGATAATTGTGTTTTGACATGTACCATTTCCGGGGAACTCACCTGTTCGAGTTTAAATTAAACTTTCAGACGGCAAGTGCTTCGTGGTGTGGGGCAGGAAATGCTACCAGTTCATAATGCGCAATCGCACGCATTTAAGTGAAACATATTTTAAAGGCTGGTGTATTATGGCTTTTTTATGCTTAAGGAAGGCAAACCTACGTAAAATTGAAATGTCTTACTTAATATGGCATACCTCCATTTCACTGATATTCATGATATGAACTCACGTGTGCCAAATTTGGAAAAAACTTGTTAAAAATATAATTTGAACTTTGGGCAAAATAAGGCCAAACTTCACATCGGTATCCAAAACTCCTCTGGACCTCTTCATCCAACCGCTTGAACCATAGTGACCTGTTCTAAGCAAAGGGCCATAGGTCTTTGCTTCAGGTCAGTGACCTTATCTGAACATTAAACGGTCACGGTGATTAACAATGTGTCAAGAAGCTATACAACATATAAGCCTATATGCATTGTTTTGCTCTTTTTCGAAACAAGCATGAATAAATACAGTAGGCGGTTTGTTCTAAAAAGTACAGTTGCTAGGGGTCATTTTAGGTCAGTGATCTTCTCTGAACTACAAGAAATCCATATCAGATGTCCGTTGATGTCCCAGTAATTAAGAAGTTCAAACGGAGTATCAAAAGCTACCCCTAATAGCACGTTCGTCATCGCTAAAACATTTTGATTTTGACCTCAGTTTAAATTTTATACTTGACCCCAATTTCAGTGGGGTTATCCATTATTCTAACTTAAACTGTCTAGCTATCTAGAAATGTACTTCAGAGATGTATGTCTTGGTTTAACATGCTGTCACATCAGATTGAGCGATTTCCCAGGAATTGCACTTGCTTAAATTCATGTCCTGATTTGGACCTGCCATACGTCGGCGACCTGACCAGGTACATCAAACTGTCTATGCGTAAAGATCCGTTATTCAGTTGCCTGCAGCTACGCAAAATCTGGCCAAAGCTTGGTCGTTAAGAGCCGAATGCTTAACTCACTATAGAAACGTTTGCTTGTTGTATATACACCTGCCAACACTGGAACGGCCACGCCGCGCCGGTCGGACATTATTTTGGGGAGCGTTCGGAGGGGGAGTAGGCTCAAGTCGATCTCCGACCCGAGTGTGTGCTAAGAATAAGTAGCTATGTGACGGTCTCATTAATGGTGCATGTATTATGTAGACCACATCTACAATTAGGCCATCCTTACGGTTTTTATAACACATTTTTATGCATTAAATGTAAGCAGTTTGCTTTTAGCCTAAATCCCATACACGCATTGATCAATGATACTTGTCAATGCCATGGCAAAAATTTTGGTCGAAAAATGGGTACTGCACCAAACTGAGCCTAAGATTTTTGCGCACCGCTCACATGTCACAGAAAATCTTAATTTGAATATAGCAGCAATGTTTTGCCGTGAGAAGGGGCGCGCTGCAAAGAACTCGAATACAATTGAAGTAGGTTGAGTTATTTGGTCGGATGGCTTGGTCTCCAAACCTAGCAGCTGGATCCGTTGCTGCAGCCGGATGTTTGCTTCCCCATAAAAACGCATGCTCCTTGTACGTAGCAGTGCATCTACCTTAACACCAGGCCCTTGTAACCAAAGATTGTGGCTGCTCTAACCACCACATAAATTCGTCACAACCGTGAGGATAAACGATGCAATTAGCGTTACACATCCGAAGCCATAAAGAACGCCGAGGTTTGTGAGATTAAAGTAAAAAGTTCTGGAGTACTGGAGTAGCCTAAGTCCTTCATGGCTAAGGCCCGTCCCCACAACCAAAAAACGTGCCGCCTTCTATGGCCGCCATAGAATAGCGCCTTCTGCGCCCTAAGGCGGCCATTACACAGGCGCATTCACGTGCCGATCAGAAGAGGCACGTGCGACCGGTGCCTGCTCTCCGTACCTGCCTTTTCATGACTATAATGTGCTGCTCAGATAAAGAACTTGCTTATGAATTATATAAAAACGAAAAACATATATAGTCGGTAATTAAACAAAGTAGGCTGAGTCCAGTGATAACAATGGAGGGGTAGGTTTTTGGAGCTTCGGCTCGAATCCTATGATTTACCAAAATTGACACCCGTGCACTCATTAGTATCGCCGTTGCAGATTTCTTTGACGACTTTGATCAGCGATGGTAGTCAACACCGTTGTCACTGCTGATGATGCTCCCAATATCAATCGCCTCTGCCAAGTGCCACTGTGGTTTATGCAGATGTTAGACGTGCCCTCAGAAAAGACGCTTCGCTTCGCTTCATGAAAGCGGCACCCACGCCAGCAAATTGTGCTGCTCTCTCCCGCGCTAGATGGCTTAAGATCGCACACGATGTACGTCGCCGTAGCCATTTCGAAGTTCGCTATATGACTTCATCGGCAGCCCGAAGCGGCTTTGGTCATTCATTATATCCCTCAAATCGTCTCGCCTCTGAATTGCATCCTTGGTTCACAAAGGATGTCCATACTGCAGTCTACTGAGTCGCTCAAATTTGTTCAGCAAATTATTCAGTTAAAAATTTGTGCATCATGATTTTGGCACAGAGCCTGAAACCACGACTTTTCACGCCTTTAACGTGACGCAATGTAAGGTGTCAAATTTCAGCTCTCAAGCAGAGCAAAATCTGTTCGTAATCGCACAACACAAGGTGTCGGCCAAAATAGCCGTGAAAAGTAAAACGGCTTTCCTTCGCCTTCTTTGGCATCGGTATAAATCGCTCCCGAGCGCCCAAAACAGGTTGGCGGACTGACATGCGATGCGATGCGTTCGAGCGATGCGATACTATCCTGGATCGAGCGACATGTAGCATATGGTGAGCACGACGCAGAGAGAACCTGTCAAAAGGCACTCCGAGCCCCTCAAGGGCCGCACAATAGCACGAAACACCAAGAATGTCCGAGCCGCCAGTCACGTGGCCGTGTCGGACGAGTGACGCTCGTTCAGACGGTGACCTTCGCCGCAGCTGCCCGAGAGACGGGATGAGTTCTCGAGGTCGTTAGTGACTGCCGCGCGCGCACACGAGAACCATGCAGGACTACGTGGTGATCTCGCTCGTCGTTCTCGTCGGTTTCGGTAAGCTTTTGAAAGGCGTCAAGGCTCAGGAGGTGTGTGTACCGGCGATGCACGTTCGTTATTCATGCGCAGTGCATATACATATACGCACATGCCAACAAAGGGCTATAAGAGTGCACCAGCTGTGATGAACTGCATTGGTCTCGGTTTAGCTCTGGAGCGTGTCACATCAACAGGTCATTCTAATGTAATATTATTTGTAGCTAAATGTCATGTCTTAATTTATCCGGATCGCACATATTTTTGACTCGTTGTTCGGCCCGGCATGACCTATTGACGTGTGACATGGCGAACCACAAAGACCCATGAGTGGAAGGCCGGGCGCTACAATCGCGGTCGGAGAGAAAGGGGTGTGGTACGTCTGCTTGATGACTGCGGCTCGTCTGCTTGCGTCTGCTGGCTGGCTGTGGCTCGTCTGCTGGGTGACTGTGGCTCGTCTGTTGGCTAGCTGTGGCCGGCCTGTTGGCTGGCTGTGGTTCGGCCGTTGGGTGGCTGTGGTTCGTCTGTTGGCTGCCTGTGGCTCGTCTGTTGGCTGGCTGTGGCTGGCCTGTTGGCTGGCTGTGGTTCGGCTGTTGGCTGGCTGTGGTTCGGCTGCTGGGTGGCTGGCTATGACTCGTCTGCTTGATGACCATGGCCGGTCTGCTTGATGGCTGCGGCTCGTTAATTTGATGGCTACGTCTCGTCTCCAAGCTTTGTTGCTGTCAGACCCGGCAAGTGTCTCTGGCAATGGAGGACGTGTTGGGATTCAGGGGATAACCGCAGTAAGAAATTGCAGAGTGCAAATCACGACAGAAAACATGTCAATCTACGTTTCCTCAATTTTCTGTTGTCTCGGCATTTCCAAACTGCAGCCGCCTGATCCCCTGGTGTTTTCAACGGCCGACCGGGCGCTGTGCAGCACTGTCTCCGACTAGGCCGGCCTTGAATTCGGCTGAGGTTTTGTTCACTTTCCTTTAAAGCATGACGCTGCGCAAGCTGCCCAAGGACCTCGCCGCCGGCGGGCGGGCTTATGGTCGTCCGGCCCAAGATCGCCTGAGGCCCGGAGCATGCAGCTCAGCACTGCAGAGTATCGCAGACGATTGTCGAGCCAACAAAGCTTCCCTGACATTGACTAACCACAAAAAAACGCCCGAGGGCCGCCAGTTATGCCGTTGAACTTCATTTTCATCTTAGTATCGAACCATTTACAGCTAAATGAACACAATGGCACACATCTTGCATTTTTGGCCATATTCGTGTCCAGAACTTGAGTCCGACCTCAATATTTTTGCAGCTCCTGAGGCTGGGTCCAAGTGGAGATACTGAAGATTTAGCCAGAGTTGGGGCCAAAGCCTTGGTTTAGATCCGATCTCCGGTCCTAAAGTTCTTGGTCAGAATCCTTCAGTCTTCTACCGGGTCGGGCAAGTCAAACCCCTTATCGTACCAGTTGTCACGAGTTGAGAATAGGGTTCCCCAATGGTAAGCAATTTTACGAGGGTAAACTTACACCTAGGCCAAGCTAAGCCAACATTTACCTAAGTATAGCCTTGCTTGACGTCTGACTAAGAAATGTGACAGCTGTGGAATTACAGGGATGCGCTGATAGCCTTGACGAAGGTCTGTGGGCCTGGAGCTAATAATACACCTTGCGCAACGTACCCCAGCCTTATTCAACCCATAAACAGGCCCGATTGACCCAAGCCGAAAACAACAGAAGCGAAACAAGCCCACCCAGTCCAACACAGCGCAATGAGAACGGAAATGGCCGTACGGAATGGCCATACGTTTCAATGTATCACGCAGTATACATTGTATTATATCCTTCACTGTATCACGCAGAGGTGTGAAACAGAGGATCGAAGGCCCCGTGGTCTCCCTCCAACGCGACGGGCGTAGTCTCGCAACGTGGGCGAGCTGGGACGGGGGTAGGGCTGGCGGAAGGGGACTGAATCGTTAAAAATGAGGAACCCCTCCCTCGCCGAATGCCCCAACGAATGTATTTCTCCCCGGATTTTTGTTTTCCAAAGTTGGAAAGTGGGTGCGGAGAAGGGCTGTAGTCTCCTAATTAAATTTGCAGCTATACCCCTCCTCTCACGCCGTTAACATTGTAATGCACGGAGAAAATCAGCCTGAGAGTGGGCTTGCCCCCCCCCCCCCCCTTAACACACGTCTCCCTTTCTAACGCACCTGCATCTCTGGTGGCTGTGCTGTGAATCAACATGCTTGTAGCGACCAGCCAGATGCAAATTGCTATTGATACCCGACACGAGGTAACATGTTATCTATTGATACCCCACATGAGGTGACATGTTATCGGCGTCTTCTGATGACAGTGAATTCTTACCGATGGTCAGCTTCCAAACGAGGCTCGATTATCCGGAGGCTGGCGACCATTGCCGACTGCTGGCAGCCGCAGCAGAACGTAGATGCTGCCAGATTCGCTAAATGCTTGTTCGTGAGACTGCGACGGGCAGGTTTCCGTCATCCGGGGAACCGGTTCCCATAATCTGCCTAAGACCTCACCCGGACCAGGGCTTAGGGGGCCGGACAAGGACTCGATGGTAATGTATGATAATTCCCGTCTTGCCCTAGAATATCAGCAACACAGTGTTCAGTGAGCTTAGGTAAATAGCAGGTGGCTCTCAATTGTCTATGACCTTTGCATGTGCCCTTATCCTCGCATCGTCGCACTCGTGGTCATGACCAAAGTCGTTAAACATCCCGGATGCACGCGAATTACGTCAACGAATGCGATGTGCTTTCGGTGACATCAGACCCCTCGGCCTGGCCCGCCAAAGCTCTGCACCTGCCGCTGTGCCGAGGCTTATGGCTCAGCTTACAAATAAGCCACTTCTTGGGTTTAGTTCCGATCCTATGCCAGGATCCCGAATGCTGCAAATTGATCGCAGACGACGGCTAGCAGGGATGGAATTTCACCCTAGCAAAACTGAGCTGTTACATATGTCCCATCAGTGGCTCAGTTTCACAAAATGAGCTGAAGTGGTTGGGCTGAGCCGTGAAAAATGACCCAACTTGCCCCAAAATATGCCAACAAACAGGTCTCGCTGCATATTTGGCCCGCTCTCTTTCCTTAAAGATGGAAGGGGGGGGGTGTGCTAGAGTTCAAGACGGAAGGGTGGGGGCTGAAGCTCCGCCCCTCAACTCAAAAGCAAACTACGCCTCTGTGCCTCATGGTGCAGCAACCGCAAATGTTTCGCGGTTCGCTTATGCAGAGATCCTGCCGAAGTTAAACACGAACCAAAACCAAATAGGAAAGCCTGGGACTTTTTAGTCCACTGTCCATTATGATGCATGCTTGTCATGTGACCATGGAAGTGGTAGCGTGTGAAGCTGCCCGTGCTCTTTACACGCGCGCGGGTGGGCGGCCAATCTGATTCCCCTCCTCCCCCCCCCCCCCCCCCCCGGAAGGTTTTCCTGAATGATCTCCGTACGGCGCGGCAAAGCCGCGCCAAACATTGCATAATTGTAAAATACTGAATAGCATGTAGCAAATATAGCTTAAAAAGACTATTAAAAATACAATATGTGGCAAATATACAGCAAAATGTAGGATATTGAATATCATGGCACCAAACAAATTAGATGTACTTTGAAGGATCGCTAATCTTTAACAACTCGAAGTCAGGCCATGGCTGTCAGCGAAGGCCATTTCCAAGGAATTCTTCAATTTGATGCGACACTGGAGTGCTGGACGAAGGCATACATCTTTGAGATAGTTTCCTAGCAATAAAACAATTGACTTATGGCTTACAACCGATTTCATTGACCGCGGGTGCTGTCTGAACGCCAGACCTAGCTCAAAATTTGCTTGCTCTATGACTGGAGACATTGCTCCGTGAGGCAGTTTTCGGTGCTCATTTCGGATTTATTGACGACAGGGACTGCACCAGTCTTGTTTCATGGACTTTCTAAAGGTCAAAATAGGTCATTGGCCTAAACTGACCCAGGTCAGCATTTTGCTTGCCCAAACATCTCGCCAAGCGTAGTTCCTGACGCCTAATTTAACGGCAAATAGGAGCAATCTGACAGGCGTTTGGTCACTTTGGTTTTCTAGAAGTAAAAATAGGTTGACAAATAGACACCATTGAAGTTTTTTTGGAACAGACATCTAGGTCGCGGTGGTTGTTTGCAGCGGTCTTGGGTCACTCCGAACACTTACATGTAGTTTCATTTTTTTAGCCCTATTTAAGCGCTAGGTCATGACGTAGCAATCCCAAATTTTGGCAAAGAGAGTTCGCGTACAGACCAACGCACCCTGTGGATTTGGAGTCTCTGGCTATCTTAGTTTTCGAGGTTTCGGAGAGGGGAAGGGATGTTCAAATTGACCCCCCCCCCCCCCCTCCCACCAGAGCGAAGGGTATTCAATCGCCCAGCCGGGTGCGTATCTGCGAATGCAGTTCACTGCTGTGTTATACCGTGTTTGGCATGTTCATCGCGTGGGAAGCTCGGCTCGGCACCTTCAGTATGTCCCGGAGAAATGACGATCTTGCCAGGAGCGTCACCAGCGCATCAAAGAAGGCCGGCTAGGAAACACTGCTGGAACGGTTGATGCGGTCAGAGGGCGGCACTCATAACTATGTTCATGTCATGGATGCCCAAGAGCATGGAAAATATGCAGTCCTTAATATCGAAGAGATAAAACCTTCGAGCGCCGGGAGCACTCTTAGGCCATAACACTGCGATGATGCGGGACAGAGAAGTAAAGGAAGGATCTCCTATTGTATTGTACCTGGTTACTTGAAGTTCTAAAATGCGATAGATTGACTTCCATGGTCCCTCTTGTAGGTACCATCCTGCGGCGGAGCAGATATGTTTCAGACAGCCGCTGTGCGACAGTGGAAACCGCTTCGACAAGGAGAGACAATGCCAGTGAATCTTCAGAGAGGAAGTGAATGTGAATGAAGGACATCTGAGTTCTGTCCTCTGGAGTCCGGTTGTCATGTCCACAGCGGGAGTGCTGGCTAGTGTCAGCATCTCATTGCATCTCATCTCATTCTCAAATATGACGGTTGAGAAAGGTCATCCGTATGTCTACGTTGTGAACGCTGCCGTTGAGCGGGTACAGCACCCTGGCCACTGGGTGCCAGGTACGTGCAATCGTGCAATCGTGCAATCGTGCCTCGAAGCTGGGCTTATATGGTCCGTCGTTGATGATCAATTGGCCGCTGTCCAAGAGGGACAGGTTGAGGTAACGGTGGCCCTGCCATGGCATCGCTGAAACTCTCTTATCAGAAACTGGCTAAAACATTGGGCTATTAAAGGTCTTTGAAGATATTGACGCAAGCATCAGATATGATGAAATAATTTCTCTCAAACTTTTGTCAAACTTTTAAGTGGAAAAGCCTACCTTCTCTAGACAACACAATTCCCCTGTTTAATAATCATGCTCCTCAATACATAAATGGTTGATTACGTTATCGTACCTTGCAAAGCGTCAATTTAGAGTCAATTTAAGCCCGTTATAACTGGAAATCGTGCTCAAGAGCGCCAGATATTAAGTACTCGACAGTCATATTCTTCTTAGCCTTTATTGCCGCATGGCTAATGTGGTGGCCGGTTTTGAATGATGTTGTATGGATACCTGGGTAGCTTTGAAAAGTCTCCTCGAAATAGTCTG
Source organism: Pollicipes pollicipes (assembly GCF_011947565.3). NCBI lineage: Eukaryota > Metazoa > Arthropoda > Thecostraca > Pollicipedomorpha > Pollicipedidae > Pollicipes > Pollicipes pollicipes. The sequence goes on from NW_023596576.1 coordinate 13,743,628, forward strand.
CACATCTTTGTGGGCGTGTGGCTCGGAAACTAGAGGAGGTTAAGTCTTAAGAAGGGCATGACTGTGAACTGCACCGAATGATCCTCAATATGTCTATTTCTGTTCAAAACCCTGAGCAAGTGTGGAACACTCCCTTTAGGTCTTCCCTTATACCATAGAATTTAATCTTATGACCTTATTAGGATGTAGATATTCAAACGGTAGTCGAAAATCTTGTCCAGCAGCACCCAGGTGTTGCAAAACTGGTATCTGTGTCTGTCATTTGACAAATGACGTCACTGCCGACGCAAAACACTAAAAATTGACCGGAGCTTTCGCATAATTTCAAGGCCTAATAGCGCTTGTAATCACTGTATAGTCAGCAAAGCCTGCGACTGGCAAACGACAGAGTCTTCACCTGTGCATGGAACCCTACAATGATGACTGCTGTCAACGAAACTTGGGTTGGTGGCCATATTAGGCTTGGGTCAAGCAGAGCCAAGATCATGTCAACTCATCGACGATCATTTTTCCACTGTTCTGGTCCACATAAAAAGGCGGGCAATGGTTTAGAAATGCGTGATTTTAGTTATAAGGACTTGCTTTTCAAAAAATGGACTCGCAAGCCACTTTGTTTTGACACAAGTTGATATCAAAGACCTTCTGTTGGTTGTTTGTCGCAACATCGCACAGTGTGACTAACATCTACTGGTACACAGTCAAACCGATCGAGGAATGATGGCAATGCAATACAAAGTTAAAAGGAAGCTACAACTTGCCGCATGAGCAGGTAAAATATCTGTGTAAGCATTCGGTGAGTATGTCATAATTTTGTGGCGTAACCTGGCGTGGGGACGCCTGCCAAAAGCATCGAACTGATCCCCAAATGAAAACTGAAACCATGGCGCACCTACCTAGAGCGGCTTCGATTTTCCCAGAAACTCGTTGGGGGATGGCCTTCTACCTCGGTGGCGGACGCGGGGCAAAAGCGAACGTGTGCCTGTGTGTCTGTTTTGAGGCCAGACGCTGGCGCGCAGCTCATTCATCTGACACAAACTTATCGTGAAGCCGTCTGTGCGGCACAAACGGCTGCGCGGATCATGACACACTGCACGCACGTCAGATTCAGCCTCTGTGACGGTCCGCGAACAAAGTTACGCCTTTTCGACACCGTTGTCGGACAGAGCGCGTGCTTAAAGCGGGTACGTTTCGACCTCCAACAGCAAGGCACTTTGTCTTTTTGCCACAAGGAGTAAGAGTTACTGAGCGACATGTAGGAGGCCTGAGCTGTTAAAAATACCGATTCCTTTCTTTTAATAAACGACCTTATTTTCAAAGACTCAGCGTTTGCAAATTCCGGTCCTCGCTCATAGCGCCTTTTTATTTTGATGCACAGCTGGTTTGGCGTTTAATGCTGAAAGCATACAGCACGGTCAAAGGCAGACATGAATTAATTAACCCCACTGGGGCCAGGAGCCAATGTTTTTTCAGTGCAACATGGTCATACCACTAATGGGGCCTGTGCGGCCGGAACCGGAACACATGTTGGGATTAGTTTCTTTATATTTCAACCGCACAATGTTAGGGACGTTGGCTGCCGTGTGGCATTCGTCGCCATCAGCGGCCGCGTACTGGACGCCGGCCAGCACGCCACCTGCCACATCGGAATCGTTTATTTCAGCCGTCGGGCAGGAAGATTCTGCGCCACTGCCCAGCTGCAACAACCCTGAGGAGACAAAGTCTTTCATGGACCCGAGCGGCTGTGACAAGGTGAGGCCGGCAGGCTGCTACACGTGCACCCAGTCTCCCATGTGCGCCCATTCTCTGCAAGCTTATTGTAAAATGTACTTGGTTGCGTGGCGATGGTGGAGCCGTAGCATTATTCAACGGAGGTCGCATTGGCACAGTTCTGTGCGTGCCTCTGTCAAGTGCATGTGGCAGCAGCATGTGCAGTTAGCGTTATTCGATGGTGCGTCACAGTTTATGAAACTACGGACACTGAGAAGCTACCACTCTGCACCCTCCGCAAAACCATTCCCGTTCGGGTGGCCGGTGACCACCTGGTTGGCCTCCCCCGCAGCTGCTGCGCTCGCCCTCACTGGCCGTCTCCCCTTTGCAGTACATGCTCTGCTCGAACGGCACCCTGTCGTTCGAGACCTGCGAGAACGGTCTGCTCTACTCGGGCAAGGGGGCCGTCCACGAGTTCTGCGACTACCACTGGAGGGTCGACTGCGGCGAGCGGCCGTTCGAACGTCAGTAGACGAGTCGTCGCAGCGCGCGCGCGCAGAAAATAGCGGCGCAAAACAACACGGTTCGACTATAAGACGAGAGGGAGTGGAGGAATGTTTTCCGAACGATGTCCGGAATATAACATTCCGAACGTGCAATGAGCGATCAGAATTCAGAGACACAACCCGAAGCGGAACGCAAATACTGCATAATGCATTTGCGCTGCGTGTGAGGCGTGCAACAACGCGAAACGAGGGCCCTTGCCGAGCAGAAGCATCGCTACTATTGACACTGCCCTGTCCTGTAGCCCCTCCCCCCCCCCCCCCCATCTCCCGCCCTGCAGCCCCACATCTGTTTTCTCATCCATCGTGCACATAATCATGTCGACCAGCGACATAGTGCCCTGGTGCAGATGCTTTTTCCTTCTTTTTGCTTGCAGTTTTTTCTTTGCACTATGATGAATCTGCCAGCCTTCTTAATAAGCGTTGTAAGTATTTGTGTAATGGGCGTTGCACGATTATTCACAATCGACGTGCCTTAAAACGCCAAATCATCATAATAATTAGCATGCACCAAACGAAAGGCAGACAACCCGTCACGATACTCTCATCACAAGGACATTTTGATCTGCTGCGTTAGGGCCGAATGCAGGGTCCAAATGTAGCAATACTCAGGTGCTTGTCATTTTGGTGGCTGACAACAGAATGTAATTTTCTGCTCGCTCCAGAAAAAAAGAACTGGGACAATTGCCAAGCCGAATCTCTTTCCCTTCTTCCAGGTTTGCTCAGTTCATAAAATAATTTCGTTTGTTTCCTTTTTATGATCAGCGTGTCATCACTTTTCTTCGCTTCCACAACTCGCATTGATAGGTTTAACCTGCCACCGCATGACTATCATTTTGCAACCTTTATAAAAAGCTTAAGTTCAGTCTTTGTGCCTGGATGAAACACGTATTGGAATTTACTTTTCTGCTGCACTACAACGAACGGTCAAAACCCTTAACACAACCAGGTCAGAGGCTTGGAAGAATTTCTCCAAGCGCTCGCCGTAGCGTGCACCATACAGCAGTCTTCGTTTGGTCGCCGCCGCAGCATGTACGGTCCCAGCCGAACTCTTTGAGTGGCCTGCTGTCTGCCGCAGTCGATTGTCTGTTACCCGCAGTGGCCGACTCTCTATGGCCCACACTGATTGTCCGATATGGCCCGCAGTGACCAACGCCCCCTCGCCTGCGGTGACCGACGCTCTCTCGCCTGCGGCGACCGACGTCCTCTCGCTCGCAGTGACCGACGCCCTCTCGCCCGCGGTGACAGACGCTCCCTCGCCCGCGGTGACCGACTCCCACTCGCTCGCAGTGACCGACGCCCTCCCGCCTTGCAGTGACCAGCTCCCAACTGCCTGCAGTGATCCCACTGCCCACCGCCCACAGTGAGCGAATCCCGCGAGGGGGCGTGCCCCTATAGCTTCGGCGTGTTCCCGTCGGGCGAGGGGTGCGCCGACTACTTCCTCAAGTGCGCGTTCGGCGAGGTGGAGCCGGAGATATGCGACGAGGGCCTGGCGTACGACGACCGAAGCCACGCCTGCAACTGGCCCGACCTGCTGCCAGAGTGCTCCATCGGAGACGCCGAGCGTGAGTGACGCGGCATGGCACGCTGGGTGGGAGGGGCGTGACACTCAGAGGAGGGGCGTGACACTCAAAGGAGTAGCGTGACACTCAGAGGAAGGGCGTGACGCTCAGAGAGAGAGGGGGGGGGGGGTGGGCGTGACGCTCAAAGGAAGGGCGTGACACTCAGGGGAGGAGCGTGCCACTCAGAGGAGGAACGTGACGCTCAGAGAGGGGGGGGGCGTGACGCTCAAAGGAGGGGTGTGACACTCAGGGGAGGAGCGCGCCCCTCAGAGGAGGGGCGTGCCCCTCAGAAGAGGAGGGGCGTGACTCAGAGCAGGAGCGTGACGCTCAGAGCAGGAGCGTTACACTCGGAGCAGGTATGTTACACTTAGAGGAGGAGCGTGACGCTCAGAGGAGGGGCGTGACACTCAGTGGGATACATGACGTTCGGCGGGAGGAATTTGACTATCAAAAGAGGCGTGGGACGCTCAAGGAAGGGCGTGATAATCAGGGGAGAGTCATGACGCTCAGTGAGAAGCGTGACCTCCAGTAAGAGGGGCTTGACGATAAATGAGGAGTGTGGCGCTCAGAGGACGAGTGTGACTCTCAGAGGAGTGTGACGCTCAGAGGACGGGTGTTATTCTCAGAGGAGTGTGACGCTCAGAGAACGAGTGTGACTCTCAGAGGAGTGTGACGCTCAGAGAACGAGTGTGATTATCAGAGGAGTGTGACGCTCAGATCAGAGGACGAGTGTGATTCTCAGAGGGGTGTGACGTTCAGAGGACGAGTGTGACTCTCAGAGTAGTGTGACGCTCAGAGGACGGTTCGACGCTCCGTAGGAACGAAACATTGAGTGTGGGATGTGGCGCCGGGTGGAAGCTTGACCCTGAATGAAATATGTGAGTGGTAACGTCCATAGACCCGGCAACCGAGCGGTTCATGAAGCGGACATCTGAGCAGGAAATGCCGCCGGCAGGCTGTACTAATGCACCCCCTGCTAACTCTACTGACACAGATCTACCTGGCATAGAGCCGGGATAATTCTGAGGACTTGCCTGTAATCGTCATAAGCCACTCAGGCTTCGGTTGAGCTACCGTCGTCGCGTGACTCGTCCCGCTGACGGCGCGGTGGCATAACGGTGCGCGCTGCTTCCATCAGATCTGGTCGGCTTCTCGTGCCCGGCCGAGATCCCGGTCGGCTCCGCTTCGATCCGCTTCGGCCAGTTCCCGCGCTTCGCCACGGGCGAGTGCGACCGCGTGGTGACGTGCGTCAACTACTACCCGCGCCTGATCAAGTGCTCGGCCAGCCAGTCGGTGGACGACAACTCGCTCACCTGCGTGCCCAGCGAGCTGGTCCCCGGCTGCGGGTGAGTTTGGCGGCGCGTGAGCGTAGCGGCAGGTCGGCTTCCGCTGGCACGTGGGCGTTTGGTGACTTCCGGCGGGGGAGGAAGCAGGCGTTATAAGTTAACGAAGGTGATACAGTTCAGTGTCGTCACTCGTTTCCTTGCGTATTGAGTAGGCGGTGATAAACACCGCTAGAATCTCGGAAGTCGACGCCCTCTGGTGGTGGCCGCTACCGTCTTGTTTCAACAGTTTGTATATACAAATTGTCTGCTTGCCTTCCCCCAGAACGCCAGTTTGTATCCATATCATTGGTTAGACCTCCCATAGTCAAATTCGGACGATGCTTCTGTCAAGACGTATTTTGTCGTTATAATATTGCTTCCATATTTTCAGGGCCAGGAAATAGTCCGATCGCTGCAATTGCGCCATCTACGATACAAGATGCCTCGGACGGAGTCGGCGGCGTTGCCGAAGTGAAATATAAGAATCGTTGCTCATAGCGTTGCCTTTAGGTGTAAGAATACTACGCATACCCTAACAAGTGATGAAAACTTCAAAGGGAGACTCCGAGGAAGAAAACTTAGTTGCATACGCGATACAAAGGACGTTGCCGCATCTCCACTTGATGTCCGGGTGCGTCGTCTTTCCTTTTGCTAGCCATTTTCTCTTCCGTTGCGATTGGTTTCGAAAGTGTCGACATGTGCTTGTCCGATTAGAGGTTAGTACTACTATGTGCGCCGCGGTACCATGATATTCAGCATGGCGATGATAGTGTCGGTCTTGCGTCCCATGATTCGTTTCACTCAATACTGGTACCAAAACATTGCACCTCACGTGCAGCAGCAAAAGTATGCGCCTGGGGAATAGAAAGATGCATTTAAATTGAAAGGTCAAATACTGCAGTCTCTTGCGCGTGTGGTCCAAAGAAAGCCCCCTTTCGATAGGCCCAGTCCGTTGAGAGTTCTTTGATGCCATCCTGTAACCAAATGTCGAGCGTGTCTGTGTCTGAGCGTTCAGCAGCTGTGTGACGTCAGCGTTACCAGGATTTCAGATAACACAATGTGATCGCCGATTGGAATGGGGCTCACGTAGGATGCTGACAAATACATCTTCAATCCTGGCGTCCGTGACGCGGCAGCAATAGCATATTTTGAACGGATGAACGGCGATGAAATACATGTACGAACTACCACGTTTTGCGAGTTGCATGCGACAGTTTCCTAGCAGGGAAAATGCCTTCTTTCGCACTTCCATCGGGTGCAGGGCAGGCTTACGCCTATGTCAAACCGGCTGCTGTGCGTTCTATTTCGTTTCTGAGTGGCCACTTCACCTCGCTCCCCTGTCGCTGCGACCCTGTTTGAGTGTACGGATAAAATCACTAATGTGGCCCTCTCTGTTGTGTCCCTAAACGATTCGCTCAAAAAGCTCATATCTTTATTCTTGTCGTGCACATTTGCAACATTTGGGCTGCTGGTCCCGTTAATGTTGGGGTTCCGGTCAAAAACCGAACGAAAATAGCCAAATGAAAATCGGTGGACTGAAAAAGCCCGAACGAAAATAGCCAAATGAAAATCGGTGGACTGAAAAAACCCGAACGAAAATAGTCCAAACAAGTCAACCGCGACAGCAGTCAGATGGGAAAAAAGTCGAAGTACAAAGTGAAAGAGATAGAAGTCGGCAGGGATAAAAGCTTTATTGAAACGAAATCAAGGGCTTAACACGCGCCTGGATGGCCGGCTAGATACCCTTCGCTCGGGTGGGGGGAGGAGGGTCAATTTGACCCCCTGAGATCTCGGTAGCTAAGAAAAGCTAGAGACGCAAAATTTACGGAGTGTTTTAACATGTACTTGAACGCACTGAGGTCAAAGTTTCAGATTCCTAGGTCATGGCCTTCGGGTCAAAAAAGGCAAACAAGGTCAAGTTCCAGGTTGGTCTCCAAAGGGCCCCCAGAATCTAGATAACTGTTTCTAAGCAAAAGATCGTATGCTCATTCAAAGTCAGTGACCTTGTTTGACCTTTTGTAGGTCAAGGTGACCAAAATCATGCAAGGTTGCCTTGGGTTTTGCATTCGACTAGGCGAGAAAGATTACGCTAGGCAGTATGTTCTCAAAGCAAATGTTGACCTGGGTCATTTTAGGCCAATGACCTATTCTGACCTCTAAGAAGTCCATGGAAGATGCATAATGCGGTTCCCACTACCAATAAATTCGAAATGAGCTCCAGAACTATCCCATACAGCAAGCCCGAGAGTGACAAAACAAGTGGGTTTTGACCTTCGTGTGACTTTTATACCTGACCTTAGGGCAATTTAATTTGCTCATTTGACTGTTGTGTTGTCCAAGAAATCATCTCAGAGATGTATGGCTCCGCCTAACACTCAGTTGTTAGATCAGATTGAAGGATTCCCTGGAAATTGCCTTCGCTGAAACCATGGCCTGACTTTGACTTGCCATAGGTCAGTCACCATACAAGGTACACTTAAAGTTGTTATGCTAAACGATCCGCTATTAAATTGTCTACAGCTCCTCAAAATTGGGCGCGGATACGCCACGTATTTCGGAAACAATTCTGGAAAACCTTCGGGGTGTCAATTTGACCCCACCCAAGAGCGTGTTAAAGTCAAAAGGGTTACACGGGATAAAATTGAATTCGGAAAAAGCTGAAAGAGAAGTGCAATTCATAGTGGTAAAAGACTGGAAAACGCTCCAAAACGACAAAACTCGAAAGGGCTCCGATACTGGGTACCAAACGGAACTAGGTACTAAAATGGTACCGGAAAAGTCGACGTAAGCAAGAAAGGCATGAACTTTCTGTTTTTTCGGCATTATAGGTTAAGAGTCCCTTTGTTGAAATCTTGTTCTTCAATATACCACAAGGCATGGGTTAAAGGATGACAGAATAAGCATTGGTTACATGGGCGGCACCCGACGTTTCAAGCTGCGCTTATGATCATAAGCCCATATTTACCTCGGATTTGGGCCCGCCCACGCTCAACCGGAAACGCTCTTGGAGGGAGGCTAGCCTCAGAGCGCTCGCGACGGAACCATACGGAACGCACCCTTAGACTATCAGCGGGTCGATCTGGTATGGGCACCCTGGTAGCCTCTATCTACGCCCATGAAATCATCTCCAATAACTTGCTGGGACGGTTGCGAGCAACACAGACGCCCGCGGTAAGAGGCCGCGCACAGCGGCGGCACCCGTCGCAAATTCCGTTTTTGTCGTTAGTCCTGGCGTTGGATAGACTTGTGCCCTGTTTCCAATGTTGGGTCCTGGTTTTCACTCCCCCTTCTGGAGGCGATATCTTCGATCCTTGTTTCCGGCCGGTCAATTTATTAACCCCGCACCCTGATTCCTGGATCCTGTTGGCCGTTTTGCAAACATAGACCATCGGTTCTTTGTCTTCACTGGCTCTTTTCCAAATAACAATAAGGGCTGCTGGGTCCTAATGTTCCTTCATAAACACCAGAACCTGATTCGTGGCTCACATCGGCTTTCTAAAAAACATGATACCCTAGTTCCCTGGCTTCCACCACGTTCTTTAACAAACACAAGACCTTGGTTTGGAGCGGTTTCCAAATGTTTATCCCTGTCAGCACTTGTCGCCTTCAGCCTTTCCGATTCAACTTTTATCCCGGTCAACACTTTGTCTTTCGACTTTTTCCGATTGGGATTCCATTCCTGGCGACTTGTATCCCTTTGACTTTGGCCTTCGATTTTTGTCCTTTGTGTTTCGCCAATTTTGACTTCATTCTTATCGATTTGTCGTTCGACTTGATCCATTCGACTTCTTGCCCAGACGCCAGTACCATCGATGCAGTACGTCGCTGACGACCAGCCCGTTCAAGTGCACTGTACGGTCGGCACCGAATCCAAGAATTCTGATCGGTGGGGCCCCCTCCTGAGATTCCAACCAATGGGTCACCAGTCCTACAGAAAAGCTCAGATCTTGCTCAGATTTTGGCTGACCCAATTTACTTCATCGCTGAAAATGAAATACACGGGCTTGGCTTGGTGGGGTGTTCCACCTTTGGGGCGTATCTCAAAAACATACTCGAGTGAAACTTCAGGACGAGTTTCGTTTCATCATAGCACTGGGTAGTGTCGCTGCAGCACTGGCAAAATATAATAAAGATATCGATTTTAAACAGTTTAGAGCCCATCTTACGCTGATAATGCCTTTCAACAGCACCACGCCCCTTCCACGCAGTCGCGACCACCGTCATGACAACTACCGTGCGCACCTCTACTGGTGCGAATAAAAGAACGTTTGTGATTGGTCCAGCAGGCAAGACATGTTACCGAGGAGCACATTGGTTTAAGTTTGAACCAGTGCTTGGCAGTGGATCATATGATGCTCCCACTCCCAAAACCAAAGGCGCCCCGAAAACCGATGTGGTAGATACGATAGGGGAGAAATGATGCCATGATATAGCGTTTCATTGAATTCGCGGGGAAAAGTTTCATGTCCGCATATTGTTTTGGCTGTACGGAGTTTTTCAAGTTTTCGCAGCATTTAAATCACAAACATGTTGACGCATCAGTGCGTTCACACATCACAGAACAAGCGTTAGAAAGAGCAAGGCGAATGGAATGTATTGCGTAGTTGTGAGAGGGGAGTCCAATAGGATTTGTCGCGCATGGTCGGCTACATCGAATCGAAATTCTGAGCTATTCAGAAGGATTTCGAGAAAACTGGCATTACTGAGCACGACGCGTGTGAGTCTGGTGTAGCAGAAGGTGAAAGGTACAAACAAGGTGGGATGCTCTCTTTAATAGTTGACTTCGGCCTCGATTTCAGGCAGTGAGCATGACGCGTGAATTACGACTTCATTCCTCGCCTCATGCTATTTAGGACCGCTATCTTCGGCTTTTTCATGATCTTTGCCTGCGGTTGTGACTTCAGTTCACGAGAACGGTCTTGTCCGTCCTTTTACCCCGACCAGCGCACGGCCGGAGGTCCGAGGCAACCGCGCCCGGCTGGGGGGTAGTTGACCTCCCCCTAGGATCTCCAGCTTTCAGGACGCAGTGTGAGAAAAACAAAGATGCCGCTCTGAAGATCTGGTCAAAACATGAAATATGCACACCATATTTTTTACCCTAGGTTCAATGTGAGGCCACCAGAGTTCACGCAAGGTAAAGGCGGTCGTTCTAATATATGCAGTTAAAACCTATGTTAACACGTCGAGACGGATCTTGAGGGCACGGAAATAGGTGTTGAGACTATGGGGAGTCCACTCTGTTCCCCCAGATGTGTCAGGTTAGATCAGGTCACAGCTCAAAATTGCTGTACCAGAAGTCCACAAGAACGATATTTTTCGCCACAATGTGCTTCTGACTAAGTACATCCCATAATATGCAGCTGTGGATAAACGTATTCCAGACACAAACGTACCATTTCAGGATAGCCTAGAAGTCATCTGAGGTGGGCGCGCAGCCAGGGCATTGGGAAGGGGGGGGGGGGCAAAGAATTGACAAACGGCCCCCTGGTCGTAGAACACCCTCCCCAAGAAAAAATGCCGGATGTAGCTCATTTGTTAATGAGGGTGTACTTTTCATCAATGGGTTTCATTTCTTTCCTTTTTTACTGACATAGAACCCAGAAGCTAGCACGAGCAAAAAATCTGACTGAATTTTATAGTTCATGAACTGACGAAATCATGTGTTAAATGACTACATGAAATAAATCGTCGGCGCTTTCCGTTTTGCAATTATTCAGTGGACTCTGCAAACCGTCATAACTCAGTAGCTTCGCCAGAATTTTTATGTGGGCTCTACAGAGATTTTAAGGACCCCCCGAATGCAGACTGTAGATCGAAATGGCTAAACTACTTGCACTAACTAGGCCAAGCCATGTTTGTCTGTTAACACGCACCCGGGTGACGGGCTAGATACCCTTCGCTCGGGTGGGGGTCAATTTGACTCTCCTTGAAATCTGGGGAACTAAGAGAGCTAGAGACACCAAATTTACAGGGTGTGTTGAACTGTACGTGAACTCACTCAGGTCAAGGTATCAAGTTCTTAGTTCATGACCTTCAGATCAAAAAAGGTCAAACAAGGTCGTTTCAGGTCGGTCTCCAAAGTGCCCCCAGAACCAAAGGAGATGGTCACATGGAGGTCACATTCCAAGGAGAAGGTCACATGCTCATTCAAGGTAAGTGATCTTCTTCACCTTTTGAAGGTCAAGGTGACCAAAATGATAAAAGATTGCTTTGTGTTTTGCATTTAACTAAGCGACAAAGATTGCGCTAGGCAGTGTGTTTCCAAAACAAAATGTTGACCTAGGTTATTTTAGGTCAATGACCTATTCTGACCTCTAAAAATTCCATGGAAGATGTGTAATGCGGTTCCTGCTATCACTAAATTCGAAATGAGCACTCAAGCTATCCCATATAGCAAGCCCTAGAGTAACAAAACAGGTTGGTTTTGACCTTGGTGTGACCTCCATACCTGACCTTAGGTCAATACAATTTGCTCATTCAACTGTTTTGTTGCCTAAAAAAGCATCTGAGAGATGTATAGCTTCATGTAACACTCCGTTGTTGGATCAGATTGAAGGATTCCCTAGAAAATGCCTTCGCTAAAACCATGGCCTGACTTTGACCTGCCGTAGGTCAGCCACCTTACAAGGTAAATCTAAATGATTCGCTATTCATTGTCTACAGCTATGAGAAATTTGGCGCGGCTTCACCGCACCGTTTGGAAACCGTTCTGGAAACAATCTTCGGGGGGGGGCAATTTGACCCCCCCACCCGAACGCGTGTTAATGTTCAATATTCAGTCAGAATCGGTTGCTGGTGCAAATTGTGCACGCAGTTTTGAAAGAGCGCGCTCGCAAATTTTGGCACCAGAAACCCCGACGCAGGCGTTGCAGCCTCCATAAGCCGCTCAGCGTCGGTCATGTGTCTAACACTCAGCCAAGGACATGTGGACGAAAATGGTGACGAATCTGAAACAGGTACCTTTGAACGCTTTAGGACATCAAATCAGACATTTAGAAGGTAGTCCCGGCGTGTATTCCAATGGTGCGATTTTTGGATTGATGTTAAAAACGAAATGGCTTTTACAGCACTGCGATGTGGTGTTTGCTGGAATCTGATGGTGGAACAGGAAGGAACGGAAGAATCTCTTTTTTTGTATTGCGGTAACTGTTCATAGATGTGGAGGACAACCTCGAAGTTGTAAAAGAAATATGCCTTTATATGTGAATAATGCTCCTCGCGAATGCACTGAGCGACTTAAGTGATTTTTAAACGAACAGTAGCCGTCAGAAAGTGCTAGCTGAAATTCTCAAGAACCCAGAAAAAACTAGCTAAAACTCAACTACGCATCAAATCCTTAAATGCCTGCCGGAAAAAAGCTTAGTCCCGCGGTTTATTGAAGACGCACTTAAGTCCGTGACGCACATTTTGTCCGAGAATACGAAGGTATCAACTCGTTCTGCGAAATTTGCTAAGGTTTTATTGAACGAGACAATCATAAAATTTTCCGAAAGCAGGCCGTTTCAAAACGACAACGCTCACGCTAAATTGGATCAATATCATCTTTCCTGGAGTAAAAAAGGTGCCCTTACATATCTGCGACGGGTGAATGTGAAATCGCTATTCGCGAAAATAGGCCAAGACTGATTAGCAAATTCGCAAAGCTTCAAGCTAAGCGCCAGGTACATCACTGCTTTGAAGAAGTAGTTGACGGACCACCAAGTCAAAAGAGAGTGAATAATTTATCGTCGCTAGAGCTTAACACCGCAGCGCTTAATCTTCCTGCCCATGGTCCGAACTTTGCGCAAACGCAGTCAGCAAGGATATTTTGCTTCAAGTAGAAAAAGGAGTTGAGGGGTTTGCACACAGTAAACGGTGGAAAGACTGCATCTCAAAATTGCGTAATGGCAGCAACACAACTAGCACCGCGACTGCACCGGGCCAAGATCGACCAGCTTCAATAGACGACGCAGCAGTACCATCAGAACGGGCGAACACACGTTGTCGCCTCTGTGGGGCAGGCGCAGAAGACCGTAACGAAGACCAGCCTCATCGAGTCGCATCCCAAATCTGTAGTTTAGATTTCCAGACATTGGTAAAAACTTTCTAGAACCTTCCAGTGATGAAATAGAAGTCAGCCTACAGAAATAAAAGGATGACGTACTACGTACTTTCAAAAATACATGAAGAAGGCAAACTAAATGTCACTGCAGATTAGCGGAACTTTATCAGGAACCTTAGCAAAAATGATGAAATCAAAGATAAACATACGTGTAAGGATTTGTAAATCTTAGACCAACCTATGTTAACAATGCTCAGGCTATCCTTAACGACAGCGACAGCTATGAAAACTGAATAGGAACCCGGTCCCTCAGGTAGAGGCTAGAACAAAGAGAATACTGAAGAGCACAGTTAGCGGAAAACTTTCGGACAAAATCATCAAAGATCTTGTGGTGTTCGCACTCGGGTTTAGTGACGTCACGTGTGGGCAGCCCATACTGCCGTTCGATATGCCGATTACGGCAACCTTGTCTGGAGTGTGCATGCGCCAAGTCAGCGCGGTGCACACGTGTCCGGAGGAGAATAGATCGTTTGATTGGTTTGACCGTGTGTACCAACGAACCAAGGACTTGACATGGCGCAGCCGGTAAGGTGATATCATGTGAATGTCATGTTTTGCATGTTTCGCCTCAAGTACCTCTCGGCACAAGTATGGCATTGCAGTCAAGCCAGTCAAAGCCGAATGAGTATGAGAGGGACTTGAAAAGTACTCTGCGGCGTTCTAGATTACTGTAGTCTTGTGGATAGCGCGTCGGGGTCTCACGCGACGGGGCCGGGCTCAACCCCCGGTGAAGGCGTCCGTCCTTTGAATGGAATGGAAATGGCAAATGGGAATGATTTTGCCGCTGCTATAGCGAGCCTCACTAATCTGTTGAAAGACCAAGTCGAAGCCGCTAACCAGCGTGAACAACGCATGGCTGATCTTGTGACTCAGGCTTTGCAGGGCAGACTAGGGGCGAGCCCGCAGACAACGCCGTCGCCGAGACTTCACAAGCCACGACCAGCAGACCTCGCCTTCCGCCGTCAGCTACCCCAGCACCGTGGCTAGCCGCCTCCGCTAGCCTGAGGGAGTTCTCGACCTGGCGAGAGAAGCACAAAGGCTACCGTCTTCTCACAGGCCTCGACTCCCTCCCCATCAAAGAGCGACGAGCAGCGCTACTGGCACTCCTCGACGATGAATGGACGCGATTCGTGCGCTATTCTCTGGACATGACCGACACCACTGAAGTAGACAACCCTCTGGACAAGATGGAGAAGCACCTCAGGAGCCAAAGAAACGTCATCCTCGACAGACAGGAATTTTACACAAGACCGCAGGCAGATGGAGTTCGACGATTACTTGATGGCGATAAAGGAACTGGCGGAATTCTGTGACTTCTGTGCCTACTGTATGGAAGACAGACTCACGGACAGGATCATAACCGGCATCCGGTGTGAAGAAACGCTGCGACTTCTTCTCGCCGAGTCATCGTTGACGCTGCAGAAGACAATCGACATCTGTCGAGCTCGTGAAAACGCACTACAGAAGAGCGAAGCGCTCCGCGGGAGCCACGCTCGCCCCGTGTCCGCTTACCGCCGTGGCTGGAGCTGGAACAGCAGAGGCAGACGGGACAGCCCAGACAGCCGACAAAGACGGGACAGCCCAGACAATCGTGGAAGACGATCCAGCATGGAAAGACGGGACGCCAGCTACAGGTGAGACGACAGCTACAGGAGAGACGACGGCTACCGACGAGGCAACCGGTCGCATAGCCGCGAGAGGCGATGCGGCTACTGTGCCGGATCATGACACCCCAAGGAGCAGCTGGCCTCTTGCCCAACCAGAAACACGACGTATAGTGCCTGTGGCATCAAAGGACACTACACATCAGTCTGCAAGCGGGCCAGGCGGAGCAACACGTGGTCAGACTACGGAGAACGACAGACGACCGACAACCTCCATGTGAAAGACGTGCGCGTTCAAGGCGTGACCGCGAAGAAGACACCTCAAGTGTCTCTCCTGGTCAGCCATCAGAGAGGTGAAGGATCACTCCTGTGGACACCAGACACTGGTGCCGAAGTCTCCGTCATCGGCACCAAAGAAGCAGAGCGGATCGGCATCGACTCCTCGCAGCTGACACAGCCGGCCGACAGTCTCCTGGCCGCTGGAGGACATCAGCTGGAGTGTGCCGGCACGTTCCAATGCAAGTTGACCATGGGACGACGCCAGACGTCGACCACCGTGACAGTTGTGACAGGCCTAGACGCGGCCGTCCTGTCATGGCATGACTCAATCGCCGTTGGCATCACCTCGCCTGACTTCCCGAGACAGATTTACGGTGTCACAGGAACAAAGACGGAACAGACTACTGCTGAAGGGACGACGTCTACACCCGTGACGGCTTAGGACGTTCAAGCGGCAAAAATCAGCCCGTCCCTTCCAAGATGGAAACTAGACGACGGGGACTCGACGCCAGCCCAGAAGGCCCACACCTGGACATGCTGAAGAAGGCGTTCCTGAGAGTGTTCAGCACCCAGCCACCGCTGAGAGAGATGTCAGGTGGTCCAATGCGGATCGATCTACGGCCAGACGCTCGTCCGTACGCTGTGACAGCCGCCAGACACATCCCGCACGCATGGCGAGACGACATCAAGCATCAGCTGGACGATCTGATCGCGCAAGACGTCATCACGCCCGTGGCACACCCGACTGAGTGGTGTCACCCGATGGTCCCAGTGCCGAAGCCGCCCACGGACCGAAGCCACGGCAAGACCTTCGTGCGCATGTGCGTGGATCTGACCAGACTCAATCTCTACGTTCGACGTGGAGCGCATCCAGTAACCACGCCTCACGATGTCGTCACCGGAATCGAGCAAGGGAGCCGGTACTTCACGAAGCTGGACGCGAAGTCAGGATACTTCCAGATCCCGATCGCAGAGGAAGACCAGGACCTGACGTGTTTTATAACACCCTGGGGACGCTACAAGTTCAAACGCGCCGTCATGGGCCTCTGCACGTCCGGAGAGCGAGTATGGACGGCGTGGAGACGCAGCACTGGCGGGCCCGCCGAAGACAAGCAAGGTAGTCGACGACATCCTGGCCTACGATGACGACTACTTGACCCACCTTCTGCACGTGACCCAGATTCTTCAGCGATGCGACAGCCATGGCATCACTCAGAACCCGGAGAAGGTGACGTTCGTCGCTCAGACGCTGGACTTCTGCGGCTACGTCATCAGTCCTGACGGCTACACAGCAGACCAGCGTAAGATGCGGGCTATCGCTGACTTCCCCGTTCCAGAGAACCTCACAGACTTAAGAAGCTTCATGGGACTGGTCAACCAGCTCGGAGCGTTCTCGACGGACACAGCCAGGACAGCCGAGCCTCTACGCGACCTGCTGAGGCCCCGGAACCAGTGGACATGGACATCGGTGCACCAGGCTGCGTTCGAAGCCGTCAAAGCAACGCTCATCACCCCTCCCGTCCTGGCCTACTTCGACCCGTCACTGCCAACCGCAGTCCACACGGAAGCATCACGACTGCGAGGCCTGGGCTACGCGCTGCTGCAACGTCACGACCAAGAGTGCAAGCTGGTCCAGTGTGGTTCCAGATTCTTGTCTGAGGTCGAGTCACGCTACGCTGTCGTGGAGCCCGAGATGCTGGCGGTGACCTGGGCCGTGCGCAAGTGCCACATCTATCTGGCTGGAATGGCAGAGTTCAGCCTGACCACCGACCGCAGACCTCTGGTGCTCATCCTCAACACCAAGTCTCTGGCGGAGATGGAAAACCCCAGGCTCCAACGACTACGAGAGAAGCTCATGGCATATACCTTCACAGCCGCCTGGAAAGCTGGAAAGACTCATCAGCTCCCAGACGCGCTGTCAAGGTCGCCCGTCGATCAGCCGAGCCCTGAAGACCAGGAAGCTGAACACGACGTGACGTACCAGACGCGCAGTGTCCTCCTGACACGCCTCACCGACGGCGGCGAAGACGAAGCGGGATCTGCACCGTTCCAGGACGCTCTGCTGGAGAAGGTCAAAGAAGCTGCCGGCGCGGACGAGGCATACCAGAAGGTGGCGAAGACCGTCATGCAAGGATTTCCCGACCACAAGGCAGACCTCGCCAGTCTGGTTCATCCCTACTGGAACGTCCGAGAGCGCCTATCCATCGACGACGGCCTTCTTGTCTGCGGAGCACGGCTCGTCATCCCGCACAGCCTACTGCGTGAAATGCTCGAACGCCTTCATGACAGTCACCAAGGCGTCGACAGGACAAAGCGGCGCACTCAGATAGTCGGTGTACTGGCCTAACATCGACCAGGACGTCCACAATTTCGTGACATCATGTCGCCACTGTCATGAGAGACTGCCCAGCCTGCAGAAGGAGCCACTCATGACCGACCCCAAGCCGACGAGAGTCTTCCAGTCCGCGTCGGCGGACTTCTTCCACCACGCAGGAAGGACGTTCCTCGTGTACGCCGACAGACTCTCCGGTTGGCTCATCGTCGTCTCCTGCAACAGAAAAGCGACGTCCCGTACCCTCGTCTGCTCTCTGCGCAAGATCTTCTCTTCCACAGGTGTGCCAAACGTCCTGAGAAGCGACGGAGGCCCACAGTCCACGGCGCGCCACACCAGGGACTTCCTCGTGCGCTAGGGGGTCAGGCACGTGCTATCTAGTCCGCACTACCCCCAGTCGAATGGCCACGCGGAATCAGCAGTCAAGCTGGTCAAACGACTCCTGCAGAAGACGTCTGTGGCCGGCAGCACGGACTCCGATGAGTTCGCCCGAGGCACCCTGGAGATCCGGAACACGCCCCGGGTGGACGGACGCTCACCCGCCCAGATCCTCTGCGGGCATCCAGTTCGGTCGGCAGTCCCCATGCACCATCGCGCCTTCGACAAAGCTCGGCAGAAGGCTGCGGAGGACTGCGACCGGAAGGGGAGGATGTGATGAGAGCGACAACTACAGCCTACGACAAAGGAGCAAAGCCACTGCACCCGATGCGAATCGGCACGAAAGTGAGTGTACAGGACAAGGATACAGGACTCTGGGACAGAATGGGAGAAGTCGTGGCCATCGGGAGAATGAGGGATTACCTGGTGAAGTTCCCCACGGTCGCACCATGTGGCGGAACCGGCGGTTCATTAGTGTGTACCGGCCTGTTAACGCCACACAGGGCGATCCGGCCCCCGCACGCAGGGACGTCGCACCAAGACCAGTTCCTAAGATTTGCGGACCAACCCAGGACGGTGGCGCCGCGTCGAAGCAACCGTCAGCGGAAAGCCCCGGAGAGGCTAGAGGTCGACCCGAAGGTCAAGACCTACCGATCGACCCGGGGGAGGTGTGGTGTTCGCACTCGGGTTTAGTGACGTCACGTGTGGGCAGCCCATCCTGCCGTTCGATATGCCGATTACGGCAACCTTGTCTGGAGTGTGCATGCGCCAAGTCGGCGCGGTGCACACGTGTCCGGAGAAGAATAGATCGTTTGATTGGTTTGACCGTGTGTGCCAACGAACCAAGGACTTGACAGATCTGACACCTAGACACAGTAGAACGCCGTATTCTATGGTTTGCCTAAGGAACACAAATCCGCAGTGGCCCTTAGACCTGTCATATCTGATTGCAGTGGTCGTACACAAAAAACTTCGTGTCTTTTAGAGAAAATACCCAACCATCCCTTGAAGTTTGTTTCCACTCAGCTGTGGAACACCAGATACTTTTTAAAAGGGCTTCTAATCATTCGCAGGCAGAAGGTTTACCAGAGGTTAGGCATTTAATTCAGTGTAGATGTTGTCAGTTTACATGGCAATGTACCTGTCAATAAGGCTATTGCTGCCGTGTAACCCAAGGCAGAAAAACATTGCGATGAAATGGATGGTTTCTGTCCGTCAAAAGAAGATATATGCTGTCTTTTAGAGCAGTGTCTCCAGGATAATGTTTCCCCGTTTGGAGATGACTTCTTCCGACACAAATTGGGAATAGCAGTGGGGAATACATGTGCTCCTCCTCTGGCGATGATATTTTTGGAGCAATTTGAAATGAATGCCCTGGCCGCCAGCCAATTAAAACCAACTTTCATATGTAGATACACCGATGATTATACTGGGGTATGGACGCATGGGCAGCGTGCCGTTGAAGAGTTTTTAGAGTTCATGAACAACCAGCATGCAAATTTAGCTTTTACGCTAGAGCATACAGGGGCGGAAAAGGGGTCCCACATCTGGATACACTAGTGACAGTGGAGAGCAGAAACAACCGCACAACGTTAGAAACGAAGCTCTTTATCAAGGCCGGCAATTCTGGTATAATTTTGCACTGCGAGTCTGCGCATCCTACTTCCACTAAGCACAACATGATTCGAAACATGTGTCATAGGGCTCTAAACAACATATGTTCACCCATATTTTCCATATTTGGGCAATGTTGGGCAATGGATATTCTCCGCGACTTTTAGGTAGAATGTTGGAAGAAGTAAAAAAATCTAGAGCGCGTGGGGGGGGGGGGGATGTGTGGTTGGAGGCGGGAACATGTCCCATCGGACCACGGATTCTTAACGCTACCTTACACAGATGAGCATTTGCGTCGGAAAATCAAACGCATCGTAAAGAAATCAAAACTGCGCGCACGCATAGCTTGGAAGAACGACAATAACCTAAAACAGTCTCTGGTGAAATCTTTCACCTCGAAGCTTAAGTGCCCGGGTGGCAATAGATGTAATTTATGCAGTTCTGTGTTCCAGGAGGTTTGCGCGCAAAGCACGTGGTTTAAGAAATCAAGCGTAAAAGGTGTGAAAAACATGGGCGGGACAAATTCTATGTCGGCCGTCAATACGCCCCATTCGTTGAGATATAATGAACACCTGCGAGACGCTAAAAACAAACAGGAAATACCCGTTTTAGTAACCATTTTTGGGAAATACACACTCAGGCTGAAATCGATGGAGGAGGAATATGGACGCTGTGCCCTTTTTAGAGCTGAAAGACACAGGACCACCTTGACAGAAAAATAGGTAAATCTATTTATTTCTATTTTCTATTTTCTAATTCTATTTGTATTATGCGAACGTGATATTTGTCCTTATGTGTGATGTGTGCTAGGTTAAATTCGTTTACATGTGTAAGTGATGCCTGACGCGTGACGCGCGATTCCTGTTCAATTGAAATCGCTTGCATATATAATTGATGCGCGATGTTTGATGCCTGTTTACTTCAACTCGCTTGCATGTTTGAATGAAGCGTGATGCGTGATGCCTGTTTGCTTGAATTCGTTTCCATGTACACGTATTTTCGTTTATTCTAATTCTTAGATATGCACTGTATCATGGTAATCCAATCCATAATCCATCGTGGTACCACCCATACCTGATGAAATGGCTGGCAACCGCTATTGGCTTAACCTCCGGAATGTTGGTGTTCTGGAAAACTGTGATTTGCTGTTTCCAAAATAAAAACAGCCTGAAAATCGAGTAGAATCATCGACAGACAACTTTGAACTAACTTCCCTGTTGGTTCGATAGAGGCATGTTGTCAAAATATCAACCAGCCTATTTCTCCATTCTCCTGGATTTTCCGAGAAATCAGGCTATTACTACTGTCTTATCTGTGTAGATATTCGGAACCATTATTTCAGACGGTCGTTCTAGCGCGGGGCGTGTGGTGTTACTTGCAGTTGCCAACACCGTTTGGTTTCACGGAAGCTGCATCCCACACCATAGTTGTCCTTGCTTCCGAGATTTCGGGAGCGCAGGCTCAAACCTTTTGATGTTCTTTGTTTCACTAATCGTTCCTGCAAAAGAATGGAAGTTCTCAGGCAAACATGGGATGACCTTGGTCGTTTTAGAACTCATTTTGGCGACACGGGGCGGGATCCCCTGGTCGGTCCGGAGGCCCTTTAAGAGATATATCATAACACATTGGTCCCTCCCTGACGCTGAAGGTCTTTCGACCTGCGCAATTGGTGCTGAATCGATGCAGGAACCCTCACTGGCGCAACATCTCTGATCGCCGCATGTGGTTTAATGATTGGCGTATAGACTCCACTTGGGCTTAACTGGCCAATTCTGGAATTGGGTTGGAGGGCCCACCATTCGGTACGGGGGCCCCGACCGGCACAAGACCCTTCCATTATTTCAGCATGACCACTCATCACAAGGTACAATATTTCTTTGTCATTGTCAGAGTGCCCCACCAAACGCAAAAGGTCCTCAGGAACGTGATCCCAATTGTTGAGTCAGTCACGGTAATTGTTGCTGTTATGCAGCTGGGCGTTAGAAATCGTGCGATTGCCGTTTTATGTAGGTAATGAATCCACAAGGTTCATTATGATGATAATGTGGAGAAATGAGGAGGCTCTTCTCCCAGTTCCGCAGACGGCCAGTATGGGGATGCCGCCAAGGAATTTAACAAAGAAATACACAAAAACTAATGAAAAAACAAGAATCTCAACTGAACCCCGCACGTAACATGGCATATGAGATGACGGCTCTACAGGCTGGAATCGTTAATGTGACTGAGATAAGTCTCCAGCCTTCCAATCGGGCCCTTCATCGTCGCTCCCAAGCTGTGCTGCTGGACCGTGTTCGGGCCCCCTTGAACACCGCCCTGGCCGACTAGGAATCCCTTGTCAACACAGGATTCCCTCTTAGGCACTGCGGGCCTATACCGACAAAGAGTCCTCTCATTGATGTGGACATCTCAACCAATGTGAATCGCGGACCGACACGGGACCGACTGTTTGGCACTGGTAGTGCCTGGCTGACATAGAGGTCCTCATCGACTTGTGGGACTCCCAATGGTGCAAAGGCCCTGTCACTGGTATTTGCAGGGCCGACCCGCAAGGCTTGGACACTAACTGGAACCTCCAGCCAGCCCATCGGGCCCACAAATCGGGCTTTGAATCGTCGGCCCCTAATGGGGTCCCGAACATCCTTCCGGCTTCTCTGACCCTAAGGAGGGGCACGAACACCTCTGCGCCCTGCCTGTGCCACTGGACTCATTGGAGGAGCATTAGAGGGGGGGGGGGGGGGGGGGCGGTGCTCAAGTCAGGATTCGCAAATGGAGTAATATGACCAGTAAAGTACGCCTTACCCTACCGCTCATATTTGAGGGCCTTGTCCCTTTCGCAGCCAACTCATTTGCCCACCACTTTTTACCTTGATATCAGATATCACATGTCTACAATTTTTACAACGGTGCTACACATAATCTAATAGTCTTTGAATAACTCACCACACTTTCAAAGATCACTTAAATAACATTTTGTAAACTAATGGTCATAGGTGGCTGCGTGCTTCCAGATGAGGTAGACTTTATTCCTTCAGATTTCAATTTCGACGCGCAAGCGCGCCACACGTGGTAAGACGCAGGAGGGTCTTTTACAACGTGCGTCCAAACATGGCGGACCTGGGAAGCGAGGTCTCGTCCCTCGTTTTGGCACATCTTAATGATGTAGACACGAGCCTGGCTAAGATGTACAAGGCGAAGCGGAAATCGGTATGTATGATCCTCTTGTAGCTTGAGTCAGTCAACTCATATACATGCGATGGCCATGTTGTCGTGACCCCAGTCATCCAACTTGAAGGGTTCCACTCCGGGTGAAGGTGTGGGACGCTATTTCTTCTTTATTTCTATCATAAACAAGTAAGGCTTGCATATGAGAATGCTTACTAATAATAGCATGATTTCTTATTCCCAGAATGTGCAGTAGTGTGAATGGATTCAGTAGTTTCAGTAAAAGTGAATGGTTCATTTTAGTTGTGCACACATTTGTGAATGCCATCGTAATTGCTCGGTTCATATAGCATAGTTTAGCTGTTTATTTGCCACAGCTTGTACTTTTCAGTATGGCAAGCTTGAACTATTGCTATTATTTTGTATGGTATGGAGTATTGGGATGATGTACCATTTCTCATCCAACACCCAAGTTTCTTTTGTGGATGATTTGGTGACTGGTGGCATTGAATGCATGGGTATTGTCTTCCAAATAATAATTTATGATATTGATCCTTGAACATTTGGCCTTGCACATATTCATTAAGGCATGAATATCACTAGATATAACTGAATGCTCATCTCTTGGTAGCTATGTTTGCTGACATTAGTTATGGGCTGAATTGAAATCAGACATTTGAACTGGAATTCCTGCAATGTGACCTTTACTAACCAACCACAAATGACACCTTTAAAATAAATGATTGAACAATAGATAACACTCCAGTGTAAGCAGCTGTGTTACCTGACCAACTCTGGTCATTAGCATCACTAGACAAAGGCAGGAGGTCAGGATCATAGCAGATGTTCCATGCATCAATAATCAACCAAACTAGGTTGTCTTCTGAATATATGATGTGTTGTTTCATGACTAACCTTTTGATCTCTTTTCAGCTTCCTCTTGATGAGTCAGCACCAACATTGGACTCAGTGGTGAAGTTCTTTAAATCGTAAGTTTTCATTGTTGCTGACAGTTATGACAGCTTTTTGTACATGGGGCAATGCTTGTTGCCTTGTTGATCATGCCTTTTGTCATTTTTATGCAACTATTTCATTGTATAGGAGTTTGTCAAGGCATGCCATGTTATGTTATTGTGGTGCAAAGTGCTTGTTCAGAAGGCTCAACAGGCAAAATAAGCAACCCTCTTCTTTGAAGCCAATTCTGTTGAACATCAAACTACTGTGTGTTGGAGCAGCACATCCACACTGGCTCTATGTGGATAAACAAATAGTGGCTGTGCAACCATTGGGATGGTACTTCATTTTCCAAGGGGCTGAGCTGCCTTGGTTTCAGCACTCAGCACACAAATTTCATTGTCTGCGGTTTGATGTTCTGTCTGAAATGATTTAGTGCAACATGAATTTTTATGTAGACATTGATTGGTCAGTAATCTGTTGAATGATGCCAATATATGCTGGTATTTCTACAGCCTAGTGCATACATTTGTCTGGAATGGGCATCTTGAAATGTCCATGAGTGAGATGTATGTCAAACACCATTCTAGGCTACAGCAGTCTGGACAGTTCTACATTTATTGTTAGGGGTAGCATTTCCGGTGACTCACCTCAGTGCTTTCCAAACACTAGGCAAGTTTGGGATTCAATCTAAACCAATCTTTTTTTGCAGAAAGTCTCCCAACGTGAGCATCACCAAAACGCCCAAGAAGGGAAAACTTGTCAATGGAGCGACCCCAAAGTCTGGAAAGAATAAACAGGAGTCAAGCTCCGAAGAAGACTCAGATAGTGATGATGAAGTTGCTGTTCCAAAGACAGTCAAGACTGCCTGTAAAACCGGTGACGAAAAAGCAAGAATCTTCATCTGAGGAAGACAGTAGCGAAGAAGAGCCTCCTAAAAAGAATGTGCCAATGCCGAAACCTGCAGTGGCAAAAACTCCTGTCAAAGAAACAGGAATCCTCATCAGAAGAAGATTCCAGTGAAGAGGACGAGCCTCCAAAGAAGTTGACCGCCACACCCGCAAAGATTTCAGCATCCCACGCAAAGGCAACACCAGTGAAGTCAGTTGGAAAACAGGCAGAATCTTCAGATGATTCCAGCAGTGATGAAGACGAACCGCCGAAGAAAGCCGCCCTTCCGGCGAAACCCCCGGCGGCCAAGCCTGTTGCAAAGAAGCAAGACACCTCCTCGGACGAAGACTCTGATAGCGAGGACGAACCTCCGATTAAGCCCACCCCGCCAACTAAAGCCAAGGCTAAGGCGGTGGTAAAGCAGGATGAATCATCCGAAGAGGACTCAAGCAGTGAAGAAGACGAGCTCCCTAAAAAAGCCCAGCCAGCTTCTGCTAAAACCACGCCAGCTAAGAAACCAGTTGTGAAGGAGCCGACGTCGTCCGAAGATGACAGCAGTGAAGAAGAAGCGCCGCCTCCTAAGAAAGTGGTTGCGAATGCTGTAAAGAAGACTGCAGTGCCAGTTGCGAAGAAGCAGGAGAGCTCATCAGAGGAAGATAGCAGCGAAGAGGAAGTCGCGCCCCCTAAGAAGGCCGTTGCCAAAGTCACGCCAGCAAAACCTGTCATGAAAAAGAAGGATTCATCGTCTGAGGATTCGAGCAGTGAAGAGGATGAGCCACCAAAGAAGGTGGCTCCTACTCCGGCAAAGGTGACACCAGCGAAACCGGCATCAAAGAAGCAGGAATCGTCAGAAGATGATTCTAGCAGTGAAGAAGACGAGCCCCCGAAGAAAAAGTTACCGACTCCGGCCAAGGTCACACCAGGTAAAGCAGTCGCAAAACGGCAGGAATCTTCCGACGAGGATTCTAGCAGCGAAGAAGATGACCCACCAAAGAAGAAGGCGCCAACTCCTGCCAAGGTGACCCCGGCAAAAGCGGTCGCCAAAAAGCAGGCATCTTCGGACGATGATTCCAGCAGTGAGGAGGACGAACCCCCTAAGAAAACAGCACCGGCAGCGGCCAAGCTGACACCAGCGAAACAGGTCGCCAAGAAGCAGGAATCTTCGTCCGATGACGACTCGAGCAGCGAGGACGAGCCGCCCAAAGTTGTGACTCCCGCTAAAAAGGCATCCACTAAAGCTGCTGCGAGGAAGCGTGAATCGTCCTCGGAAGACGACAGTGAGGACGAAGAGCCTCCTCCAAAGAAGAAGGCGACAACCCCCGTCAAACCACAGGCGAAGCAGGACAGCTCATCGGAGGAGTCCGACAGCGAGGAGGACGAGCCACCAAAGAAGGCCGCGCCTGTCGTGGCCAAGGCTGCGAAACACGCCATGTCTGAGTCCGACGACGATGACGAAAGCGAGGAGGAGCCAGCGCCCAAGAAGAGGCCGCTGAGCAAAAAGGAAGGAAAGAAGGCCAAGAAGATGAAGACGGAGAACGGAGATAGCGGTGTTGAAGACGACGAAGGCGCCGGAAAACAGGTAACCTTTTATTATGGATATGGGCAGATATGCGTCATGATACGGTGTGGTTTTTTTGGATTTCGGATTGTCGTGGAGTTCAGATTTCTTTAACGACCTTCTTGGTCCGTTCGTCAGGTGGCAAAGGGGGTTGTTCATCAGCTATCGGCGAAAGCTGAATAGGAGTATCTGTGTGCTTGTTGCATGATTATGCATAGACAGTATCTTCCACTACAGCGGAGTGCCCCCTGCTGGGCGGCAGCAGAAGTAGTGTTTGGGACCAGCGGGCACGACACCGTGGCCAAAGCGGGCCTAAGCCAAAACAGACCAGGCTCGGGCGATGTATGAGGCAGACAGTCATGAACACCTCGATTTTTTTTTTTTTTTTGGTCGTAAACGATCTATCAAGACAAAGTGTATCATTTATGAACGCAAACATTTGGAAATGTAGGCGCGGGCATGTGATCAATTAACCCTCGCCAAGGTATCATTGACATGCTGTGCTCTGGTACGATTT
Organism: Pollicipes pollicipes; assembly: GCF_011947565.3. NCBI lineage: Eukaryota > Metazoa > Arthropoda > Thecostraca > Pollicipedomorpha > Pollicipedidae > Pollicipes > Pollicipes pollicipes. Next base: position 13,770,175 of record NW_023596576.1, read on the forward strand.
TGCCACGGTCGCGATCACATGTGGTAAGAGTTGATCTTT
>NW_023596576.1:13771213-13781972 GCF_011947565.3 Pollicipes pollicipes
GACGCAGGGGCGGCGGCGGAGCGAGCTCGACAGGCGGGCCGGCGCGCGTCGCCGCCGTGTCGCGCCGAGCGAGCCGGGTGTGTAAGGCGAGCGGTCGGCTCGGCCCGGCTGACTGTGCTGTCTGGACTGACGCGTCTCGTGCTGCAGAGTTGCCGGCCGCCGCCGCCGCGCGGGTGTCGGGCCGCTGCCGCCGGCAGGCGGGCTGACGGGCTGACTGCCGCTTCGCCCCGCCGTCAGATGCGTCGGAACCCATCGCCACCTGCTGCGACCCCGACAACGTGCGCGAAATGGCCCAGTCGCTGGTGCTGGCCTCGTCGCAGTTCGCGCGCTGCCCCGTCTGCTACTACAACTTCCGCAAGTCCATCTGCGAGATGTCCTGCTCGCCGCGGCAGTCGACGTTCATGAACGTGACGGCCGTCAAGCACGACAAGGCCACCGGTGAGGGATCCGCGCCGCCGCCGCCGGGCCGGTGCGCCGGGCGGGCTGGGGACGAGCTCTGGGTGGGCGGGGTGGTCGATATCTCGGTGAGCCGCCTGGCGCTGTCGCCGGCGCCGGTACGGCTCAAGACAGCCGGCTCAAGAAGCCGGCCGTCTCCGGGAGGGCGGTCCAGCTGCGCCTCTCACACGCCGAGGGCACAGGTGGACCGCAGATCGATGGTGTAAGGACCTCCCGTAGATGAGGCTACCTAATACCGTGTCGTACGCAGCTTATAGCTCATATTCTGGGGGTCCCGCTGCGAGCGTATTGACTGATACCCCGGAGGGCTGGCGCGCCAGCGGCCGCTCGATGCCCGGCGCACGTGACTCGTGTGTAGAATGTGGCGCGTACCGCGGATAGAAGATAGGACAGGATGCGGCACTGCGCTCTGGCCGAGTTGCCGAGACACTATACTCGCATGCAGCCAGGGGTGACCCGGAATGGGAGTGAAGGCCTGCTGAGGTATTACACGTTATGTTTATATGTGGTGCGTCCGCCAATACCTAATGGGGGTGGAAAGCGCTTTTCGGCGCTGTGCTGCAAATTGAAAACCCGCTTGCCGTAGTTTAATCAGCCGAGTCCGTCGCGTCATTTTTGCGTTGTGTATTCTCGTTTCCGAGGAGAGATACGACGTGCGTGGAGAAAGATCGCGCGCATCGAAGAGAGACAATGTGCGTGAGAGAAAGATCATGCACACAGGAGAAAGCCGACGTGCGTGCGTCCTGTGCAATGTGAATCACTCTGAGCCGCACCGTGCTTGTCCCTGGGATAGCGCTCGAACAGGACGGCCTGTGCTGGTCACCGTGCTGCTCCGCTGCCGTGTTCTGCGCGTCGTCGTGGGACGGTGAAACTGTACCCCCCCCCCCCCCCTCCCATCTTCCGTATCGTGCCCTCCTGACTGTGCCCCCCCCCCCCCCTCCTTGCTGAGCCCTTTCGCTGATCCCTGACCTCTCCTCTGACGGCGCCCTACCCGTCCGCAGACAAGGACTTCGTGGCGCGCGTGACGTTCTACGTGAACCGGACGTACACGCGCGGCGTGTACGACAGCTGCGCCAAGGTGCAGAACTCGCAGACCAACTCGCCGGCGATCGGCGCCATGTGGCGGGCCAGTGGGGCTGGTACCGCTGCAAATGACGAGAGGTGAGTGCACCACGCCGCGAGAGGCCCGCCGGCGCCCGACGATCGGTTCCCGCGGCAGACCCGCGTGATCGCGCCAGCCGATGAAATGGGATATGGGCAGCTGAGAGTGTGTGCATGGCGCGTTCTCATCATTACGGTACTGCGCTGTCGCTCCCGCCGTCTTTCTCTCACGCTTTTGATTTTCGGCCTTCAGTCGGGAGGTGGGATTTTCTCCCTCAGTTTTGTCGCCGATGACCTGATAGGGCATTGAGAGCAGCTGCAGTTTAAGGACTGGACGTTCAGAGCACGTAAGTGACCATGTGCACCTGACGCACGCCAACCCACCGCGGCGCGGACCGGACCGCGACTGTGGCTTGTGGCCGGCAGGTTCTACGACTTCCTAGGCCACAACCCGTACACACGCCGTTCCCGATCGACTACGTGGCTGGTGGAGGAGGGCCAGGACGTTGGCGCCGTTCGCGCCGCTCAGCCCTTACGTTGAGACGTGCACACACCACCATCACGACGCCGTTCGGGGTGTGAGCCGGGCTGCCCGGTGGGGGTGCTGAGTGGTGCGGGCTCGCAAGGCCGTCGGTGCTGGGTGGGAGTGGCATGACGGCGGACAGCGGTCCGTTTTGTGAACGAGCCGTCCGCCGTCTGAGGAAGAAGGCCGCAGCCGCCACAGTGTGTCGGTCGGCCCGCTAGCTGATATTTCGGTGCCGCTGTGGTGTCTTGTTTCGGAATGACGGAAGCCCTAGTTTGTATGCTTTTGCGAGATGGTTTGCACAGATTGCTGGTGTTCGTCCCATCTTTTTTTCTTGTTCGGCGTGTTTGGGTCCTACATGAAGCGGTCGCGTCCCGCGCATGCAACAGTGTCCCCAGCGCCACCTCTCGCCCCGCACCGACCGCGACCGCACCGACCCGGTGACCCGCACCGAACCGAGCCCAGCACCGACCGACCGCACCGACCCGACCGCACCGACACCGACCGCACCGAACGCCGCCTCGTGTGGCCGTCGCCGCCCCGCTGACCGTCGTCCGGCACCCGCCCGCCGCCGGCAGAAGCGCGTGGAGGCCGTGCAGCTGCCTCCGACTGTCCGGCGTCGTTGTCCCGGTGGCGCCGCCCATCCCGGCGCCGCCCGCGACTGGATGATCGGCCCCGTCTACGGCACTGTGGTCGTCATGGCGGCCGTGTTCGTGGGCCTGGCCGTGCCGTTCGTCTTGCGGTTTGTCTGTGGTAACTCACGCAACCGCGGTGAGTGCGCGTCCGGACGCCGCCCTGCGCGTGGCGCGGTCGTCGCGTGCAGCCGCGCACTACCGACGATCGGCGAGGGTGCGGACGGAGGGTCGAGCCCCGTCCGTGCGTGTCAGAGGGTCCTGGGGAACAGAGCTGCTGGTCTCGTCGCTGTGGTGTCTCGCCCCGCCCGCGCCGGTCCAGTGTCGGGTCGGGACGGGCGCGGCTACAGCGACGCTGCACTGTACCATGTCCCTACAGGCGTATCGCCTGGTGCGGCCGGCTGGAGGTGGTCTCCGGACGACGAGGTGCGCGGCATGAGTGTGCGCGCCTCGGTGCGCGAGGTGCGCTCGCCCGGCCAGCCGACGCCGACATCGCCGTCTACTGCAGTACGTCGGGCGGACCGGCAGCGACGCCTGCCGCCGCCCGCCGCGTGCAGTGGGGGCCTGCCGGGGTGCTGTGGCCGGCCGTCCAGCAGCGACGCTCGGCGTGCGCTCGGACGGAGCGTGGTGGGCCGCGACCGGCGTACATCCGCCTGCGCGAGCTGACTCGGGCCGGGTTGGGTCGCTGCGCTGTCGACTGACGCTGACGCACGCCGGCCCGCGCCTGACCCGGGTCACGCGGGGCGCCGGGGTTCTGTGCCGGTGGCCGGGTCTGCATGCGGTGTGCGTGGGGGCTGACCGGGGCTTCGCCGGGCGCCGAGCTGCTTGTCCGGCTGTTGAACGGCAGCGGACGCCACAACCGGGGATGGAACGCGTGAAGGGAAAGCGAGCTCAAAAGTGACGCCTTCGGCATTCTGCCCGGAATTGAGGTCTGGTGTTGGCACCTCAGATGAAACGAGAGCGACGGACGGCCGGACATTAAAATCCCGTTAGGACATAACAGTTAAACAGCTTCCAGCTTTTGACGGGCAGGTAACGTCAACTATTGGCGCCCCGCGACGAGGCGCGTCGCGTGACGTAGCCAAAATGGCCCGCGCTTTCATTGGGCCATTCAGGCTGCCAGCACACTTTGTACAGAGCCGGCGTGTTACGACGCGCGTATCCGTCCTGAGAAAAGCACATCAGATCTGAAATGCACGTCCACAAACAATGAGAAACATTCCGGCGGGAGCTGTTAATTCGTTCCGTGTCGTGCCTTTGGCCTAAAGCGATGGGCGCGGCACGGTCTGTCGCGCTTACGACCCCGGTGTGGCAGCACGCTTGAGGCCGGGGCCGCACGGCTGCCGGAGCTGGACCCGCCTCTGGTGGGACACCGGCTCCTCGCCGCCGCCCTGGAGCGTGCTCTTCGGATTGTGATTGGCGGAATGCGGTGCTGATGATTGAACTTGACGGGCTGGTGACGGGCGGGCGCGTGCGTTAGTGCGGTGTGCCCCCCCCCCCCCCCCCCTCCTCCCCTGCTCCCCCAGCCAGCGGCAAGTGTTGCAGGTCGTCGGCGGGGGCGTGTCCCCTCTCCCCCCCCCCCCCTCCCGTCAGCCATGTCGGCCGTGGGCGGACAGTCCAGTGACGCGGCGCCCCTCTGCCGGCAGTCTCGGCGCCGCTCGACGACCGCGACAAGTCGGCCAGCGCGCCGCGCGCGGACGTGACGCAGGCCTCCTGCCTCGAGCGCTGGGGCGCCATCATGGAGCGCAACCGTCGAGAAGTTCTTCCGCTCGTGGGGCACGTGTGAGTGCGGCCGCCGGCCAGCCGCCCGTCACGCTGCCCCTGTGTACCGCTCGGCACAGTGGTCCGCCCTGGTGTGTGGTGCGCCGCTGGTCGAGGCTTCCCCTGACCGCCTGGTCGTGTCACCCCTGAGCCCAGGTCGCGGTCAGTGTGTTTGGTGTAGGTGCCGCGCGCGTTGGGCGGACCCGGGCCGCGCCGCCTCTGACCGCGGGCCGGCTGGTGCCGGCCTCCCGCCGGGCGGAGCGGCAGCTGGGCCGGGGAGGGCTCCGCCGCGCCGCCTCTGACCGCGGCGCCCGCCGGCAGTCTGCGCCCAGCACCCGGTGCCGATCCTCATCATCGGCCTGCTGGTGGCCGTCGGCCTGTCGTTCGGCGTCGTCAAGCTGCAGGTCACCACTGACCCGATCGAGCTGTGGGCGTCGCCCACCAGCCGCTCGCGCGTCGAGAAGGACTACTTCGACCAGAACTTTGGCCCCTTCTACCGCACCGAGATGCTCATCATCCGCGCCAAGGGCCTGCAGCCGGTGGGTGGACCGCCCTGGGATGGTCACGTGACTGGCGCGGACCCGGTGGCCTCGGGCGACGGGTCCGCCGCATTGAGCGACCCGCCAGCGGGCGACGGGCGGGCTGCGGAAGTGGAAGCGGCTGGCTCGCGTGTGTTCCAGTTCGGTGAACGGGTCAAGGGAGGGGCTTCGACGGTCGACATCGGGCCAGGGCCGGGGCTAAAACCGGGGCCGTATTGATCGCGTGCGGTCACCCGCACCACCGGCAGCGGTCGGGGCTGCGGACTCGCCGTGGCTGGGCAGCGGCAGGCCTGGAGCTTCGAGAGGGAACTGCTACGACAGGGCGAGCCCAGCGTGTGGACATTGACCTGTGGACCTGTGGACATGACCTGTGGACCCCGTGCAGTTGGCGCGGTAGAGGGCGCCGCGATAGCAATGACACGAGTCGTAAAAGAAACCTAACACGAGCAGCTGTATGTCGAGATATGTGCAAGATAGCAGACAAACTGGTCTGGTAATCACTGTGTAAACTGCGTGCCGTATGACATCACGCCGTGCCATTTTCGCCGCCTGCCGTCTGTGCATCACTGACCGACGTCGCACCGATTTCCAGTTTAACTACACCAACCAGGGCGGCACCACCGAGTTCGGGCCGGCCTTCCACCAGGTGCTGCTGCAGGACGTGATGCGCCTGCAGAACTACATCACGGACAACGTCAGTGGGCGCCGGCGTGGCGGTGGCGGGGGGGGGGGGGGGGGGGGAGGGCGCGGGAGCGGGGAGCGGTGCCGCCCGGCCGGCCGGCGTTGAACGCGGCAGGATGCGAGCACGTGCCGCGGCGGCGTCGACGATCCGGTGGCGCGGCGGCGCTTCCTGTTTGTGTAGCGCGTTCGAGGCAGATCTTGCGACAGCGTTGGGTGAACCAGGGGGCGCCGACCGGTGCGGCCCTTGTGCGCCCTTCAGGACGATGAACCGTCGCTCCGACGCCGCGTGGAATGCCTCTGTGAACTGCGCGGGCGCGTGTTTCGCGGCGCCTTCTTGCGAACCGAGTCGATGTGGCGCCGCGTCGGTGCCGCTGACGTGTCGTGTGCCGTGTTCGCCAGATCACGGCCCAGCACGACAACGAGACGGTGCGACTGCAGGACATCTGCTTCCGGCCGCTCTACCCGGACAACGCCTTCTGCGCCATCCAGTCGGTGCCCGAGTACTTCCAGGACGACGAGGCCGTGCTCAACTTCACCAAGCCGGACGGCGACTACCACATCACCTACCTGGACCACATCAAGTACTGCCTGCTCAACCCCACCGAGATCCAGGACCAGGACTTCAACTACGCGCCGTGCATGTCGAAGTGGGGCGGGCCGACGTTCCCCTACACGGCCGTCGGCGGCTTCCTGGGCGAGGGCCAGGCGCTCAGCGACAACGTCAACTACCTGAACGCCTCTGCGCTGCTGGTCACCTTCCTGGTGAACAACCAGTACGACTCGACCAAGCTGGGGCCGGCTATGGCCTGGGAGCAGGCGTGAGTGTGGCGGCGGCGCGGCCGGCGCCGAAGCCGCGGGCAGCGGTGATGACGCTTGTTTGGTAGCTGGAACGGCGGCGTGGTCTCGGCCTCGAGTGCCGACGCGAGAGCGTGGCTTCGCTGGCGGTCAGCACTCGCCATAACGTAGTTATTAGCCGTGGGTCGCAGGCCGTTGACGAGGACTTGAGTCTCTTGGTATCCGGTAGGTGCCGGTGTTGCGTGGCCGGATGTTAACGCGTCCTCAGCAGGAGTGTCACGCTTAAGTCCGCGTGCCGTGTGACGTCCTGGTCGGCCCGGGGCTCGTCTGGCGCTCGCGCCGCGGTCTGCGGGCGGCCTGACGCGGCGACTCGCGCTCTCAGGTTCCTGGACCACATGAAGAACTTCAGCAACCCGCACATGGACGTGGCGTTCTTCGCCGAGCGTTCGATCGAGGACGAGATCGCGCGCGAGTCCGAGTCGGACACCACCACCGTGCTCATCTCGTACCTCATCATGTTCGCCTACATTAGCATCGCGCTCGGGCAGTATAACGGCTCCAGTCGGCTGCTGGTGAGGCGACAAACCGAGCGGCCTTGGGGGGGGGGGGGGAAAGGTGAGGGGGGGGGCATGGACGTCTGGACTTGGACCGGGTGTGGCGAAAGGGCACTTATAGTTTACCCTTAGTTAGCTTTCCGGGCTTTGCTGCCAAACCGGCTTCCAGAACTGTGCGTTCGATAGATAGATAACTGACTATTATGCATAGATATGGATGGGTGCGTCCGCTGTGGGGAGGATATGATCACCGACTATGAAGTTGCCCGATGCCAGGGGAAGTCCTGTCCGTCCTCTTACCAGCAGTCCGGCCCGCTCACCCGAGCGTGGCGTGCCGTCCCCAGATCGACAGCAAGATCACGCTGGGCCTGGGCGGCGGTCATCATCGTCCTGCTGTCGGTGATGGCGTCGCTTGGCGTGTACGGCGTGCTCGGCGTCCCCGGCACGCTGATCGTCATCGAGGTCATCCCGTTCCTGTGCTGGCCGTCGGCGTCGACAACATCTTCATCCTGGTGCAGGCGTACCAGCGCGACAGCCGAACAGCGGGCGAGTCGCTGGTAGCAGTTCGTACGGCCGCATCGTCGGCGAGGTGGGCGCCCTCCATGCTGCTCTCGTCGGCCGCCAGTCGGCGTGCTTCTTCCTGGGTGAGCGGCGGGGCCGCTCTCGTGTGCCGCTGCCGCCGCTGGCAGGCCGTGCCGCTGCGGATGTGCCGCTCGGCAGCGCGCGTTACTAGCGGGCTCAGTTCGGGGATGATGTCCGATTGGAGCGGAGAGGCGTCTGTTGCCATTGCTGCGGACCCGGCCGCCCCGCGCTCGCGCGACCTGACCTGACCTGACCGGTGACCTGGCCGCCAGGGGCGCTGATCGACATGCCGGCCGTGCGCGCGTTCGCCCTGTTCGCCGGCCTCTCGCTGCTGTTCGACTTCGTGCTGCAGATCACATGCTTCATCTCGCTGATGACACTGGACGCCCGGCGACAGGATGTGAGTGTGGGGTCCGGCGCGGCCGCGGCCGTCCTGGCGGTGGCGTGGGCCGTCCTGGCGGCGGCGCGGGCCGTCCTGGCGGCGGCGCGGGCCGTCCTGGCGGCGGCGCGGGCCGTCCCGCCGCCGCCGACGCCGTTGGTTGTCCCCAGCTGCCGGCTGGCAGCGAGGCAAGCGTGCCGCGCAGCAAGCTTTCGTTGCTTTCGTGCGAGTGTGTCGTGCCTGCCAGTGTCCCGTCTCGTTCTTCGTGCGTGCCGGGAACGGCGTGGATTTTGCGCACGGCTGTTCGCAGTGCAGGTGTGTTGGTGCGCTCAGTCCGGCCTTCCCGCGCTGGCCAAGCCTCGCCCGGTGTCCACCGCACTCCCCCCCCCCCCCCCATCCCCGACCCGCACGCCTCACCGGCTCCGCTCCGGCCGCAGGCCAACCGATTCGACATCATCTGCTGCGTGCACGGCTCCAAGAAAGAGCACGAGAAGCAGGAGGGCATCCTGTACCGGGTGTTCAAGAACTTCTACGTGCCGCTGCTGATGCAGCCGGCGGCGCGCGCCTCGGTGGTGGTGGTGTTCCTGGGCTGGCTGTGCGCCAGCGTCGCCGTCGTGCCCTACATGGAGGTCGGCCTGGACCGTGAGATCTCCATGCCCGAGGACTCCTACATGCTCAAGGTGTTCCAGGTAAGGGACGCCGCAGCGCCACGCGCCGCTCGCTGGCGGCTAGGCCCAAGGTTCCGAGGGGCGTTTGAGGGGCTTGTTGCACGTCATGTCGGGGAAGCTGTGGCTTAACTGATGAATGTGTAACGGGCTGGGCACAGAGCGCATGCAATAGTTATTCACGTTCATGTGCAATGCTGCGGAACACTGGGAACCGTATTGATGTGTTTTGGACGGCTGCACGAGCCCTCTTCGACCAGTTGCCTACATGCACATGCATGTAGTTTGCCTAGCTGCCGTGTGCTGTGACCGGCCGCGTGGCCGGCCGGGGCCGGCGCCGTCCCCGTCCCCCGCTCATGCCGCCCGCCCACCGGCCCGCAGTACCAGCAGGACTACCTCAGCGTCGGGCCGCCCGTCTACTTCGTCGTGCGCGACGGCCTCAACTACAGCGACGAGCGCGTGCAGAACCGCATCTGCTCGACGGTCAACTGCGACCGCGACTCGGTCGGCACCCAGATCGCGCTGGCCGCTCAGCAGCCTGCCAGGTGAGGGCCGGCTGCCTCCGGCCGCCCGGTGCCGGCCGACGGCGCCGCGATGGCCGCCGCTGGGCTGGCGCGGTCGCCTGCCGCGTCACGGTCGTCTGCGGTGGAGGGTTCGTGCGCCCGGCCGTGACGTGCGCGGCTATGACGTGCGCGGCTGTGACGGGATTGTGACGCCGCCGGCGCTGGGGTCACGCCGCGCGGGGCGGACCGGGACGCCCGCGCGCAGACCGCTCCGCGAGGGCGGCGTACAGCGACTCGCTGTGGTCTGTAAGCCGTGTCAGGAGTGTGTGTGTGTGACGGGCAGCACGCGCCTGCCGCAGGACCTACATAGCCAGCGCGGCCAGCAACTGGCTGGACGACTTCTACGACTGGGGCGTGTTCGGCTACGACCAGGACGGCGTGCCGGGCGCCGGCTATGCCTGCTGCTTCATCAACGTGACGACGGGCGGCTTCTGCCCGTCGGCGCTGGGCAACGGTGGGTGGCGCCGGCGGCCGCGGCGCGCGCGCTCTGGCTCCGTGCGCGTGATAGGGTCCGTCGCAGCTGGCCGGTGAAAGCCCTACACACGCACACACAGTTGCCCGGGGAGGGAGAGTTTCAGGGATGCGGTTGGTGCCCACCGTCGTGAAGATGAATGACATTGCGGGCGTCGCGGACTGGATCCGCGGAGAATGGTGATGCTCGTTCTAGGGAGCGCTGGCGGCATGCCCTTACAGCTCTGAGACGGGCCGGGGACGCTCGGTAAGCTCAGTCATCAGGCGACTGGGCTGTGTCCTGCCTGTCTTGTGGGTGGCGGGCTGGTGCAGACACGACTCGGGCGTTGTGTGACGCGGAGATCGCTCTCCTGCGACAGAGTTCGTGCCGGACTGCACCAACTGCAACATGAGCTTCAGCGCCAACCGTCTGCGGCCGTCGCTGTCCGCCTTCCGGTCCTACCTGCCGTTCTTCCTGCGCGACAACCCGGGCGAGACGTGCCCCAAGGGAGGCCACGCCGCCTACGGAGACGTGAGTGGGTGCCGCCGCGCCGGGGAGCCCGGGCCGCGGGAGCTCAGGGCCGCGAGAGCTCGGGCCGAGCCGCTGGCTGAGGGCCGAACCGGGCGGATGGGTGATGTGGAGCAGGCCGGGCAGATCAGCCCCAGGTCCGCGCCCATCTACGGAGACGCGAGTGGGTGCCCCCGCGCCGGTAGCCCGGGCCGCGGGAGCTCGGGACCGAGCCGCCGGCTGAGAGCCCAGCCGGGCGGGTTGGTGATGTGCAGGCCGGGCAGATCAGTGCGCCAGCCTACGGGGACGAGACAGTGCCGTCCGTCTGCCAGTGATTGCCGGTTTCCGTGACGCGGCGGTGCGGTCTCGCAATCTGCCGCTAGGTTGAGCGTTGCTTTAGGTGCATTTGGTTCGCAACAAGGCACGTATCGCCCAGGCGACGCACGCGTCCCGAATGTGTCGGCCACCTTTTTGCTCTCACCGTACGGTTGTGACACATCGTTGCATGGTTGAGGTACGGCTGTTGGCCTCGGCAGCGCAGTCGCTCGTGATTGGCCGGCGTCGCTGGCC
>NW_023596576.1:13782972-13847898 GCF_011947565.3 Pollicipes pollicipes
AGCTGTTACCCCGCTACCGGCTCGGTGCGCTGCAGCTGTTACCCCGCTACCGGCTCGGTGCGGTCCTGCAGCTGTTACCCCGCTACCGACTCGGTGCGGTCCTGCAGCTGTTACCCCGCTACCGGCTCGGCGCGGTCCTGCAGCTGTTACCCCGCTACCGGCTCGGTGCGGTCCTGCAGCTGTTACCCCGCTACCGGCTCGGCGCGATCCTGCAGCCGTTGCTCCGCTGTCGACTCGGTGCGGTCCTGCAGCTGTTGCCCGCTGTCGACTCGGTGCGGTCCTGCAGCTGTTACCCCGCTACCGGCTCGGCGCGGTCGTGCAGCCGTTACCCCGCTACCGGCTCGGTGCGCTGCAGCCATTGCTCCGCTGTCGATTCGGTGCGGTCCTGCAGCTGTTACCCCGCTACCGGCTCGGCGCGATCCTGCAGCCGTTGCTCCGCTGTCGACTCGGTGCGGTCCTGCAGCTGTTACCCCGCTACCGGCCCGGCGCCTCGTGGTCCCAGCTGACACGCGGCGAGGCCGCCGCCTGGGCGACTTCAAGGCGATCTCGGGGACGGACCCGCCGGACCGTACCGCCCTGTCAGGCGATCCCTTCCGCGTTCAAGTCTAATCCGGTCTTTAATTTGAAAGTCTGGGGCTTTCCTCGTGAGGCGGCACGTGCCTCGCGTACGCCCTCTCTGTGGTGTACGGCGCGCCGGTCCGCCTGCGGCCGGCCGATCGGCGCCACCTGTTGAGGTGGGCCGCCAATGTCATGCTCTTGGTCCGCTCCCATGCGTGACGGAGCTGTTTGTCATCTCATTATCTGCTGTTTGCCGTGTTGGTCCGCCTCGGCTGCCGTCCGGCGCCGCCTTGGCGTCTCGTCACCGTCTGACTCGGAAAGCCGCGGTGTCGTGCCGTCGGCGGGAGCGGGCGACGTCCCCGGCTCTGGGAGTTCACCGACTGCGCCGGCTCCGGACTCGGCCGTCTCCGGAGCGTTTGCCGGCCGCGCATGGCGACGCTATTGACGAGGCAGGCGCGCCGGCCGCCGGCGGTGGATTCCGGCAAAGGTCAGCCGGCCGTCGGGCCCGGCTCAGGCTCCGAGGCTGCGCGGCTCTCGCCGGCGCCTCGTCCCGAGGGCGGCGGCCCATGACGCGGCCGGCGGCTTGGAGACGCGCCGTCTCCATGGCAACGGCCGTCTGGGCCGCCCCCAAGAGCGGGGCGGGGGCGGAGAGCAGCGGAGCCGATGCCGATGCGCGCCGCTGTCGGATTGTTCCGCGCGGGGTTCGATTGGCTTCGACTGTGGGCGGGGTGGGGGAGGGAGAGAGGACGGGGTAGAAAATGGTGTCGCGTGAGGGAGGCGAGGGACGGAGTAAGCGTCCGTGAGAGGAAGAGCGGCGCTGTGTGCTGCAGATACCACGCGGCTGACCGACATTGACCGGGCTCGCCGTCCAGGGCGTAGGGTGACTGTAGTGGTGGCACTGACCCAGCTCTCTGTCCAGGGCGTAGGGTGACTGTAGTGGCGGCAGTGAGCGAGCGAGCGGCGCGCCGAGCGGGGCCTCAGCTCACCACCGCCGCAGTGCGCGCGCCATGGCCACGGACGGAGTGGGCGCGGCCGAGCCGCCAAAGCCAGACCTCCAGGACGAGCCGCTGTCGCTGTAAGCCGCGCCGCCGGCCTGCCCCTTCCTTCCCTCCCCCGCCACGCGGGAGCATGGCGCCCGGCGGCGGCCGGATGGCCGAGCCGACCCTGCGGACGGCCGTAATCTGGCCTGGCGCGTGATCGGTATCGTGCTGATCCTGCGGTGCTCCCGCTTAGACGTAGTTTGATGTGCGTTGTTTTTAGTGCGGCATGTCGTCTGCATGTGATTCGCTGCGTAGCGCCTGCACTGGCGTGGTTTTGTCCCGTACGCTTCGTCGGCTGCACGTGCACGCACCGTACGTAACGTAACGCCGTGCGATGGCGAACGGCGCTCTCGCTGGCCGAGCGTGCCGTGCCGTGGCGGTGGGGCATGCCGTGTGCTGTGCTTGTTACCTGCGCCAGCAGGGAACAAGGTCAGCCGAGGTCGGCCGAGGTCTGGGAACACCGTAACGCTGGTCCGCCTCGGTCCGCCAGCACGTCCAGCACGGGCCGACCCGCTGCCAGCGGTGTCACTGGCGGGCGGACTCTCCGCTGCCGTTCCGCGCAGGGCGTTGTTTGGACGGATTAAAGGACGTCACGCGCTTCCGGCGGGTGGCAGTCTGGTATCGGCGCCCGCTCGCTGGGATGGCGCTCTGTGGCGCTACTGAGGCGTAGTCTGTGCCGTAAAAAACTAATAGTCCGAACCTTTTGAATGGGTGGTTTTCTGAGATCAGAGCTTACACTACGCTATGCCTGTTGTGTAAGGCCCGACCCCCACCATTCGGTCGCAAAACTCCAGGTCAACGGCGGGATCTGATGGCGAAAGTTAAGCTTGTTGCAATGCTCGGCACGGTCCGTCCTGTCCCCTGACGTCACCTGACCTTTAGCGCGGCCGCTGCCACCTACCACAAGCCATATCTGTCAAGGGCAATTGGTGGACGTCTAAAGCGACTCGAACCGACCCCTCCAGGGATGGGTGGATCGGAAGGCAGGCGCCGTAACCAACTGGGCTATCGGCAGGAACAAATGTCCGTATGAATCACAACCGAGAAAGGAACGATTTCTCCTCCGACGTGCAGTAAATTGTAACACTGAAAATTTAAAGAACAAGCCAGGCATGTGACAAAATGATCGTTGCGCACAAATGCGACCGTTCTTCCTTCAGTGTACATTAGGTGGCGGTAACGATTGTACGGTAGGCTCACACACCCTTTTGACGCCCTTACAGCGTGCGTGTCTCCATATGCACGGGCCCTACGGCCGACCCTGCTTTTGCTGCTTGTCGTGCATGGCGGTAGTACATTGACATGTATGGATTAATGCTGAACACTAACTAGAATTGTGTTTGGCTTACCAACGGCGAGCTCGTGTGTATCGGTTTTGCAATCAGGGGCCGAAGGCCGCCGCGCGGCCCGGGTTGTCTTCTGTAAATGCGAGAGAGCATTCAAAGCACTGACTCCTCTATTGCGTTTAGTCAGACGCAGTTGCCACTAAAGCATGTATAACCTGTAAACTGCTAGCGAAATGTTCCTAACGGATTCGTGAACAACGCTCGCGTTTCTTCCGTTTTTACTTCATGTTTTTGTTTATCTGAATGCTGATATGTGTGGAGCGAAGTTCCGTGTTGATCATATTTCTGAACGAGTCGCGCTTCGCCATCGCCTTTCACAGGGTTTGCAGGACATGCATGCTGCCGATTCTGTGGGTGGCGCTTACTTGCGACCGCCGAACAGCGTGTGACGTGACTAACCGTGTGGGCGTGTCGGCCTCAGCAGCGTCTGGCGTGCGGCGTTGTCCCGGTGAACTGACCGGCGTCGGTCTCAGCTGTCCGTCGGGCTCTGCCAGACTCCGCCGCGCGGGGCCGCCCGCGGCCGCCCGCCCCACCAATCCCAGTCAGTCGCCTGCCCGTCCGAGGGCAGCACTGCGGCCGTCGGGCCCATGCCACGAGCTCTGACGCAGCGCGCCGCCTCCGCCAGGTACCAGCGGACGGGCGCGGCGCTGAAGAGCACCGGCGAGAAGGCGTCCGGCCTGTTCGCCGGCCTCGGCGCCAAGTTCAGCGAGGCGCGCGAGTCGGCCGCCTTCAAGTCCATGGGCGAGCGTATGGGCAGCATGGTCACCACGGTCAAGGTGCGCGGCCGCTCCCCCCGTCGGCTCGTCCGGTCGCCCGGCCGGCCGACCTGTGCCCGTCTGTCGACGCGTCCGCCCCGCGGTCAACCGCTCTCCAGCCGTCTGCCGCCATCAGTCTTTTTTCGCGTGACTCCGCCCCGGCGCGTCTCTATACTCAGTTGTCCGTGTTGTTTGGTACGCTCTTACCGCTAAGTTGTTACAACGTTCCGTCGCACATTACCGTCAATTTTTTTCTGGCGGTGGCTGTTCCGTGTGAATTGCTGATACGGCCTCTCGTTGCTACGTGAATGCGTTTGATCAAAATGCCGTTTCCATCATTATAAGAGAATCGCCTGCTGCCGTCATAAAGATAAATCCTCTCTCCTCCCTCCCCCCCCCCCCCCCACACACACACAGCGACCAGGTTCCGATGTCAGGTTCGATGAAAATCACCCCGATGTGTGTGTGAGAGAGAGAGGCGGGGCGGGGGGGGGGGGGGTAGGAGAGGAAGAGGGGCGCGGATGTGATCATCATCCGTCCCCGCGCCGCGCCCCGGAACGTGTCGATATCCGGCCATTGTCGGCCGGCGCGCTGGCTCGCGTTCGCTGCTCATCAGTCGTGGTGGTCGGCCAGCGGCCAGGACGCGGTCCGATGGTGGCGGGCCGGTGACGGCCGACCCTCCCCCGCCGCACCCATCGACCCGGCTCTCGCGCCGCCGCTCCCTCCCCGCCCCCGCCCCCGCCCCCGCCCCGCCCCCGCCGCCGGTCAGGGCCGGCCGCGACCGCCGCGCCATCGATTGACCCCCGCCCCCGGTTGCAGAGCAAGGTGTCGACGTCGGGCAGCAACTCGTCGCAGTCGTTCGACGAGGCGCTGAAGGAGGCGGAGGCGGCGCAGCGGCAGGCGGAGGGCGCGCCGCCGCCGGCCGCCGACCAGCCGCAGTAGGTGGCACCAGCGCGCATTCCAGGCAGCTGTATTGTGTCGCGCGCCGACGGGCGGCCCAGCCGGGCGGGGGGCGTCGGAGGCGACGCGGCGGGCGGCCGCGGGGCGGACGGATGCGGCGCACGCGCCGCCGCGTGGCGATGGCTCGTAGGCGGTGGGGCGGCGTGGCCAACCGCGGGGCCGCACGACACGCGCCGTGTATTTATTGTTGGTGCCGTAGTGGCCGGCTGCGTGGGGCGGGGCGGGGGTGGCGGCGACGATCGGGGACATCGGGCCCGGCCGGACGGTCAGTGAGTCATGAGTCACATATCGTGCGCCCGTCTCTGCGTCCGGCCGGCCGCCTGTGAGGAGCTGGTGCGGCAATACACTGGTTTAGAGATTGACTTGAGCCGAGTCTGCCTGTTGTCCACGCTGGTGGGCTTTGATTTGGGATCGGATGAAATGTGCGGACTTGGTGTGTGTCGGCAAGTGTGTAGTCATGTGGGCCACACACGTACTGCCAGTTGACTGCGAATTTCGGGAGGGTTTCTTTGAGCCACCGGAGGTGTCCTCTCAGTTGGCGGGCTCCTCCCCATCCCGGCGGACCTCCGTTCAATTTTGCGGCTGTCTAAGACAGAGTTTGTGTGAAGAATTCACACATAACACTAGAATGACGCTTATCCCGTTATGAGGTGCGTCCATTGAAATTCCGAAGAGATGAAACATGTGATGGAATTTCCCGTGGAACCTTCCGCAAGATTAAAGTGCTCGAGCCCACATTCTCAGATGAGTCAGCCATTGCTTCTCCGGCGATGGTCGCCCTGCGTATCTTAAATTCACCGTAAAAACCATTCAGCTATTCAGTTTCTCGTCGGCAGGTTGTATTGAGCAGACTTGTTTGTGCAGCTTCGATGGAATCTATTCCGATTAACTTCCAGCGCACACGTCGATTCCATCTCTGAACCCGAGCGCCGCAGAGTCTGACGTCACTGGGACCACGTGACTCCGCCCGGAGCCGATCCCAGCCTGACATGCAGTCCGTTTATTGCAGCCGATCAGACGGGGGGGGGGGGGGGGAGTCCGACCGAGGCCGTCCCGGCTTCGTTCTCATAGACATTCGACAGCTGCCTCGATCTATGAGCACGTGACCTGTCCAAACGTCCCAGATGCCGGGGCCCCCGGATCATTGTGGGATCTCAGCGATAGCCCAGCACCATAGGCAGATCACTAAACGCCAAAAATCTTTTAAAATACAGTTTATTTGGTGGTAGCAGGCCAAGGAACACGGCGCTTCACGATACTCCGATATTTAGCGTACAGTTCCTGAAGATGAACCCAGCAGCAGCATTGGGAGACGACTTAGAGCGCGAGCTTTACACCCAAAACATGACGCGGTCGGCTCCATCTGCGGCGGCACTGACGCGCCAGGCGTCCGCCGCGCGGCCCGTCGAGGCCGCCCTGTCGCCGTCACAGCTCAGCCGTCGGCTGAGTCGCCGCCGGCGCCGGCTGACACCGAGTCGGGCTCGCTCGACCGGGGTCCGGCCCAGCCGCCCTGCGCCGCCGACCCGGGAGCCGAGCTCAGCCGCTCACCCCTCGCCGGCGGAGCTAGGTCCTCCCAGCCCCCAGCCGCGTTCCGATCAGTCTCGACGGCCGCTGTGAGCCCGAGCCGCCCTCCCATGCCTGCGCTCACTCGTATCACTAGGAATTCGCGTGATCCCGACGCACCCTGTCAGCAACCGCCCCCCTCCCCCCGAGTCGAGCACATTCGGACCGCGCCCCGGTCGGGGCTCACCGCACCGTCACATCGTCACATCACACCGAGCTCACCCGCATCACACCTCCCGGCCCGTGCCGCGAGCACGCCGACGCTTGGGTCCCGCGCGCCGGACGGCCCCGCAGCGCGCCGCCGCCCCGTCGCGTCGCGTCGCGTCCTCCTGCGCTCGCAAGAACACACTCGTATCACGTGTGGCGCCGGTCCGGCGTCGGCGTTCGGCGCCCCTGCCGGGCCGTGCGCGGCGCCGGCTGCGCGCGCCGCGGCGGCAGACCGGCGCACGCCGTCGGCCGCCCCTGGCAAGAATAAATACGCGGCTGGTCGCCCACGCGGCGGGCGGCCGGCCGATGATTTGTCCGATGAACCTAGGCGCGGGGGCGGCCCGGGGCGGCGCGCGGCGCCTCCGGTCGAGTCTTCAGGGCGTCAGCCGGCCGGAGCGGCCGCCATCGCCGGCCGGTACTACAGCGGACCCTGAAGCACGGCGTCGCCGTCACCAGCGGCGGCAGGCGGACACACACACGCACGGCAGACATTGCAGCACGGGGCGGCCCGGGCCACCAGAGCAAATCTGCCGGCGCCGGCCACACCCAGCCACGCTGAGATCGTGGGCAATACGCCGAGGTCGAGTGCTGCTTTATCGTCACGGACAGCACCCGCGTGACACTCCTACTCATCAGCTCCCAGCACTGGCCACCCGTGTGCTGACACACGACCAGCTGACCGAGAGGCGAGCTCGCCGGTCCGTGCCCCCACCGGGTACCAGTCGGCTCCCCGGCCCCTATAGACCGGTCCGATCCAGCCCACGTGCTCAGGTCCGCACGCATGCCGAGTCCGTAGCCGCGGCATTTACAGCCGTACATGACACGGGCCGCCGAGGGAAGGCGCCACACTCACCGTTGTAACCTGGTGCAGCCCGTCATCTGCTGGGCCGTTACTCTTGGCCGTCTCCGTCGAGAGGTTCCGTCTCTGCCGTCGCTCGAGCAAAAGTAAACGGTTCGCCGGAGCTCCTGCGACACACGCGTCGTCAGCAGCCGCTCGTGCCCGAGCTGCAGGCGGCGGGGTCGACGGTGCGGCCCGGGCGGGCTCGGACCAACGCGGCAGGAACGCCAGCTAACACAGCGCTGGCTGCCTGGCGACGGCGCGGGCAGACCAGCCAGCAACGCGCGGAATAAACACATAACTTTGCACTCAACGACATAGCATGCGGATATGTACATATACATGCACACATACATTTATATATACATACACACACTTATGTATATATACCTAGGCGCAGCGGCTATCACACCATCCGATCATTAGCCAGCACAAAGAGGCAGCACCATTATACCGTTAGCACGTTACTTTTTACAATCGCAGCTGACCACGCTCGGCCGACATATCACACGCCGACGGGCCAGCAGTCCTTCTGACCCGGCACGGTCATCGGCCGGCGCGCGCGCGCGACGTCAGCGCCACCTACTGTGAGCGGCGTTGGTGCGGCGGCGCCTGGTGGGCGGCCGGGTCGCCTCCGCCTCCCGCCTCCGGGCCGGCGCCGGCGCCGGAGCCGGCCAGCAGCAGGCGCGCGCCCGACTTGCGCGCCGACCACACCTTACAGGGGTTCAGGGGCGGCCCTGGGAAGACCGGACACGCGCCACCATCACATGCCGCGCCCACCACCGGCGCGGCGCGCCCCGCCCAGCGCAGGCGCTCCCGCCACCAGACGCGCGCGGTGCGCCCGTCCCTGTCAGCGGGCGTGAGGGGCCACGTGTGTGATGGTCGCCACCGACAGCCGGGGTGATGGCGGCCGGAGGGCCCGAGTAGGACGACAACTACGAGACCGCAGCAGCACCGCTTCAGCCCGCCGCCCGAGCACCCGTGTGCCGGCATCGCTTTAACTCGTGCGTTTAACGTCATGCACACAGGTCGGTTAGGCGGCGGCGCCGCGCGTGTTTCGGGCGGGTGTGCGACGACGTGTGGTGCGCCGGGGCGCGGGCCAGCCCGCCTGCGGGCGGCCCGCGGCGGCGGCGGTGGCGGCACTCACCGATGAAGCTGAGCAGCACCGGCAGCAGGATCAGGCCGTGCGAGGCGCCGTGCAGCACCACGCCCAGGTACATCCTGCAACGGCACCGCTGTTACGCCGACGGACGGACGCTGACAGCGGCGGCAACACGGAGTGTCGGCCGGCCACGATCCGCACCATCAGCACGGCGGCAGTCGCTGCTACCGAGCCGACAGCACGAGACCTCGGGAGGCCGCATGGTGGTGGGCGACGGGACGGAACGGCGCTGCTTCGCCGGCCAGCCTCAGCGACAGCCGGTGGCGGCAAACACCGCCGGGATCGGACACCACTTACCGGAAATAGAAGATCTGGAAGATCTGCGAGTGCGCGAATCCCAGCACTATGATGCCGCCAAACTTCGTCAGAGTAATACCACTGAGAACCTGGCGGGACGGAGACACGCCCATCAGCGCCACAACAACCATCAGGGGCAAGCTTTCAGACCCGCGCAGCAATCAAGAGCACCACAGCATGCGAATAAATATGCATCACGAAAATGCAGTCCTAAACCCTACTGGGAGGGGATGGGGGGGGGGGGGCAGAACCTCCTCAGAGGCGGCGCAGCTTCGGCCCGCGGAGCCAGCACGGCTCGCTGGCGTCTCTGCCCTGGGCGGGGCCGCACCTACCGATGAGCCCATGTTGGTGAGCGCGTCCGTGGCGCGCTCGACGCGCGTCGGCTCCAGCGAGACGGCGAACGCGCGCGTGATGTGGCTGCAGAACTCCACCGAGATGCCCACCGCCTGTGGAGGTGGCTGACGGTCAGGCGCCGACGGCCGGGCACCGGCACACGAGCACCACCTACTGTTACAGGCAGCGGCGCAGTCGACGCAACCCAGTACCGGGACTGTGCCGAGCATCACCGAGGAAGATTCGTTCACGTTAAGCACCGGTGAGGACAGGTCTGGCGCCTGGCAGTGAGGCGGCATTGGCCACCCCAACTCTGGGGTCTCGCGAAAATTCGGAGATACGGTGCGCCATCTCAGTAGCATGCCAGGCAGCCGCCCGCTAGCAGTTCCAAAGCGTGAGCAACACCCGTGAGGGGACCCACGCAGAATAAGCCGGCGCGTCAACAGACCGCTGGGTGTCTGGTGAGCTCGCCAAGGGGACGGCCGCGGCCGCCTGCCGCGCCAGCTCACCATGACGAGGTTGACGAGCGAGACGGCGTTCAGCGAGATGTTCCACCAGTACATCATGCCACCCAGGTTGGTGATGATGGTGACGATCATGATGAGCAGGATGAAGGCCGAGTGGAAGTCGAGGCCCATCAGGAAGAAGGTGACGAGGAAGATCGTGGCGATGGAGATGCCGAGAGCGCGCAGCACATCCGACCACATGGTCAGGTACTGCTCGTAGAACACGTAGAACACGCTGTAACGGAGAGGGAAGACGGTCACGTGACAGCGAAAGACGCAGCGTGGAGCAGCCGAACCGGAGGCACATCGGCACAGTGGCCGATCCGCGACAACGTCGAGACAACGCGCTCCCGTCTGCATGTGTAACGTGGACCCCGCCATCCACAAACACCTCGGAGCGCAAGATCGTGGCAAAAGCCTCCAGAAAGAAGAGGTTAGGAGGACGGTGGCCCGCCAGAAACAATAGATGCCATGACAACGCCACCGTAAAGACGCAACAGTGACATCATAGCCGCCACACCATGCCCCAGATTCTCATCGTTTCTTTACAAGTGGTCTCACAAGCCCTCCAGCGGGAGGCCCATCTCACGACTGCGGCGCGGACGGGACGGCGCGGCGCTCTCCTGGCACTCCGCACCTGTACGGGTACACCTCGTGCTTCCTGCCGTCGCCTGCCACCTCGTTCAGGGTAGCCGACATGTTGTCGGATATCTGGCGAGCCCACTTGAGAGCGCTGTAGAAGTCCCTGGACGTCTTCAGGATGCTGTGGTAGGCCATGAAGTATGAGGCGCCGACGTTGGTCCGGTTGTCGGCGTCCCGCACCACTCGGACGGCCTGCCGAACGCCCCGAGAGGTCAGCAGAGGTCAGCAGAGGCCAGCGACGCCGGCCAATCACGAGCGACTGCGCTGCCGAGGCCAACAGCCGTACCTCAACCATGCAACCATGTGTCACAACCGTACGGTGAGAGCAAAAAGGTGGCCGACACATTCGGGACGCGTGCGTCGCCTGGGCGGTACGTGCCTTGTTGCGAACCAAATGCACCTAAAACAACGTTCAACCTAGCGGCAGATTGCGAGACCGCACCGCCGCGTCACGGAAACCGGCAATCGCTGGCAGACGGACGGCACTGCCTCGTCCCCGTAGGCTGGCGCGCTGATCTGCCCAGCCTCCCCCACATCACCAACCCGTCCGGCTGGGCTCTCAGCCGGCGGCTCAGTCCCGAGCTCCCGCGGCCCGGGCTACCGGCGCGGGGGCACCCACTCGCGTCTCCGTAGATGGGCGCGGACCTGGGGCTGATCTGCCCGGCCTGCTCCACATCACCCATCCGCCCGGTTCGGCCCTCAGACAGCGGTTCGGCCCGAGCTCTCGCGGCCCTGAGCTCCCGCGGCCCGGGCTCCCCGGCGCGGCGGCACCCACTCACGTCTCCGTAGGCGGCGTGGCCTCCCTTGGGGCACGTCTCGCCCGGGTTGTCGCGCAGGAAGAACGGCAGGTAGGACCGGAAGGCGGACAGCGACGGCCGCAGACGGTTGGCGCTGAAGCTCATGTTGCAGTTGGTGCAGTCCGGCACGAACTCTGTCGCAGGAGAGCAATCTCCAAGTCACACTACGCCCGAGTCATGTCTGCACCAGCCCGCCACCCACAAGACAGGCAGGACACAGGGCACAGCCCAGTCGCCTGATGACTGAGCTTACCGAGCGTCCTCGGCCCGTCTCAGAGCTGTGAGGGCATGCCGCCAGCGCTTCCTAGAACGAGCATCACCATTCTCCGCGGATCCAGTCCGCGACGCCCGCAATGCCATTCATCTTCACGACGGTGGGCACCAACCGCATCCCTGAAATTCTCCCTCCCCGGGCAACTGTGTGTGCGTGTGTAGGGCTTTCACCGGCCAGCTGCGACGGACCCTATTACGCGCACGGAGCCAGAGCGCGCGCGCCGCGGCCGCCGGCGCCACCCACCGTTGCCCAGCGCCGACGGGCAGAAGCCGCCCGTCGTCACGTTGATGAAGCAGCAGGCATAGCCGGCGCCCGGCACGCCGTCCTGGTCGTAGCCGAACACGCCCCAGTCGTAGAAGTCGTCCAGCCAGTTGCTGGCCGCGCTGGCTATGTAGGTCCTGCGGCAGGCGCGCGCTGCCCGTCACACGCACACTCCTGATACGGCTTACAGACCACAGCGAGTCGCTGTATGCCGCCCTCGCGGAGCGGTCTGCGCGCGGGCGTCCCGGTCCGCCCCGCGCGGCGTGACCCCAGCGCCGGCGGCGTCACAATCCCGTCACAGCCGCGCACGTCATAGCCGCGCACGTCACGGCCGGGCGCACGAACCCTCCACCGCAGACGACCGTGACGCGGCAGGCGACCGCGCCAGACCAGCGGCGGCCATCGCGGTGCCGTCGGCCGGCACCGGGCGGCGGGCGGCGGCCGGCCCTCACCTGGCAGGCTGCTGAGCGGCCAGCGCGATCTGGGTGCCGACCGAGTCGCGGTCGCAGTTGACCGTCGAGCAGATGCGGTTCTGCACGCGCTCGTCGCTGTAGTTGAGGCCGTCGCGCACGACGAAGTAGACGGGCGGCCCGACGCTCAGGTAGTCCTGCTGGTACTGCGGGCCGGTGGGCGGGCGGCGTGAGCTGGGGACGGGGACGGCGACGGCGCCGGCCGGCCACGCGGCCGGTCACAGCACACGGCAGCTCGGCAAACTACATGCATGTGCATGTAGGCAACTGGTCGAAGAGGGCTCGTGCAGCCGTCCAAAACACATCGATACGGTTCCCAGTGTTCCGCAGCATTGCACATGAACGTGAATAACTATTGCATGCGCTCTGTGCCCAGCCCGTTACACATTCATCAGTTAAGCCACAGCTTCCCCGACATGACGTGCAACAAGCCCCTCAAACGCCCCTCGGAACCTTGGGCCTAGCCGCCAGCGAGCGGCGCGTGGCGCTGCGGCGTCCCTTACCTGGAACACCTTGAGCATGTAGGAGTCCTCGGGCATGGAGATCTCACGGTCCAGGCCGACCTCCATGTAGGGCACGACGGCGACGCTGGCGCACAGCCAGCCCAGGAACACCACCACCACCGAGGCGCGCGCCGCCGGCTGCATCAGCAGCGGCACGTAGAAGTTCTTGAACACCCGGTACAGGATGCCCTCCTGCTTCTCGTGCTCTTTCTTGGAGCCGTGCACGCAGCAGATGATGTCGAATCGGTTGGCCTGCGGCCGAAGCGGAGCCGGTGAGGCGTGCGGGTCGGGGATGGGGGGGGGGGGGGGGGGAGTGCGGTGGACACCGAGCGAGGCTTGGCCAGCGCGGGAAGGCCGGACTGAGCGCACCAACACACCTGCACTGCGAACAGCCGTGCGCAAAATCCACGTCGTTCTCGGCACGCACGAAGAACGAGACGGGACACTGGCAGGCACGACACACTCGCACGAAAGCAACGAAAGCTTGCAGCGTGGCACGCTTGCCTCGCTGCCAGCCGGCAGCTGGAGACAACCAACGGCCCGTGCCGCCGCCAGGATGGCTGCGGCCGCGCCGGACGCCGGCCCCCACACTCACGTCCTGTCGCCGGGCGTCCAGTGTCATCAGCGAGATGAAGCATGTGATCTGCAGCACGAAGTCGAACAGCAGCGAGAGGCCGGCGAACAGGGCGAACGCACGCACGGCCGGCATGTCGATCAGCGCCCCTGGCGGCCAGGTCACCGGTCAGGTCAGGTCAGGTCGCGCGAGCGCGGGGCGGCCGGGTCCGCAGCAACGGCAACAGACGCCTCTCCGCTCCAATCGGACATCATCCCCGAACTGAGCCCGCTAGTAACGCGCGCTGCCGAGCGGCACATCCGCAGCGGCACGGCCTGCCAGCGGCGGCAGGCGGCACACGAGAGCCGGTCCCCGCCGCTCACCCAGGAAGAAGCACGCCGACTCGGCGGCCGACGAGAGCAGCATGGAGGGCGCCACCTCGCCGACGATGCGGCCGACGAACTGCTCCAGCGACTCGCCCGGCTGTCGGCTGTCGCGCTGGTACGCCTGCACCAGGATGAAGATGTTGTCGACGCCGACGGCCAGCACCAGGAACGGGATGACCTTCGATGACGATCAGCGTGCCGGGGACGCCGAGCACGCCGTACACGCCCAGCGACGCCATCACCGACAGCAGGACGATGATGACGCCGCCCAGGCCCAGCGTGATCTTGCTGTCGATCTGGGGACGGACGCACGCTCGGGTGAGCTGGCCGGACTGCTGGTAAGAGACGGACAGACTTCCCCTGGCATCGGGCAACTTCATAGTCGGTGATCATATCCTCCCCATACGCGACGCACCCATCCATATCTATGCATAATAGTCAGTTATCTATCTATCGAACGCACAGTCTGGAAGCCGGTTTGGCAGCAAAGCCCGAAAGCTAACTGAGGGTAAACATAAGTGCCCTTTGCCACACCCGGTCCAAGTCCAGACGTCCATGCCCCCCCGCCTCCCCCCCCAAGGCCGCTCGGTTTGTCGCCTCACCAGCAGCCGACTGGAGCCGTTATACTGCCCGAGCGCGATGCTGATGTAGGCGAACATGATGAGGTACGAGATGAGCACGGTGGTGGTGTCCGACTCGGACTCGCGGGCGATCTCGTCCTCGATCGAGCGTTCGGCGAAGAACGCCACATCCATGTGCGGGTTGCTGAAGTTCTTCATGTAGTCCAGGAACCTGGGAGCGCGAGTCGCCGCGTCAGGCCGCCCGCAGACCGCGGCGCAAGCGCCAGACGAGCCCCGGGCCGACCAGGACGTCAAACGGCACGCAGAGTGAAGCGTGACACTCCTGCTGAGGACGCGTTAACATCCGGCCACGCAACACCGGCACCTACCGGATACCAAGAGACTCAAGTCCTCGTCAACGGCCTGCGACCCACGGCTAATAACTACGTTATGGCGAGTGCTGACCGCCAGCGAAGCCACGCTCTCGCGTCGGCACTCGAGGCCGAGACCACGCCGCCGTTCCAGCTACCAAACAAGCGTCATCACCGCTGCCCGCGGCTTCGGCGCCGGCCGCGCCGCCGCCACACTCACGCCTGCTCCCAGGCCATAGCCGGCCCCAGCTTGGTCGAGTCGTACTGGTTGTTCACCAGGAAGGTGACCAGCAGCGCAGAGGCGTTCAGGTAGTTGACGTTGTCGCTGAGCGCCTGGCCCTCGCCCAGGAAGCCGCCGACGGCCGTGTAGGGGAACGTTGGCCCGCCCCACTTCGACATGCACGGCGCGTAGTTGAAGTCCTGGTCCTGGATCTCGGTGGGGTTGAGCAGGCAGTACTTGATGTGGTCCAGGTAGGTGATGTGGTAGTCGCCGTCCGGCTTGGTGAAGTTGAGCACGGCCTCGTCGTCCTGGAAGTACTCGGGCACCGACTGGATGGCGCAGAAGGCGTTGTCCGGGTAGAGCGGCCGGAAGCAGATGTCCTGCAGTCGCACCGTCTCGTTGTCGTGCTGGGCCGTGATCTGGCGAACACGGCACACGACACGTCAGCGGTACATCATTAGCGGTACGACACAGCGCAACATCGACCCGGTTCGCAAGAAGGCGCCCCGCGCAGCCCACAGAGGCATTCCACGCGGCGTCGGAGCGACGGTTCATCGTCCTGAAGGGCGCACAAGGGCCGCACCGGTCGGCGCCCGCTGGTTCACCCAACGCTGTCGCAAGATCTGCCTCGAACGCCCTGCACAAACAGGAAGCGCCGCCGCGCCACCAGATCGTCGACGCCGCCGCGGCACGTGCTCGCATCCTGCCGCGTTCAACGCCGGCCGGCCGGGCGGCACCGCTCCCCGTCCCGCGCCTCCCCCCCCCCCCCCCGCCACCGCCACGCCGGCGCCCACTGACGTTGTCCGTGATGTAGTTCTGCAGGCGCATCACGTCCTGCAGCAGCACCTGGTGGAAGGCCGGCCCGAACTCGGTGGTGCCGCCCTGGTTGGTGTAGTTAAACTGGAAATCGGTGCGACGTCGGTCAGTGATGCACAGACGGCACGCGGCGAAAATGGCACAGCGTGATGTCATACGGCACGCAGTTTACACAGTGATTACCAGACCAGTTTGTCTGCTATCTTGCACATATCTCGACATACAGCTGCTCGTGTTAGGTTTCTTTTACGACTCGTGTCATTGCTATCGCGTCGGCCTCTACCGCGCCAACTGCACGGGGTCCACAGGTCATGTCCACAGGTCCACAGGCCAATGTCCTCACGCCGGGCTCGCCCCGTCGTAGCAGTTCCCTCTCACAGCTCCAGGCCTGCCGCTGCCCAATCACGGCGTGTCCGCAGCCCCGACCGCTGCCGGTGGTGCGGGTGACCGCACGCGATCAATACGGCCCCGGTTTTAGCTCCGGCCCTGGCCCGATGTCGACCGTCGAAGCCCCTCCCTTGACCCGTTCACCGAACTGGAACACACGCGAGCCAGCCGCTTCCACTTCCGCAGCCCGCCCGTCGCCCGCTGGCGGGTCGCTCAATGCGGCGGACCCGTCGCCAGAGGCCACCGGGTCCGCGCCAGTCACGTGGCCACCCCAGGGCTGTCCACCCACCGGCTGCAGGCCCTTGGCGCGGATGATGAGCATCTCGGTGCGGTAGAAGGGGCCGAAGTTCTGGTCGAAGTAGTCCTTCTCGACGCGCGAGCGGCTGGTGGGCGACGCCCACAGCTCGATCGGGTCGGTGGTGACCTGCAGCTTGACGACGCCGAACGACAGGCCGACGGCCACCAGCAGGCCGATGATGAGGATCGGCACCGGGTGCTGGGCGCAGACTGCCGGCGGGCGCCGCGGTCAGAGGCGGCGCGGCGGAGCCCTCCCCGGCCCAGCTGCCGCTCCGCCCGGCGGGAGGCGGCACCAGCCGGCCCGCGGTCAGAGGCGGCGCGGCCCGGGGCCCGCCCAACGCGCGCGGCACCTACACCAAACACACTGACCGCGACCTGGGCTCAGGGGTGACACGACCAGGCGGTCAGGGGAAGCCTCGACCAGCGGCGCACCACACACCAGGGCGGACACATGTGCCGAGCGGTACACAGGGGCAGCGTGACGGGCGGCTGGCCGGCGGCCGCACTCACACGTGCCCCACGAGCGGAAGAACTTCTCGACGTTGCGCTCCATGATGGCGCCCCAGCGCTCGAGGCAGGAGGCCTGCGTCACGTCCGCGCGCGGCGCGCTGGCCGACTTGTCGCGGTCGTCGAGCGGCGCCGAGACTGCCGGCAGAGGGCGCCGCGTCACTGGACTGTCCGCCCACGGCCGACATGGCTGACGGGAGGGGGGGGGGGGGAGAGGGGACACGCCCCCGCCGACGACCTGCAACACTTGCCGCTGGCTGGGGGAGCGGGGGAGGGGGGGGGGGGGGGGCACACCGCACTAACGCACGCGCCGCCGTCACCAGCCCGTCAAGTTCAATCATCAGCACCGCATTCCGCCACTCACAATCCGAAGAGCACGCTCCAGGGCGGCGGCGAGGAGCCGGTGTCCCACCAGAGGCGGGTCCAGCTCCGGCAGCCGTGCGGCCCGGCCTCAAGCGTGCGCCACACCGGGGTCGTAACGCGACAGACCGTGCCGCGCCCATCGCTTTAGGCCAAAGGCACGACACGGAACGAATTAACAGCTCCCGCCGGAATGCTTCTCATTGTTTGTGGACGTGTATTTCAGAGCTGATGTGCTTTTCTCAGGACGGATACGCGCGTAAAAAACCGGCTCTGTACAAAGTGTGCTGGCAGCCTGAATGGCACCAATGAAAGCGCGGCATGTTGGCTACGTCACGCGACGCGCCTCGGTCGCGGGGCGCCAATAGTTGACGTTACCTGCCCGTCAAAAGCTGGAAGCTGTTTAACTGTTATGTCCTACGGGATTTTAATGTCCGGCGTCCGTCGCTCTCGTTTCATCTGAGGTGCCACACCAGACCTCAATTCCGGGCAGATGCCGAAGCGTCACTTTTGAGCGGACTCGCTTTCCCTTCACGCGTCCATCCCCGGTGTGGCGTCCGCTGCCGTTCACAGCCGGACAAGCAGCTCGGCGCCGGCGAAGCCCCGGTCAGCCCCCACGCACACCGCATGCAGACCCGGCACCGGCAGAACCCCGGCGCCGCGTGACCCCGGGTCAGGCGCGGGCCGGCGTGCGTCAGCGTCAGTCGACAGCGCCAGCGACCCGACCCGGCCCGAGTCAGCTCGCGCAGCGGATGTACGCCGTCGCGGCCCACCACGCTCCGTCCGAGCGCACGCCGAGCGTCGCTGCTGGCCGGCCGGCCACAGCACCCCGGCAGGCCCCC
Source organism: Pollicipes pollicipes (assembly GCF_011947565.3). Lineage (NCBI taxonomy): Eukaryota > Metazoa > Arthropoda > Thecostraca > Pollicipedomorpha > Pollicipedidae > Pollicipes > Pollicipes pollicipes. The sequence goes on from NW_023596576.1 coordinate 13,800,784, forward strand.
ACTGCACGCGGCGGGCGGCGGCAGGCGTTGCTGCCGGCCGCCCGACGTACTGCAGTAGACGGCGATGTCGGCGTCGGCTGGCCGGGCGAGCACCTCGCGCACCGAGGCGCGCACACTCATGCCGCGCACCTCGTCGTCGGAGACCACCTCCAGCCGGCCGCACCAGGCGTACGCTGTCGGGACATGGTACAGTGCAGCGTAGGCTGTAGCGGCGCCCGTCCCGACCCCGACACTGACCGGCGCGGGCGGGGCGAGACACCACAGCGAGACCAGCAGCTCTGTCCCCCAGACCCTCTGACACGCACGGACGGGGCTCGACCTCCGCCGCACCCTCGCCGATCGCCGGTAGGCGCGCGCGCACGCGACGGCCGCGCCACGCGCAGGGCGGCGTCCGGACGCGCACTCACCGCGGTTGCGTGAGTACCAGCAGACAAACACGCAGACGAACGGCACGGCCAGGCCCACGAACACGGCCGCCATGACGACCACAGTGCCGTAGACGGGGCCGATCATCCAGTCGCCGGGCGGCGCCGGGATGGGCGGCGCCACCGGACACGACGCCGGACAGTCGGAGCAGCTGCACGCCTCCACGCGCTTCTGCCGGCGGCGGGCGGGTGCCGGACGACGGTCAGCGGGGCGGCGACGGCACACGAGCGGCGTTCGGTGCGGTCGGTTCGGTGCGGTCGGGTCGGTGCGGTCGGGTCGGTGCGGTCGGTTCGGTGCGGTCGGGTCGGTGCGGTCGGGTCGGTGCGGGGGCGAGAGGTGGCGCTGGACACTGTTGCATGCGCGGGACGCGACGCTTCATGTAGGACCAAACACGCCGAACAAGAAAAAAAGATGGGACGAACACCAGCATCTGTGCAAACCATCTCGCAAAAGCATACAACTTAGGGGCTCCGTCATTCCGAAACAAGACACCACAGCGGCACCGAAATATCAGCTAGCGGGCCGACCGACACACTGTGGCGGCTGCGGCCTTCTTCCTCAGACGGCGGACGGCTCGTTCACAAAATCGGACCGCTGTCCGCCGTCATGCCACTCCCACCCAGCACCGACGGCTTGCGAGCCCGCACCACTCAGACCCCCACCGGCAGCCCGGCTCACCCCGAACGGCGTCGTGATGGTGGTGTTGCACGTCTCAACGTCAGGGCTGAGCGGCGCGAACGGCGCCACGTCCTGGCCCTCCTCCACCAGCACGTAGTCGATCGGGAACGGCGTGTACGGGTTGTGGCCTAGGAAGTCGTAGAACCTGCCGGCCACAAGCCACAGTCGGCGTCCGGTCCGCGCCGCGGTGGGTGGCGTGCGTCAGGTGCACATGGTCACTTACGTGCTCTGAACGTCCAGTCCTTAAACTGCAGCTGCTCTCAATGCCCTATCAGGTCATCGGCGACAAAACTGAGGGAGAAATCCCACCTCCCGACTGAAGGCGAAAATCAAAAGCGTGAGAGAAAGACGGCGGGAGCGACAGCGCAGTACCGTAATGATGAGAACGCGCCATGCACCACTCTCAGCTGCCCATATCCCATTTCATCGGCTGGCGCGATCACGCGGGTCTGCCGCGGGAACCGATCGTCGGGCGCCGGCGGCCTCTCGCGGCGTGGTGCACTCACCTCTCGTCATTGCAGCGGTACCAGCCCCACTGGCCGCACATGGCGCCGATCGCCGGCGAGTTGGTCTGCGAGTTCTGCACCTTGGCGCAGCTGTCGTACACGCCGCGCGTGTACGTCCGGTTCACGTAGAACGTCACGCGCGCCACGAAGTCCTTGTCTGCGGACGGGTAGGGCGCCGTCAGAGGAGAGGTCAGGGATCAGCGAAAGGGCTCAGCAAGGAGGGGGGGGGGGGGGGCACAGTCAGGAGGGCACGATACGGAAGATGGGAGGGGGGGGGGTACAGTTTCACCGTCCCACGACGACCGCGCAGAACACGGCAGCGGAGCAGCACGGTGACCAGCACAGGCCGTCCTGTTCGAGCGCTATCCCAGGGACAAGCACGGTGCGGCTCAGAGTGATTCACATTGCACAGGACGCACGCACGTCGGCTTTCTCCTGTGTGCATGATCTTTCTCTCACGCACATTGTCTCTCTTCGATGCGCGCGATCTTTCTCCACGCACGTCGTATCTCTCCTCGGAAACGAGAATACACAACGCAAAAATGACGCGACGGACTCGGCTGATTAAACTACGGCAAGCGGGTTTTCAATTTGCAGCACAGCGCCGAAAAGCGCTTCCGCCCCAATTAGGTATTGGCGGACGCACCACATATAAACATACGTGTAATACCTCAGCAGGCCTTCACTCCATTTCAGGGTCACCCCTGGCTGCATGCGAGTATAGTGTCTCGGCAACTCGGCAGAGCGCAAGTGCCGCATCCTGTCCTATCTTCTATCCGCGGTACGCGCCACATTCTACACACGAGTCACGTGCGCCGGGCATCGAGCGGCCGCTGGCGCGCCAGCCCTCCGGGGTCATCAGTCAATACGCTCGCAGCGTGACCCCAGAATATGAGCTCATAAGCTGCGTACGACCGGTATTAGGTAGCCTCATCTACGGGAGGTCCTTACACCATCGATCTGCGGTCCACCTGTGCCCTCGGCGTGTGAGAGGCGCAGCTGGACCACCCTCCCGGTGACGGCCGGCTTCTTGAGCCGGCTGTCTTGAGCCGTACCGGCGCCGGCGACAGCGCCAGGCGGCTCACCGAGATATCGACCACCCCGCCCACCCAGAGCTCGTCCCCAGCCCGCCGGGCGCACCGGGCCCGGCGGCGGCGGCGCGGATCCCTCACCGGTGGCCTTGTCGTGCTTGACGGCCGTCACGTTCATGAACGTCGACTGCCGCGGCGAGCAGGACATCTCGCAGATGGACTTGCGGAAGTTGTAGTAGCAGACGGGGCAGCGCGCGAACTGCGACGAGGCCAGCACCAGCGACTGGGCCATTTCGCGCACGTTGTCGGGGTCGCAGCAGGTGGGGATGGGTTCCGAGGCATCTGACGGCGAGGCGAAGCGGCAGTCAGCCCGTCAGCCCGCCTGCCGGCGGCAGCGGCCCGACACCCGCGCGGCGGCGGCGGCCGGCGACGCCTGCAGCACGACACGCGTCAGTCCAGACAGCACAGTCAGCCGGGCCGAGCCAATCGCTCGCCTTATACACCCGGCTCGCTCGGCGCCGACACGGCGGCGACGCGCGCCGGCCCGCCTGTCGAGCTCGCTCCGCCGCCGCCCCTGCGTCAGCCCGCCCCTCGAGCCACGGCCCCGGCCGCGCTCCTCACCTCGACCCTCGAACAGGAAGGGGCACGTCTCGCGCAGCAGGGCGACGGCCGCGGCGTCGCTGAGCGGCCGGGCCGGCCGCGTGTCCGGACAGTTGGAGTGGGCGCCGGTGAGCGTGCCCGGGCCGCAGATGCCGTACCAGAGACAGTGGCCCTGCTCGGCCGCCGCCACCGCCGCCGCCGCGCTCTGTCGAAAGGCACAGGCGTCAGGTGGACGGCGGCCACAAGGGCGCCGCTCGGCACTCGGATCAACACACAGCGCGCATTGTCACACATCGGTCACGGGAGATTACGCTATCAATGTGGACGCTAACTTCTCCCGCTTCGAGTTCCGTCTCGCCAAACCAGGACTGCAAAAACCCGTGACTTATCGGCTATCTTCGCCTGTTGGCCTAATCGAAGACGTGACACAGCTACCAAGTACCAACTCGGAAACAAAGAAGCCACTGTACACATGCCGAAAGTCGCCGTGTTTTATCAGCTAGCGCATGTAAGGTGTTTTGCAGCGTTGGACAGCACTCAAACGGCGTCCACAAGCCGCATCCCTTCCGATCGCCGCGTCTTCAAGCCGTGTGTGTCATGTCATTGGGGCTTTACGACGCACCCAGCTGCTGAGGCTTTCAGGCGTCGCCTGCCTCTCACCCTGGCAGGAGGGGCGGGCCCCGCGGGGAATCGAACCCCGTACCTCTGGTTTCCCAGACGCGCAGTGGTTAACGCAGACGCCGGGTCTTTCGCCGCACAGCCGCCGGTGTATTCCTGCAGGCACGCCAGCCACACTTAGACGGCCTCGGCCGCGGCACGGCGCGTGAGCAGACGCCTCGCTCCGTGCCAGGCGCGCCGCGCCGCACCATGCCAGGGGCCGCGAAGCCTTGGAAGCAGGCATCCCCGCCCCGCGCATTCCACCCCAGCGCCGCTGGCATTGCCCTCGCCGTGCGCGGCCTCCACGCGCCGAGCCAGAGCTCCCCACGAGGCTGTGAGATCACCCTGGTTCAGTTCAACGCGCGTGCCGGCAGCCACCGCTCCCGGCAAGGGCGCGTGACGTCACCCATTCATGGCGCCGCCCGCGGCGGTGAGGCTCCGGAATGACTCGGCACCTGGAGTCAAGTGTGTGTGTGACGTCACCGGCATCACGCCACCTCGTCAGCCAGTCACCGGACCCCACGGCGACCGAGCGTCACGTGCCGCGCCCGCCGAGCGGCGATGTGATCAGACTCGCAGGCCCGGCGACCGGCACGCCGCGGGTGGCGTGTTTGTCGCGAAGGTCCCAGTAATCCACCGCGCACCGACGGCCGGTCGTTTCCGCCGTCCGGCACGTGCTGGCGACATGGACAGTGTCTTCGTCTGACCGCCTCTGGGCAGGAGAGAGCGCCACACGAGCACAGGGGAGAGCGCTGTCGCCGCCTCCCCGCCGCTGGCAGCGGACGAACAGCTGCAGCGCCGGCCCACGGCGTAGCCAAGTCGTTCTGGTCGTCCCACTGACCCGGTCACGCGATGACATTGGCCCTCCGTCCTACGGCTAGTCCGTCTCGGTCCGCGTCCATCCGGCCATCGCCGCCGGCGCCGCCCGGCCGGAGCCGCAGCGCCTCGGTCGGGTCACGGTATCAACCCCGGCGGCCGACACAGCGCGGCCCGACTGCTGACTCAGATGGGCGCCGCGCCCGCCCGGGCGTGATGTCATCCGGCGAGGTGACGTCACCAGGCAGGGTGACGTCACCCCACGCCTCGCGCGGGCGGCGCGCCTGGCGTGACCGACGGCGGCGGCGGCGTCACTGGACGGCCGAGTGAGCAGGCCAGCCGGCGCAATCCCGACCAGCAGCACGGGCTCGACGGCTCGCCGTCTCGCAACCGCTCCGGTGGCGAAACGAACCGCCCGCTGGCGCCCGCGCCAGTCAGCGTAAACAGCGGCAGCCGGCGCCGAATCGGCGCCGTTCCGACGCCTCGCTCTGTAGCGGCTCAGGTCAACGCCTTGCCAGTGTTGATCGCCAGCGGTGATGGTACGCGTCCGGTGACGTCACGGGGCCCCTGCTGCGGCGGAGCTGGAGCTCGCCCAGCAGCCAGCGTGGGACGATGCGGGCGTACCAGCCGCCGCAACACGGCCGCAGCCGTGGGTGGCGGCTGGCGGCCGGTCAGCTGACGTTAGAACACTGGGTCGGCTCCGCTCTGGCAGACCAAGCAGTGCACCGAAGCAGTTGATACAGGGCAGGCCCACTTATGCAGATTTCTAGCTGTGTTTGCCTTTGAGTTTTCTTCTAATCGCTCCAGAACCGCATGGTTGCGGAATCCATCGGATAGACTACACTCCAGTTCTCCCCTCTTAACGTATCAACTAAAAGTAAGGACGATATGACAGCAAAGCACAGGGTTTTGGTGCCAGGCACAGCCACATGCCCAGACGTACGGTTTTTTCAAAGGGGGGGGGGGGGAGGGAGGTACAAAACTCGACAGTTTTCACTGAAAACCACATCTGAATACATACCACAACTTTGGCAAGGGGAGGGGGCGCTACGTGCTCTCGGGGCTACCGTGTGCGTAAGCCTCTGGTCACATGTGAGCAGATAAGCAGATATTATCAATACCACTGGTGAAAACCCCCGGCCACGCCTCCCGGACCCTCGAACAGATACGCCCTGAACTAGCTTCGCCTAATTGGTAGGGCTCACACATGCCACCCATGTGAGAGGCACCCATACTAAAAGAGAAAGGCGGTTAGCCAGTTGACCAAACCCGAGCTTGTCACGGCCAGCTGGCCTGCGAGGTCCGCTACCGTCCGAGCGAAGAGGATAAGACACGCAAACATGTTTACCACGAATTTCTTCCCCTGCGTCGCCAGGGTCTCCATAAGCGGAGTACCTTTCCCGATTACACACGGATCTCACCAGGTGAACGTCACCCTCCACCGGATCGCTGCGCCATCGCCGGCGATCGCCGCGCTCGAAAAACATCGCTGGCATGGCCGACTGGGCTATCGCAGAATCTCTGCGAGACAGCACACAGTGCTCAAGAAGGTCCGAGGGCCGAGAGGCGACGGGCCCGGGTGTTCATACAAACCTGGGCAGAGTTCAAGTGCCTGAGATACGGCAAATGGCGTACAATTCCATGCCGAACACATGAGGATCAGGCATTGATCATTCAGTCAGTCACTGGGGCGTCACGACGCTCTTTGCTGCTGAGGCTATATATACGCATGACGTCGCCTACCTCTCATCCTGGAAATAGCGCGAGCAACGCGCGGCGAATCGAATCCCGGTCCTGTAACGCAGAAGAAGACCGTCCGTCTTGGCATCTCCTCTAACACCTGGTAATTCCTCACCGAGAGCCGCGCAGCCATCATGACTAAACGCGTCAGACCAGGGGCCCGCCATTCCCCGCTACCTTAACCCGAACGAGAGCCAAGAGCCAGTCGGACCGCAGACCGCCGCGCCGCCACAGTACGGGCCGACGGGCGGCACAAGCCCGCACCGGCCACCACCGCGTCCAGCCGGGGGCTCCGGCGGGGCCGAGACCGCAAGTGGCACGTGCGACCGCGGCGGAGGCGGCGCCGCGTGGCCGGCCCGACCGGCCGCCGCCGCTTGGCACAGGGGCTGGCGTTTCCGCGCGGCGGCCGCAGGACGGCGTCGGACCTCGACACCGGCGGCGGCGGCGGCGGCGGCGCGCGTGGCGTGAACGGTCCACCAATGTAACGTAGGGCCGTCCGGGGGAATGTCTCCACTGCAGCACGACGGTCCCAGTTCTGGAAGGATCGGCGTGGGCGCGACGTTGGCGACCGCGGCCAGGTCCCGGCGGTGCCCGCGCCGCCGCCCCTCACTCGGAGCGGACCGCGAGCGGGCCCGGTCGGCACGGGCGGCTGGACCGCCGGCCTTGAGTGCGTCCATCCCGCTCCGCCGTGGGGCCGGAGACCGGGAGCGCCGGGGGCCGGGAGGGGCCGTCGCCTCCGCCGGGGCCAGCTGTCGGCCGGTGTCGGCTAACTGCGCACTACAGCGGCGCGCCGACACCGGGCCGCGCGGCCGACCCGCCACAGTTGGCCGCGGCCCACCAGTGTTGCCGTAGGTCGCAGCGACCTTGACTGGCGACCTCTGGTCGGCCGCCCGTGCCCTCGCCGTCTTCTTGAGCCAGCAGATTTGCCTGTCGGCGCGATAGCTAGTGCAGACGTCAACAGTCGAAACAACAGCGTCACGCCACTGCGCTGTGGAGCAGCTATAGACAGCTGCGCTTCCGTCAGCGCGGCGACCAATGGAAACCGGAGGTGTCCAACGCCGGATCACGCAGCCGCGACATTCCTCACCACCGCCCAGGCAAAGTGATAAATATAAAAGAGAAATAAACAGATGGCCACATCAGACCACGACCGATCGGAAATGTCATCAATTGGAAAGCGGACGTCTCTGACAAAAAAGGCTTTCCCGTGGACAGCGGGCCTAAAGCGGGGCGGGGCGGGGCGGGGCGGGGCGGGGCGGGGCGGAGCGGCGCCGCGCGGCTCCGGCGTCGCTCGTCGTCGGCGGCCGGCCGCCCGCCGTCGGCCCACCGGTGACGTCACCGACCGAGCGACGGCGGCCGTCGCGGACCGGCGCGTCCGACCTGCACCCGGACACACGCGGCGTCGACCCGAGGCGTCCGGCACCGGCGCTCTTGCGCACGCACCGCCCGCAGCCGGCGCAGCTAGCGCGACCGCGGCCGGCCGGCGGCGCCGCCCACACGCCATCCGCTTCCTGGCGGACGGCCGGCGCCGCCGGCGCTGTGACGTCATGCCACACCCCAGGCCGGGCCACGGTCAGGGTCGGCGCTGAAGGCGCTGGCGGCGGCTGCGACAGCGGCGGCGGGCGGGCGGGCGGCCAGCGCCGGCGGCGGGTGGTGCCAGCGGGCCCGCCTCTAGACCGGTCTGTCTGCTTGCACGCACGTACCGGAGGCGGACTGACGTGGCGCCGCCCCGGGGAGCGCCGGGGAGGGCCGGCGCCGAGGCCGCGACCCGCCCCGACGCGAGGCGACCTGGTCACGACCAGAAGCTGTCCGCATTTGACATCATACGGCCTCAACCCAATAAATCTTTGACAACGTGTGGCAGGTGCAAAGTACGACGACTGCGATATATGATGTCTGCTGCTCCAAGGCGTGACAGCATCTAAGGGCCCTTTGTGCCGCCTCAGCGTCGGCCACATCATATCAAGCTATTCCCGCTCCGCAGCATCCGGCAGCCGGCCCTCTGCCACAGAGCGAGATCGCGCGTCGAGTAATGTTACACGGTCACGAGGTACGCTATTTTGAAAGCGACGGCTCCAACGTACTAGGAAAGGCGGGTCGCTTCACCTTTTTCCGTGCTCTCTCGGCGGTTCGTAGAGTGACGCAGGCCCCGAATAACGGGCCCCGTCTCTGTTGTAATCATACATGAGAGCAAAAACCACGCCAGCAACTCAGGTGCGGCAGGTGCTGCTTACAATTACACACCGTTCAGCTGCGCCGCTGCCATCTGCTGGGGGCCCGTCAGAGTTCAGCCCAACGTCAACCGGTTAGCCCAATGATAGCAGCAACAGTGTGGCAACTCTTTCGCCACAACAACCTGGCAACACCAGCACCTACGACGGGGCGTTGAGTCAGGCCGACGCGACGCTGCCGTCGAAATAATTCTGAGACAAGTTATTCCGAATTAAATGCATAAATTGTTAAAAATATAATACAGATATAAAACTAATTGTAGAAAAAAAAATATACAGTGCAATTATCATAATGCCTTCAACGACTAAATTCTGAATCAAGCAGCTCTGAAATAACTCTGAGTCTTCATTAATTCATTCTGAGTAACCACTACTCATCCCGTTCATTTCGCCAGTGACCGGGTTCCTGCACCTCGCGAGCTGGCCGACGGCAGCCCTTGCCCTCCACCGCCGCAGCAGCCTAAACGGCGCTCTGCCGCTCGCGGCTCACGCCACACGAGCGCATTGCACGTGAGGTCAAGGCCGTGGTCGTGACCCAGTGCCGATCGGGGTCGGGGATCCGGCGGCGAGCCGTCCACCACAGACGGCCGCGTCCGGAGACAGAGGTCGTCACGTGCCCAGCAGCCGGCGCAGGTCGGAGCGAACCCGGCCGAGGCCCGTGACGGGGCGCGGCACGCGGCGACCGCCGGCGGCCGATCAATAGTCGCGCACGTCACGGCCAACAGCTCGCCGATAACCACCGGCCGCCGTCGGCGCGGTCGGCGAGGGGCGACAGCGCTGCCCGCGCACGTCACGGCCAACAGCTCGCCGATAACCACCGGCCGCCGTCGGCGCGGTCGGCGAGGGGCGACAGCACTGCCCGGCGGCGCGCCGGCTCACTTCACCTCGCTCGGTGCGTGCGGAGCTTCATACGACGTGCTCGACCTCGAACCATGCCACCACACTCATGGAGTGAGGGAGGAGGGAGGAGGGAGGAGGGAGGAGAGAGGAGGAGGAGGAGGGAGGAGGAGAGGAGGGAGGAGGAAGCAGGGAGGAGGGAGGAGAGAGGAGGAAGGAAGAGGAGGAGGAAGGAGAAGGAAGGAGAGAGGAGGAAGAAGGGAGGAGGGAGGAGGAAGGGGGGAGGGGGGTGAAGGGCGAGGAGATTAAGCGTTGCCGGTTGCGACCGTCACGCGCGTCGTCTGTGCGGCGGAGCCTTCGTGTCAAAGGCCTATCCGAACATAAATACAGCCCATGGCAGTCCACACCATGACGGAACAGAGGTCACCCACGTCTGTGCGGCGCCCTCCTGCCACAGGCGGCCCGGCTCGTCGGGCACCGGGCCGCGCCGTCCCTGGACCGAGCGGAGCAGTGTCTGGATCTGGACCAGTCCCGTGACCGGGCGGCGACGGTGCGGCTCTGCGCTGGACTGCTGCCCGCGGGCCCCGGCAGGCTGATCGTGAAAATAGTCCCCCCCCCCCCCCCGCCGCCGCCGCCTGGCACACCGACACCGCCCAACACGGGCAGTGACCGGCGCGCTCTCGACCCGGCGCCGGACCTCGACCCCGGACCCGGGGCTGCGCGTGCGGGGAGCGGCCTCTGCTGCACGGCCCCTCCGCCGCCGGGCGTCTGGCGCAGCCCGGTCGGACGGCAACATCACACAGCTGCGCTCGTCGCGTCAGCGCCGCAAAAAGCGGACGGCGTGAGCGACAGCCGGCGACGCCAACTGGATCGCAGGTCACCGGTGACGGGCGCCGGCCACAGGGCACGCACCAAGGTCGCGCGTGCCGGCAGCGCGGCCCTTGTGACGAACGGCGGGGGCGACGAGCAGTCGTCCGGCCGCGTGGCGCGGAGGTCGAAGACTGCCACGTCACGTTCGCGTGACTGAACAGCCGGAATTTGTTTATGCCAGCTAGACCGTACTCCAGACATCTTGAACTCACATGACGATGATGCGCATGCGGAACTGTTTACGTGTGGCGATTTACGGCGTTGGGGCGTGGCGGGACCGGCCCCGAACAAAACGAGCCGGGTGAGTCAATACAATCAATACCAGCCCTGGCCCTTTTCTGCCTGAGGCGGTCCCAGACGTCCCCTGCCCACAACTGCTCGCGGGCGACGACCTGCTGATGCTTGACTACCAGTCATGCGTTCACGACAGGGTATATCTGCCAGCCGGCCTCTCCCGACGTACCTCACATCTGCTTAGCGACGGATTAGGGCTACCGAGCGCAACACCATGCACCGATTCTGGCGACGAAGCGCGCCGTCCAGACGAGCCGACGCCATCGCCAGACACGTGGCACGCGCCGTGCTGATCGGTGTGCCGCGGCCGGCCGCACAGCCGCCATTGCCCGCGCCTCACAGGCCTGGGTCGGGCCGGGCTGCAGTGCCGGCCGCAGTGCAGGCCGGCGCGTGGCTACGAAGCCAGAGTCGCATGGCCTCGCACCGCCGCGGTGCCGCCGGCGCGTGGCCAGAGTCGCCGACACCGGTCACAGCGGCGGCGGCTCTGGAGGCTGTCGGCCGACGCCCTGTTTACGGCGGCCGCGGCCCCCCCGCCGGTGCCGTCTGCCCGTCAGAAGCCGGCGCGCTGACGGCCGCCGGCCGACGCTCCCTGGACAGGCCGGCCGACTGACTGACGCTCCGAAGCGCGGAGACCGGCCGCTGGCCGACGCTCCCTGGACAGGCCGGCCGACTGACCGACGCTCCGAAGCGCGGAGACCGGCCGCTGGCCGACGCTCCCTGGACAGGCCGGCCGACTGACCGACGGACCGACGCGCGGAGACCGGCCGCCGGCCGACGCTCCCTGGACAGGCCGGCCGACGGACCGACGGACCGACGGATCGACGCGCGGAGACCGGCCGCCGGCCCAAGGGTCCAGAGGCAGCGCTGGAGTCCAACGCCGGCCGAAGCCCGCTGGCAGGTGCCGCGAGACGCAGCCAGTCGCGCCCCCACCGGCGGCGCGGCAATACCTCAGATTGGTTTTTAAGGGCGCGTCGGCATCGGGGCCATTTTGCGGCAATGCTTCAGAAGCGCCGAGCCCCGCAAACGGCCACACCGCGTCTCCGAAGCACGGCGGATGTTTGACACGGTGGCTGGGTTTCCCGGGAAACCGCGGCTACACTGCCGAGAGCCGACACTGCCCAAATTCTCCTCAGCTGTAAACAAAGGCCTGCGCCTGTCAGCAAAACGCTGGACCGCGGTGGAACAAATGTTTGTCGGATGCTTCCAGTTGAGATATCCGCCGGCAGCCAGTCGGAGCGCGGAAAAAGCCATACAGCATTCCATTCGAACAGCTGGAACGAGCGCTCCGCTCTGCCAGCGCGCCGATATGATGTCAGCGATACACGCCGTCAGCGCACGACACATTTTGCGCGCAGCGCGTTGTGTGAAATCGGCAAGCTTATCAGTAGCTGGTGTTGCAGCCGCCGCCGCAGAAAGTACGGCGTCAATCAGAAGCATGACACATCGGCCGACCCACAGCCAGATAGCGCCGGGCGCGTGAGAATGACGTGTGTAATCCACCTGTGAAGAGCTCCCGTCGAGAGCCGCGCAAAAAAAAAACGACTCATGGACCACGACAGAGGACTCGAGGTCGTTGATGAATACATCAGCTGACGCTTTATGAGACCAAGGCGCTGACAAACACAGCACTGCTGAAGGAAATCCAATCGTGAACGCTGCGACGACGGTTACATCAGAGCCTCCGACAAAACGGGAAACTGGCCAGGCGAAACTCGCAGCGTTCGTTCTCTAGGCGTTTGTTCTCTTCCACTGCAATCCATCCGCGAGGCTTTGACTCCGGCAAAGTACCTAACGACGGACAGTGATACCTGAGAGAACTTTCAATGTTGCTCTCATATAAGGTAGGACTACCTGGCACGGCGCTGCGGCCAGTATAGCTACACAAAACATCGCTAAGAGCGACGATATGCCTGTCGTTCTGATCGGTTGTGGCTGATAGGACACCTTTCAGATTCAAAACCCTCAAATACTTCCACAAACAAAATTTTGGAAATATTTATGACGTGCCCAACCCCTTTGACCCCTGGCTTTCGTCCCAACGCAGCGCACTTACGCGCCCGCCCGAAGCCGGACACCGACGTCACGTGATCATCTCCGCCCTCGTGACGTCACGCGTCGCACGCCACTGTCTCCGCCCAGAACCCGACCATAATAGAAAGTAAAGCATACCAAGCATGTCATTTGTAGGTCACTGGAGCACAAAAACGAGCGACGCTCCGGCCCGCGGCGAAATAGGTTGGCCACGCTTACGGCTTGTGCCACGCCAGTGCTGGCGGCCAAGACCGGGTCCAGGGTTCACAGTTACTTAGTTTTACGCATTGCGTGTTACGCGCACGAATTACACATAGCAGAGGTCTTGGCTACCGGTAGGTGAACACCCCAGAAGGCGCGTAAGCCAAACCTCTTTTTGGTCGTTGTCGTGCATAACTTTGATAATGGGAAATGGCCTGGCCACGACCGTCACCTTCCCGCAAACTGGTGCATGGCCAGGTGGGCGGGTCGCCAGGCTCCCATAACCCCGCGGCGCTGTTGGCGTTTTACGAACGGACGCGGGGCGATGCGGCCACCTCGGACACCAGCACGTCCGCACAACGAGCGGCGAGGCCCAGGTCCACTTTACGGGAACGGCTGAGTCACTGACCACTTCCAACGCCGTGGAGCCCGATTCCGAGTGCACTCGCGATTGGTCGTGAACACTTTAGGGTCAAAGTGATACATGTGGCGGCCGCCCCACTTCGCTGGCTGCTTATCAAAACAACACATCGCGGCAGGGTATTTTTGTCCGCGCATGGGTGTGGAATCCCGTCTAGCTAGTCTGGATTTAACGTTTGGCGCCGCCTGTCCTCACGTTAAGACGCCCGTAAATCCCCATATCACGACCTCTTTAGTCTCGCGGCAAATGTCTTGCCACCAATCCCCGTCGGACGCGCGGCGTGAGCGCGGAATGGCGACCGACTCGCGCGCGACGCGAGCCGGCTGTAAACGGACATACAGCGCACGTGCTGTGAGTCACCCACCACCTGCCAGCCGATTTGTGTCAGGCGGACCGCACACCGCGCCGCGCCGCTGACAGCTGTGCCAGAGGGCGGCGGTGGGCACCTGACCCGGCGCGCTCGCCGGGCCTCTTCCGCCCGGCGCTGGCCGCGCGGCCCAGGCGCCTGCGTCCCAGGACAGCGTGGGAACGCACTCCTCTACCCGGCGCGACCTCGGCGACCGGCCCGCGCCGCCGGCGCTGCTCAGTCGTATCGACCCAGCCTCGGCGTCGCGGCGTCGGCAGCCGAGCCGACCGGGCGCTCAGCGGACGGCCGCACGCGCCGCCGCCGGCCCGGCCGGGCCCGGCCCGGCCCGGTCCGGTCCGGCCCGGCCCGGCCCGGTCCGGTCCGGTCCGGTCTGGTCCGGTCCGGTCCAGTCCGGTCCGGTCCGGTCCGGTCCGGTCCGGTCCGGTCCGGTCCGGTCCGGTCCGGTCCGGTCCGGTCCGGTCCGGTCCGGTCCGGTCCGGTCCGGTCCGGTCCGGTTCCATCGCGGCCGACGCGTGGAGGCCGGCGTGTGTCGCGCGATGGGGGACAGCGCGGATGCGGGGGACTGCGAAACTGCGCCGAGCCCCACACGGCCGTCCTCCCTCCGCGGCCGGCCGGCCTGTGACGCACACGTGACGGCCGCACGCGCCGCCGCCGGCTGCAGCCACCTCAGGCGGGTGCCAGCTCTGTCTGACACACACCCGCCGGAAATAACCGGTTCCCAATCTGCGTCTTGCGTTCCTAAATTACTTTCGAGCCGCGACCTTGAGTTGGTAGCATTCCACGAGTGCCTACTTCTCACAACTTTATGTCTAATCGCAATGACGAACATGCTATCTTCACGAAAGTGAGCCTGCTATGTGTAGTCCGTTTGCAATTTAATTTGGTAACGATTCCTTTCTGCCGAGGCTGCTAAAAGCGGGCCAGCTGCGCGCTATTCCCACGGTATGGCTTGAGGCAACGAACCGAAACCAAGGGTAGGTATGTGATAAAGACTTTACTGATGGGGACACGTCACTTCCACCACCGTTGTAGCCAGCGACAAAAACGGTGCCTTTGGCGGATTTCGAGCGTCTCCATGCTGAACAATGGGCCATTATTTAAACCAAAGTCGTTCTTGACAACGGTCCGGCGCTACAAGGCGCGACACCTAACCTTAAAGGTTCAGCTCGAAACTCGCATGCCTTGCCCTCACATAAAACCCGTTTTCTATGCCACACATATAATTATAGCGTTATTTAGCGCGCCGTTCACCATGAGACAATCGGTTAGCGGGCTGAGGAACTCCGCTGCTATGTCGGAGATGAAACACCTTAGTATAGCACAGGCCAGCATGAAGCCGGGGACGCCCAAGGATAGCACAGGTCAGCATGAAGCCGGGGACGCCCAAGGATAGCACAGACCAGCATGAAGCCGCGGGGTGCCCGAGGATAGCACAGGCCAGCATGAAGCCGCAGGCCGCCCGAGCACAGGCTAGCATGAAGCCGCGGGGTGCCCGAGAATAGCACAGGCCAGCATGAAGCCGCGGGGTGCCCAAGGATAGCACAGGCCAGCAAGAAGCCGCGGCGTGCCCGAGAATAGCAAAGGCCAGCATGAAGCCGCGAGGTGCCCGAGAATAGCACAGGCCAGCATGAAGCCGCGGGGTGCCCGAGGCCCGAGCGTGCGCCCCGTGCTAATCAGAAACTCCTCGCATCGCGATACCACACAGCCGGCGTGCTGAATCTGCCGTGCGTCCCACCCGGTGCGGCAATGACGCTGACGATCCTAGGAATCGGCATCACACCGCGCTGCTCGGCGACGGGCGTTCTGGGCCCGCTCGGCTCGCGGCAGCCCCGCCGCCCACATCTCCGCTGCCAGGGGCGCGTCAGCCGCTTCGCCAGCGCGCTGCCATGTGACGTCACCGGCCCGGCGCCGAGCGCGCGGCGCGCCAGGTCGACTCGGGCACCCGTCGGCCGACAGGTGTCGGTCGGCTGCGGCGCGCCGCCTCAGGTGTGCGCCGTCGGCCGCCGCCGGCCGGCGTCACGGTCGGCCCAGGCGCGCGCGCGCGTGACCGGCACCAGCGGTGACAACACCGCCGGCTGTCGCCACGGCCGCCCGCCGACACAGTGTCAAAACCGCCGCGGCTGGACGTGCCGTGGAGACCGAAATGCTTGCGCCAAAGGCGCAAGGGAGAGACCGTTGCAGCGGAAAATTCCCTTACGCCACACATGCGAGACCGACGATGCGAACAGGGTCCAAGACTGAAAGCCTGAACTGGTCGGTAAAAGGCGTCATTACCATCCAGGCCCTGGGTTTCGAAGCAGTGCCGGACTGAGCGCAGCCGGCCGGTCCGCGGATCGCCAGCGGCCGCGCATCGGCTCCGGCGGGAGAGGCTCGTCAGGCCCACCTCAAAGCCGCCCACCCCCGCCGAAAGTCCAGCCGGCGCGTGCCGCGCCCGTCACGGTGTGCTAACGCTCGCGAAGCCGTCCAGCCGGCGGCGACGAGCAACAGCCGTCCAAGTAACCATCACGCCTGTCACGCTCAGGAGTAGCCACAGCAGACCCTGGCGGCCTGGCACCAGTGAAGGAGCCTGTGCATGGCTGCACAGCGACAGTGGCGCTCACCACGGCACCGCCACGGGCGCGGGCCGCCGCTGCCTCCCCTGCCGCGTACCGCTCAGCTCTGCACCGCCCCCTCCCCCTCTCTCCCATGATCTCCGAGCCGCCAGCTGACTGAAGCGGCCCAGCACCAGCGCCTGGCATTGCCAGCCCTCCAAGCAGCGCCGCCCAGACGGTCGGCCAAATTGCTCGCAACAGGATAATCGGCCGGTTCGGCACCAGATGCCCAGGGGTCGCGTCGAGCGGCGCGACAGCCGTAACATTGTCAATTTCGGCCAGCCCGCTGCCGTCTGGCGGGCGGGGTCACCCCTGCAATCGGCTCTACAGTCAGCTCGCTCGGCTCCCGGGTCCTGACGCCGGCGGAACGGGACGGCCTCGGCAGCGGGACGCGACACCGCGGACCGGTCCGGTGCGGGCTCGAATCCCGCCGCGTCCCGCGCTTTTCCTTCAGACGGTCCCGCCACGATACACACGCGGCGCGAGGAGCCACGCCCACCGGCGGAGAGCCGAGCGCCGGGGAAGAGGTCTGCCGAGCCCCGCCGGCTGAGCGTCAGGCCGCGCGGGACTGGCGCACTCCGCGTCACCAGTCGCAGTTTTCGCGCCGACCGACCCACTTGGCCAACTGCTGGCCGGTCAGCCTCGGCAGCTGCCACGATAAAGGCATCTGCCACGCCATCTCTCCGATACGTGCTCGTTTCCAACCCGCGCCTGGCGCTCGCGGAAAGGATGTCGCCCGCATGACTCGCCTCAGCGGCCGCTAGCCGCGGCGTTCCGCTCGCCGGCGAACAGCGCGGCGCCATGTTTACCAGGCGGCACGGTAACGGCTGCCAAGCCGCCCGGAACGTGGGCGTTCATTACCCGGGCCAATGTCCGCAGCTTGTCATGTCGCCACCAGCCGCGCTGCCCATAACGAGCACAGCATCCGTCAGCAACCTCTGCTGCGCGAACGACCGAAGGGAAAAAGCTAAAATGACAACACGACCACCGCCTGGTCAGCCAGTAGGCAGCTCCGTGAGGCGCCAGCCTCTGCGCCAGACAGGTCTCACTGTGGAAGAGGACGGCGAGCACAAGACGCCCAGGGCGCGGCGCTGACCTAGAGCACTTAACCCTGCAGTTCACTCTTCACAACCCCGATTGATCAACCTCTTACCGATACCGTGCTCAGACGGAGGACAGGCGTGAGGAGGAAAGCACGCTCTATCGACGCGATGGGAAAAACTTAACAAGCATCTGGGGCACGACCGCGAACGCATGCCTCCACGCAAGGAAATCGAATGCATGCATGCCCTCCGGCCCAATTCAGCGAGAAAGCGTATTCAGAACTGTGAGCGGAGTACGTGGCCGATCTCGGCACTGAATGATTTTAGAGCCTACTTTGAGGTTTCGGGCAGCGCGCTGCTGCTATCTCCCATCCGGCTTAAGAACTCGACACAAACTTCTCCGCGCACTAGCCGGCACTCAAGGTTCAAGGTTCAATGCTACCAGCGTCAGACAGGGGGCTCCCCGCCCAATGACGGCCGACCGCGGCTGCGTCAGACGACGCGGCGAGAGACAAACCCACACCCGTCAGGAGTGTCAAACCGTCTGCTCGGCAGCGCTAACGCCGGAGAGCAGTCTGAACATCACCGAACTGCCGGTTACCGACATCGGCAGCCACCCTACCGACAAGGATGCGGCGTATCGGACCTATCCATATATCCATATATCCATATCCATATACCCCAGTGTGGGCGATCGTCCTCACCGTTGGCCCTCTCGTGCGCATGCTGCCGTGGCATGGGTTAGGCAAACAACATATTGCAGGTACAGCACACTCACCAAGAGCACAGCTGACAGCAGTAAGACTGGCACATGTCTTGGTTCACCCATGTCTGGGTGACTTCTGTGGTGGTGAGGTCCTGGAAAACAAATGCAACACAATTTTGTCATTGAAGTAACTCATCAATGGTGTTGGATGCCAGGGCATCAGGGCATTCCAACATGCATGATTCTGATCCCGCTTGGTTAATCAAGTTCAGCCTATCTGTACAACAAATCTTTGTGTACATCCTCACTGGTTTAGAAACAAACATAGTACTGAGATGCACAACAAATCAGCATAGGACTGCTGACAGTGCACTTTGGGCTGAACCTTTGACTTCAAGGTCAAATTATCAACTCTCCACCACATAATTGACTTGACCAGGGTTCAGATCTCAAGCAACAATTAGATGCAAAACTAGACTTCAATCAAGCATGCTATAGATCACTTTGACACCAGCATATCTATTTTTCCTCAGATTACTCAGACACCAGCATACTTATAGCTCTAGGCCTAGAGGTGACAAGATCTAATAGTACAAATATACTAACAAGCCCAATATGGGCATGCAATAATGGATAGGCAAATGCATCAGGCATGCAACAATAACAGTGCCTGTCCCACCCACTGAACCCATATAGGTGTGTATGGAAACTGGGGTTCATTTTTAATAGTGTAAATCTGAGGTCACCATGTGAAAAGTGTCAGTCTGGCTTCAGGGTTCCATAGAATCTCTGTCTCCACATTTGAACCTCCAAGTTTCTCAGGCTAAAGCCTGAGTTGAAGTTAACAACTAAACCTGGGTGTTTAATTGCCAAATATAAGTCCAAGTTCATTTTATTAGATTAAATAATTGTTTTACTCAAATTCTAGCCTTGAAAGACTAGTGCATGCTTGAATCAATATCTGGTACACATTCTCAAAAAACTGTTACTTCAAACATGTCTGGCAGCAGAAATATCCTACACATACAGGCATACTCTAAATATGAGACCCAGCTTGGCACATCATCATCATCAACTTCAGTAGGACAGCCAATGCTTCACAAAATTATGTCTCTCAGGTAATCACAAGCACACAGTATCAAACATACAGCACTACATAAGTAAAAAGAACAATGAAAATATTTTCATTGGCAGACAGGCCTAGTACAGCTCTGAATGGTTTATATTTCAAAACCACTGGTTACTGTTGTCATGTACTGGTGCTTTTGTGTGTGTCAACTGCACTGGGCATTTTGCGCTCATAACAACCCGCCGGTTCCTGTAAAAATATATACTTACAGAATCCTGATTGCCCACAAATACTTCATAAAATACACTACAGATTAACTATCACATGTATTTTATTCAACAATTTGCTCAAACTTTTGAACATGTGCATCTTTGCTTTACTCAGTGCTGCTCAGATCTGTTTTTGTCTTGAAACTGGGTGCCATATAGTCTTAGTCCATTCTCATCATTCAACAGTAGTTTGCTAAGGCACAGTAGCATCCAACAGGTTTTCAAGCTTCCAGTACATTCAATAAATCACAAAAGTAAATTCTCAGCAGCATTTTCGACTAAGAGCAAAATTTGCAAACACATCACACATACTACATAAGATGATGAACTTAACTTGGGCAAAGAGCAAGTTCAAAATCAAAGCCACACTGAGCAGAACAGTTGCTCCTGTGCTTGAGACAGAATCGAGGCTGCCTCTTAGACCCTATACTATCGCATTTAACATACCGTCGACGCCCCTGTCGAGGTTTGATGACTGCAGGTCGAGACGCCACAGACCATGAACTCACCGTCTGCCCTGGGATAGGCACAGCTTTTTTGGCAGAATTCACGTAAAACGCATCCAGAAAAATCTTATCTTCGGTCACTTTCCCTGTAATGACGTTACAGTGACTCGGATTGAGAAAGGTTCCGAAATGATCAGGTAGGCAGCGACTCCACGCCCTCAGCCCCGTGCGGCGCCCCACCACCAACGAGCGCGAGCTGCGGACTAAAACCGGCGCAGCCAGCGCCCTGAAAGCAGCCTTGCTGAAAACTCAACATGATGGCTAAAGTTTGAGGGGCAGGTGATAATTATGACGTCATCAATATTTTTGGAAACTTATTTAATCAAGCATGCAAACCAATAAACAGAATAGATACCATGCTCAGATTACCATGGAAAACATCATAACCATTTATTGCTTAATTGCAATGAATAGCACCTCCTTCGGTCGTGATTCGTAAACAATGGAGATGAAGAAATATTGTGTAAGCAAGCAGATGTTTTGTTTTATGCCACACAACGCTCATAGATGCAGTGATATCGTAGACCGTAGCATTTATATTGTATTGCTTTGTTCTACGCATCTATTAATTCTAATGCTCTATTTAGTACGAGGGATACAAAAATGGTTCTCGAGTACACATCTCGAACCAGACACCTCCAAACGAACTTATGTGATCGCTTGGCGGGCACGTTATCTTGTGGATTTTACAGGATGCATTCTGTGAAATTAACCAAGGATATCAAACTATCCATGACTCATGATGGCCATAGTCACCAAACTCTATCTCAGTACAATTCCCCATGCACCTGTGGAACAGTCTCTGAGGTGAAAGTGTAGGACAGCCTTGATAATGCAGAAGACTGGGAGGGAAAACGAAAATTACTTCCGTGATATGCATGCAGAGCCGCCATTAACGTTCAACATAAGCAGCAATTCACGAGCTTCAAAACTCCCCAAAAGTTAGCAATTCAGCGCTTCGACGGATCTGTTCAAGATGACATGAATGGGTATTAGAGAAACAAATGGGTTTTACGAAGATAACAGAATAACGTCATCTAACATCAAGTCAAAGGGCGACACCAGTCCGGGAAACTCCTGCCACGGCCTGGCGGACCGCGGCAGCGTTACACAGCTCTTGCCATCCCCTGGCGGCCGAACCGGCCGCAGCTCTCACCGCCACCTGGCGGCGGGCTCTCAAGCACGCGCTCTGAACGGAATGGAACCGCTCACAGCACCGACCACCCTTATATCGTGACGAAGTGTTACGGCGTGCAAGGGGTGAGGGGGAAACTACGTTTGTTGCGTAACCAATCTCTTGCGTAACAAGTCGGTTTGAGCGTAACAGATGGAGCGCTTCCGGTGATTCGGCTTACCGTGCATAAATATACTCCTTCACTCTGATTTCTTCGCTGCCAGGCATTGCAGTGAAACGCATGACATTGTGCTCCCAAGCAAATTTGCGTATTACGCAGCCTCCGGATTCATAGACATGTTATGTCTTAGCGGGGTAAATTTGTGTGTGACTTGGCAAAACTTAATCATTTGTTCATTCGCAGCCTATTTCTACCTACGCAAAACCGTGTACGCAAATATGTGTACGACAGTCAGGGGTGTCCCGATGTGTACTTTCGTGGCGCATAAGCTCCCAATACTGACTAGAGTCCCTCCAATAATCGTCTGGGAACCCGATGCATGTTATTAAAAAGGGAAAGCCTGCGCCAATGAAATGCAGCGCGTGTCTGAAATGCTGGGATACTTGTTGCCTAAACGTATCACTATCCATATCATCATCATGCATCATCATTATCACGAATCGGCTGCAAATGGGAAGATATTCTTTATCATAGAAACAACTTTGAGACCGACTAAAATGTTTTTATTTGATTGCGGTCATAGACGCCAATCAAAGTAACCAAAATACGGCGAAAAGCCAGGATTTTGTGGCAGGCTAGGTTAACTTAGCTGGCGCAGCCCCCAACTGATTTTAGAAAGCGACACCCCTGATAGTTTTTCGTACCAATGCAAAACTTCGTACACAAATCTTTGAGCACATTACCTCGTACGCAAATCCTTGTACGCAAAGTTTTGTACGGATGTCTTCGAGTGCAAATATTGATGCCCGCGTAATTTTGTAACCGTAAGCTCCGCGTCCGCAAAACTTTGTTACGCAATTTGTGGTAGGGCATTCCTTTGAATACATATTTCTCCTCATCGCATTTCTGAGTACTGCATTCCATTGGTGACTTCCTTCGCATCACCTTTTTGCGCACACAGCCCTTCGTATGAAATGCGCGGTGTCGAGAGGAGAAATATTGGTAAATGATGAGTCCTTAGTTTTTGAGCTCATGAGCCATCGTCGCGCCAACATCCTGCTTTGACGCTATTTTTGCTGAAGGAAAATCCATGTGTATTTCTGACACAAAGCACCAAATGTTTTGTTTGTTTTCAGCATTAATAATAATTGTCAATATAATAAACATAATTGTCGACAGAAGTATTTAGGATATCCCGAATAAATCAAAATGAGAAATGATGTGGTACACAACAGGAGCACGCGCAGCCGGCCAACGGTTAGAAGGCTTAAAGGAAAAAGGCCTGGTCCGGTACGCGCCACCTAGCACAAAATTGGGGTTTCGTCCATGTCCTGGACGGTAGATTCGGTATTAGCCAAGCAGCGTGCGCCAGACCCTGGCGGAAGATGATGTCAACAGCATGAAGGGAATGAAAGTAGCCCCGCTGCAGTCCAATGCCATTTTATTAGGTAAATCATTTAGTCCGGACCTTTCATTTGATGCATTTTTTAGAGCAGCGTCCTTGCTAAGCTGTGCAACCATCCTGATCCTGCTTGCTGGCGACGGCGTGAAAACAAGATGCAGTGATGGCTGACGAAAGTTACTCTTCTTTTACTGGAAGTAGCATGCCCGCCAGCCGAGAGTTGTATGTTGAGGCAGGCGGAGACGTCCCTGATAAGAAAAAAGCAACTACAATATACTGGCTGTTCCCACGGAAGCTTCTGGTATGTGTATAGCTTTCTCCTGAAGGGTGTCTTACACCCGGTTATGTGTCTGAGCGTGATACTCATGTGACCGAGTTCATGCACCACCAGCTTCCCAAACCGGAGTGGTTACTGCCTCACCTGTCAGAAGTCCACCCCAGTGGTGGACGTGTGTTCCGGCCGGACCCGACAGTCTCACGTTATATCGGCGACGCGCCCAGGCTGTTAATCCGAAGCACTTCGAGAAGGACCTGCAGAGACGTCTCGAGTGAGCTCGACTTACGACCGGTCGAGGACGTTCGGTCGGGGTTAAGCCTCATGGGAAGTGCACGGGGTCGGCTGAGAGGATACGCCCTGTTACCAGCTGAAGTGTCATATTGCCCGAGACTTATTGCCATTGAGTATTAAGGGCCGCGCGCTAAGATGAAGGTAGGGGAGCGCGCAGCGTAGCATAGAGCGAGCCTTGCTGTTCGCCGATAAGTGGCGTTTCAGGATGAGCTTCTGCATGTGGATACCAAGCTTCAATGCAACATCGTGGAATACCATTGTAGCTCCCGTTGTTCGAACACTGCCTGAAAATATGCAATGGCCTGAGTTCGCACGCTAGAATCTGCCTCATCTATGCGTCCGGTTATTCCGTTTATAGTTTTATGAAGACAAATGCCAGATCTTAAAGGACTGCAAAATTCGTCTTATCGTATCCAATGTTAAAGCTGTGGATTTCATGGAAATGAAATTTCAATGAAAAGCAGTTTAAGCTGTCCGGAACATTAAATGAAAAGCTGATAAAGCATAATACCAAACTTATGCGCTTACTTATAACCCGATGAAGCACATCTGGGTCCATCCAGCAAAGACTTACAATTTGCAAGCTCTAATATTTGCGATGGCATAAACGCAACGTGCGATTTAATGGTTTGCGAAGCGATTGCATACACAAAGAAACGCGTTACGAAGAATTGTGATACGAATATGGGCGGGGCGAATAAATGTGTAAACCAAGCAAAGTTACACGAATATTTGCGTATAACAAGAAATGTCATGCGACTTCTTAGGTGTACAATAAGTGCCTATGCTAATAAATATGAAGTTACGATAAAAATACAAACATATTGCATTGTAGTACGCAACAGCTGGTACGATGTTCCGCGGTTGCGAATTTGGCGTTTCAAAGGTGCCTTGTTACGATGCTTTGCGTTTCCGAAAATTTACGATTACGCAGATTTGTGTACGAAGAAATGCTTTGCGAATATGCGCATTACAAAGCTTCACATATGCAAATGATTGCGCACAAAGGCACGCAGTACGAAAAAAATGGGATACGAGACACAAGATTCAGTCCTGGGGTCGAATTTTCAATGCTTGCCCAAGATACTTGAACCTAAGATTATTGCCTGGCAAGAGGTCTTTCAAGTGCATGCAAAGAAGTGCGAAATTACATGACTTGTTCAATGCATTAGCGAGGAACAGTATTCACATAGATAAGACAATAGCATTAGCCTTATTCCTCGGAGAAAAACCAGGAGAATGGAGAAATAGTTGGGTTGATATTTCGACAACATGCCTTTATCGAAACAATAGCAGAAATGAATTCCAAAGCAGAAGCGAACTGAATACAGTCAGCCTGTCTTGCTTCGCAGGTATCCGCCTTGATAAAGCGCAGGAGCGGCGCCACGGTATTTGAGTTCGGGGGACAATATTTTCCATGGAGCCTCCCAGACAAAATGGGGTCCCCTCACAGGGAGCCTCCTGCGCGGCGTCGTTTTCAAGAGAGATGGGGGCACCGAGAGCATGTGCCCCCTTATCAAACTATTGCATGCATCCTATTAAAGCAAATAAACGTCGACAGCTAAAAATCTAGAATGGAGACATCTAAATTATCACTCAAAGGGTCTCGGTTATCTAAAACAGGGCCTCCTGTTCCAGAAAAGAACCTTCCGACACAAGGAGGAATCTCTTAAACTAACAGAATGCTAACGATTCACGGAGGAGGACTCACAGAGGACTAAGGGCCAAATCTAACCAAGGGGCCCCGCTATCCCAAAACTTTGCATCCTGATCTGGATCCGCGGCCATGTGATGCATGAGAGGGTCCTCCTGTTCTAAAAATAAGGGCCTCCTGAATATGGAGGATGACTTAAAAACGAAAACAAAGGCCTCCAAGTTTGTAAAGAAAGCTCCCCAAATCAGCAAAGGGGTCTCCTTAACACAGCATTGGGATTTCTGATATAGAGCATTGGCTACGTTATTAATAAAGGTGTCCTCAGGCCCCAGGAAAGGGGTCTCTAAATGTAGCAGGGGGTCACCTGAGCCCAAGTTATTGCTCTCCAGCTCATTTATCCGACCTCGCTGATCTAGATTCTGCTACTCTACGTGTAGCTGCAACGCCTTTAGTTGAGGAGAAAGGGCTTTCCTAGTATCTTGAGGATAACAAAATACCCTGTCCCTTGGCGATAGGCACGAGGACAACTGCTCCTCCGCCTCTCCCCTTTACCTCGTTGTCCCTGATCCAGCGTGGGATATCTGCCACATTTCGCATCAGAGTGATCTGTATAACGCTTCGAGCTCAGCATTAGAGCTGACAAAACAAAACGGCTCCCTTAGGACTGATTTGATCCTATCATGAGTTGCTACGTGCGGCAGCAGTGAGGTCGCAGAGCCGCCACTGAACACCTGCCTCCAGTAGCTGCGGAACCATTCAGCGCTACTCAGAATGAGATGTAATGGAGATATGGGGGAAGGATAGCGTGGTAAGGGGACATCAAATTGAAAGAGAAGGCCTCATGAGTTCTGATGCTGAGAACCTGAGAATAACCGACCTTTCTTCACCGGGAGGTATAAACAATGATATCAAACACTAATTGATGTCATGCTTCTGTCTGAAATGTTCTTCATTAGAGGAGAACGGGTGTGGGGGGGGGGGGGGAATGCCAATTTTTGTCAGAACTCCTACGAATCTGGAGCGAGCCCCCGCGAAAAAGCTCCCGTAAAAAGTCCGTAAAAAGTGGGTTGAATCCAGGGAGAAACCCGCCTTTCTCGTTTTTTTTTTGTGCGCATGGTCATTTCTAGCCATTGGCCATAGCCATTTCCATGCTCAGCTCCCGAACAGTTTTTGCAAAACTACACTCCTGTCCCAGTCTGTCCAGATTCGGCCAGTTGAAAAACATACCAAAAGTATTCGTAGTTCAGGTACTCACATCCTAACAACCTTCACACAGTAGTTAGCTAAGGCTTCTCGGACTACAGACGGCACAGGCACAGACACACGGGCAAGCACAGACAGTAAACCGAGAGGTTTCAAATCTTCACACTGTGTATAACGTTGGAAGTAACTTGCTACAGAACACCAGCGCTGAAAGTAATGGTTAGCGAACAGCGCTGCGTAGGCAAAGTTAATCACGCACTCATATTCAAATTCAGCCCCGTAAGTTCCGAAAACGCAGTCATGTCTAACTCAGTCATTAATGGATGTAATCCAAACATGAAGATAGCCACGTGCACGCTGTGTCGTCAGCTATATGCATCTACAGCAATTTCAATTGAAATCGAGTCCAATTCTGAACACGGCTAGATCCTTACCATGACAAAAGGCACATGTACCTTTTCAACCTGATCTCTGAAGGTCACCGGATAGCCTCCAGGTAAGTCGAGGTAAACAACACGGTCCTGAATTACTCCGGCAGTAGGGCATCTAATCAGAACCTGGCAGAAGCTTCTTTTTCACCGTGTCGCAAGGTACATGCACCGTTAGCTTCCCGGCTTAAAACACCGTAAAGGCCGTGAAGCCTCCAGGTAAGTATGGGAAAAAACGCGTTCACACATCACTCCAACAGTAACGCATCGAATCCCGCACTGAAATATGGCAAAGGCTCCATCTCGCCACGACCTCAGACACATGCACTTCTGGTAACCTGATCTCTATAGGTCACCATAAAGCCTTTGGGTAACTAGAAGTAAACACGAGGTCCTGAGTCACTCCGTCGATAATGCGTAGAATACCAATATATAACGGTTGCGTACTCATCATGACGTCAAGCGTATGCACCATTAACAATCCGACCCGCAAAGGTCACCGAACAACTTCCACGCAGTTCGAGGTTCAGTAGGCACTCACGCTTTACTCCGTCAACAAGACATTAAATCCAAATGTAAAAACGGACTAGTGCTCGCTATGACGCATGCGGCTAACGCAAAGCTTCCAAGTAAAAAGGGAGTAAAACTGAGGCGGCACGCGTTTCTCCGTCAGTAACGCACGGAATCTGGCTCTGACAACGGTGACATGCTTCCATGACGTCAGGTATATGCACCTTTGAGGACATAACCTCTGAAGGTCAACGTGTAGCGTGTACGCAATTACGGATAAAAAAGCGGTTGGTCAATAATGCACAGACTACAAACATGCAAACAGCCGCGCGTTGACCATTAGGTTAGTATATGCACCTTTCACAACCTGACCTCCAGTCAACGCATAATTGGAGACGCAATGTATAGCCGTATTTTGACCTCTGCTTGTCGGTAGACCCTATGGTTACTTTGTGTGGCCGCGTTGTCAAAGGTGAGTATGCCTGACATCATGGCGAACATGTGACCGTTTTCAAATTTGAATTCGATGCGTTACTGGCGACGTAATGCTTGCCGAATGCCGGTATCTTTGTCCGTCATTTTCTGGAGCCTTTACAATGAGCTTTAGCGGCCAGGTAAAAAGAATAATGTACCATACGCTATGGCGATCACGCGTTGTTTACTAAGACAAATCGTGTATTTATGTACTTTTAGCTGAAAGACGAATATAATTATTTGTGAAATAATAATTTACTTCCGTGCATTTCAAACTCAAGGGAATGTTCCACACTTGTATGCGGTTTTGAACCGAAATAGCGATCTTGAAAATCATTCGGTGCAGTTCACAGCTCTGTACTTCTCAAGACCTAAACTCTTCTAATTTCTGAGCTGCGCGCTCGGGAAATGCACAGGGTATTACGGGGAAAGTATTTCGAGATCGTTTAGGCAGCCAGGACGCCATGATAACGTCAAACAAATTCTGCCATTTCATATGCCATGTGACGATCAATATATATATATATATATATATATATATATATATAATTGTGGCTTACCAATAGGGTAAGTTGTGTAGCCATTCATATCTAGTGTCCGTGAGCACGATTTCCGGATGTAACGGCCGTCAACTGGTTCTCATTGTTATGCGAGGTGCGATGGCGTAATCAATCAACGACTACACCGCGGAGGTTATTTACGTACCATAACAATTGTGTTGTCCAGGGCAGCCCTTCTGTAAGTGAGCTTATTTCGTCGCATCTGATGTTTGCTTTAATATTTTCAAATGTGGAACATTCCCTTTAATTGACTCTGATGGTCAAAAGTTTTATCGCTTGATGCAGTCTGCTCATCGTTTCAGCTGATTAGTTCGAGTGTCATTACCAAACTGTGCGCCTAGCTTGAGCGAAATAGGATCGAACGCTGATTTCTCCTGAATGTAAATAAAAAACTTCTGCCAGCTTTAGGACTCTCGCTTGCTGTTTGAGTGCAGCGAATCCCACTCAGTTCTAATCATTGTGTGTATTGGTGTGCGTAAAATCGCATCTGCTTTTGGAATCCGTTCTTACCATCTGAGGCATTACACGTTGGTCATGAAGAAGTTGCATGTTCTTACTGCGAGGGCAGCCACAATGTATTTCAGCACCAGGAATGGAACGAGCCATGGTAGAGATGCAGGACGTCTAACTGGGCATGTGAATCAAGCATCGGCTGGCTTGCTTACCAACCACGGCGCATGGTGCTTGCAGGGAAGTCATTTGCAGCAGCCGAGCTACGTAGTGAATCTTGCGATTGCCCGTAGCACACCACAAATCGACCTCGCTTTACGTATTGAGTGTCCAGGTTAGCTCGAGAACCACACGCCACAAATACGGATTCCGGCCGATTATTCTGCCAATGGTCAAGCTGGCTTAACAGATGACTCGGAGGGCACACATTAGTCCGCCATAAACGTGCGACGTATTGACAGGACCAGGTTTCCCAACGGCTTACGCGCACTCCCTCCTTGGATGTCCTAGTGGAATGATCCAGAGCTTAAGCACGCTTAGTCCGTTTCCTCGCCGAGTCGAACTAAAACGCCACCCCGTGGTCATTCTCAGGTTTATTCTTTAGACGGTGCCAAGACTAGATGTGTAGCCGCTGGTTGAACACAGTTGTTCAGCGTCAGAAGCAGACAGGCGCCTCAGGATTTCGCTGGTGATTTGCTGAAAACATCAGAAGCTAAGCCTCTCCATACAATTCGTGTGTATGTTTCAACCGTTCAATGTGCCTAAGGTACACTAACTATCACTGGGAAGCCACAGGCAATCACAGAAGGGGGCACTGATCGCTGGAAACAAGAGTAGCTCTTTGCAGACATGCAAACAGAACAAGCGCTGCCAGTTAAAATCAGGGGCAGAATATCTTCCCTTTTCTTACAGGATAAAGGAACACAACGCGGCCTGCGGTGATTGGACACATCAACGCAACTATAATTAAATATAACTCCGGGTAGCCTCGAGCCAACGCCACGTCTTCCGCAGCGCGGCGATCCGCAACCGTTGCGCGGCGCTGGCAATGCTGCTTCCACAACCCCCCTGCGCGACACCGGCAGGTCAGATGGAGGTCTCGACCCGGGCCAGGCCGTGTGACTGACCGCCGCCGGCGCCGGCTCCGGCCAGGCCCGGCGGCCGGCCGCCACTCGGTAGCCGGGCCATCAGCGAGTGAGACCGCTGGAAGGGCTGGTCCGCCGGCGCCCTCTGACCGGCGCCGGGTGCCAACGCCGCACACGGTCGGTTTCGGTACTGGTATCTGGAGATGCTGCCGATAGGTGGCCGCTGGTCGTCGCCGAGTGGCGGCGCGGGTCTCTGCAGGCCGCTGCCGCAGTTCCGCGGCAGACTATACGAGCGCTGGAAGCCAGCCGAGGCGCCGAGCGCGACCGGGTGTCGCGGGTGCTGATCGCCACGCATCTCCCTGACTGCGTGAGCGCCGGCCACGGCTGGCCCGGTCGCGCGCGCCGAGTACGGCGGCGGCGGCGACGACGGGCTCATGCGCAGCGCCGCCTGCTCGGGCGACGACCCGGACGAGGAGCGGCCGTCGCCGCGGCCGACAGGCTCGAAGAGGCGGCGCCGCGCTGGCGGCAGGGCCTCCTCGCAGCGCTCCTCCTCTGTCTCCGGGATGGTGGTGGCGATGACGCTCGTGTTCGGCGCGCGGCCGCGGCGCCCGCCGAACCGGCTCTGAAACAGCACGGCGCGCGCCGAGTTGCGCGCATCCTAGCGGCGACTGCGGCGGCTGATGCGGCGCACCGGTCGCCGGCGAGGCTGTCGGCGCGGAGTCGGTCAGCGGCTGAGGCGCGGCTGGGCGAGCAAGCGCCGGCCGACCTGCCCTGGCGTGCGATCATCTCTTTGAACTCGGTGAGCGGCGTGGGCCGCGTCAGCGGGCTGCGGGCCGGCGAGGGCAGCGTCGGAGGCCCGCCAGACCAGCTGCTGCGCTGGCCGGCCGGCGCGGCGCGCGGGCTACCGCCGGCCCCAGGCCCAGCTGGCGCGCTGGCCGGGCTCGGACCAGCCTCGGGTCGGCCGGCAGCCAGCCGCGCTGCCCAGAAGCGCTGCCTTGCACCGCCGGCCGGCCCGGCTGCCACCGCGGCCGGGCGAACACTGTCGGGCTTCCGTAGATCTGGGGGCTGGCTCGACCCTCCGGTGGCGGCGGCGGCGGCGGTAGAGGGCCAGCCCGCTGCCGTCCCGCGGAGTCATCCGGCGGCGGCCACCGGCCGGCCGGCAGCGGCGCCGGCCCCGCCTCTGGCACGCCGAGCTCCAGCGCGCCGCTGCAGAAGTTTGGCGTGCGCGGCGCGCGCAGCGGGCCGGCCGGCTCATCACCGCCTGCTCGCTCGCTGTCCTCCGAGAGCGCCGACGCCGTCCGCGGCCCGGACGTGCTGCTCTGACTTGTGTTCAGCGAGGGGAAGTACTGCTCCATCTCGAAGTAGGACGACGAGAGCGAGGCGTCCGTCAGCGGCGTGGAGGCGCGCGACGACACGCCCGACGACACCGAGTCGGGGCTCTCGTACCGGACGAAGCTCGAGTCGCCTGCGCCGCCGCCGCGGCCGCTAGCGCCGGTGCGAAAACCGCCATCGTCATCCGAGCTCTCCTCCGACTTCACCTTCTTCTTATCGCGCTTGTTTTTACCGGGCAGCGTCCAGAACCAGCGCTTCTTGAGCCGCTTGAGCTTCTGCTCGTCGGTGCGCGGCGCCTGGTCGGCCTGCTCGGCCTCGGCCGGCCGCCGCGGCCCGGCCATCTCAGCAGGTGGCGCGCCACGCAGGCGGAGGCTGTAACGACCGAAGCTGAACGGCGACCGGCTCTTGGCCAGTTTGGCCGCCGGGCTGCTGGTGGCGGCTGGCGGAGCGGCGACGGCACCCGTCGCCGGCGTGACCTTCCTCACCCGGTCTGATGCTCGCTCCGGCGTCCGGTCCAGCGTCCCGTGCGGCGTCCGGTCCGGCGTCCGGTCCAGGGTCCTGTGAGGTGTCCGGTCCGGGGTCCGGTCCAGGGTCCGGTTCACGGTCTGGTTCGGGGTCCGGTCCAGAGTCCCGTGCGGTGTCCGGTCCGGGGTCCGACCCAGGATCTGATCCGGAGTCCGGTCCGGCGCCCGGTCCGGCGCCGACTGGCTGCGAGTCAACAGCTGCAGGTGCCGACTGAGGGACGTCTGCCGCTCCGCCGCCAGCGCACGCTCCAGGGCGCCAGGAACGCTGCCATCCCGCCGCATCACCGGCTCGGAGGCGGGACCCCGCTGCCACAGCTGTCTGGGGTTCTGGTAGTGGCCGCCGCCGAGCCAGGCGTCCACGTTTTGATGGCAGGGTGGCGCATGACTTGGCTGTTGGTACTCCGGTCCCCCGGGGCTGGTGCTGCGCTGATGGTACGTCTGTCTGGGATCTGACATGTATTGCTGATTTGGCGGGCGATTTTGCCACAACATGCCGCCCTGCCTGGCGTCCGCGATATGTCGATTGTGCGCAGCACGGCTCTGCTGCTGGTACGCCAGATGCCTGACGTCAATGTCGAGAAGTCTGTACGGCACTTGACCCTGTTGCTGGTTTCCCAGCTGCCTGACCTCCACATCTTGCTGAGGTGTTTGCCTACTTCCGTCCGGGTTAGCCCGCTGCAGGGGAGTGTTGCTTGCGCCGTCCGGCGGCGGACAGCCGGTCTCTCCGCCGGCGGTGAGGCTCTGCGGCCGCGGTCCCGGCCGGCCGCGTGGCGCGCCGCCGAGGCCGTCCTCCCGCCGCCGGTCGAGCGCCGCGTCCAGACCCGGGTCGGTGGCGCGCCGCTCGGGCAGCTCCGCCGGGCTGGCCGAGCGGCGGCGGCGCAGCTGGCGCAGGCTCGAGTACAGCCGCGCCGCGGCGTTGGCGTAGCGTC
Organism: Pollicipes pollicipes; assembly: GCF_011947565.3. NCBI lineage: Eukaryota > Metazoa > Arthropoda > Thecostraca > Pollicipedomorpha > Pollicipedidae > Pollicipes > Pollicipes pollicipes. The sequence continues at coordinate 13,833,088 of NW_023596576.1, forward strand.
GGCCGGCGGCGCGGTCCAGCGAGCCGACGCGCACCGGCGGGCCCGGCGACCGCTGCTGCTCTGGCTGGCAGGGGGCGGCACCGCGGCCGACGGGTCGCGCCGGCGGAGACGGCGGTGTGCTGCTCCGGAGCCGACCATCGGACCCGCCCGGCGCTCGGCCGAGGGAGGGCACGGACGTGGGGGAGAGGGGCAGGGGGGCCGCGTTGACGTCCTCGCCCTGCGAGCCGCCAGTGGAGGATGATAGACGGGGAGGAGGCGGCCAGTGGAGCCATCTGGCCAGGCCGGCAGAGATCGCGTCTCTGGGAGGGACTCGTCCGCGCCCTGGTTCGTTCAAAGGCCGCGTCTGTGAAGACACCACGATCCGAATAAGGCACGTATCACATATATGAGACAGACACCGGTATAGAACACTCAAAGTGCAAATACTACAAAACATTGATCTGAGATGGCACTCGTGCGAATGCAAAGATGGTTGAGATGTTACAGTGTCACTTGCAAAAGCTCGCGCGTTTGGGGCTACATCGCATTTGCATTACGCACAGAATCACACTTCTGTTATAGTTTTTTTTAAATGTCTCCTTACCCAGGTAAAATTAATTGCAAGCGTAGTAAGTTCATTTTCATGAGCAATTTGTGCCAGCGCTCGGAACGAAAGTCAACCGAATTAATCGCAGCATCTCAGCGCGAGCTGGTGACCTTTGGGCTCTTCTGGAGGTGACCAGACGGGGCACCGCTCGCTCACCATCGGGCTCGACGGGCCAGGCTGGCATCGTGCGCCGCCCCCGGTCCGGCGTGCGGGGCTCACTCCCCTCCGCTGGGGGCCTGACCAGCGGAGGCGACCCAGCGTCGGAGCGGGGCGCCGCGCCGGTCCCCGCGCCGCACGCTGCCGCAGCGTCACCCTGCCGGCGTGCCCTCGCGCTCCGACTGCGACGGGCGCCGGCCGGCGGGCTCGACGTCCGGCGGCGGCGTTCGGCCGCGCTCGCCGTCGTCGCTGTCGGGCGGCGTGACCGCGCACAGCGACGGGATGCGGCCGGCCGTGAGCGCCGTCTGGTGGCGGAACCGAAGCTCCTGCTCTGGACCGTCCGACTCGGGCCGGCCGTCGCTGCCGCTGGGCGAGTCGGCGCGCGGCGTCGGCACGCGGATCACGGTCGCGACGCGCTCGCGGCGCGCGGCGTCGAGCGAGCTGGCGCGTGGCGGCGGCGCCGGCCGGCGGCGCAGCGCCGCGCCGCTCGAGTCGGAGCCGGAGCTGGCGCTGCTGCCGGAGCGCGGCACGTGGCCGGCCGCGCGCAGCCCGCTGTCGCAGTGGAAGGACGTGTAGTAGCCCTCGGTGTCGCAGGAGAAGGCTGAGCTGGTGTCGCCGTCGTCGGGCAGCTCTGGCGTCACTGTCTCGTCGCTGGCGAGGCTCGCCTCCTCGAGCCGCCGCTCACCGTCCGAGAGGCCCGAGTCGGCCGGCGAGGCGGCGCGGCGGCGGGGCGAGCCGGGCGCCTCGTCGGCCGGCGACGCCACCGTGCCCGAGTCGGCCGGCGAGACAACACGCTCCGAGTCGGCCGAGGTGCGGTTGCTGCCGCCGCTGCCGTGGCCGCTGGAGGAGGCTTCGGAGCCGGCGGCGGCGGCGACGGCGGTGCGACGACGCACGCTGCTCACTGGCTGGGCATGGTCCGGCGCCACCGTCTCGTACACGGACTCGCGCGTGGTGGCGTCGAACGAGGCGGGCGCTGCGAGCTTCGGCAGGTGGCCGAGCGTGGCGCTGCCGTCGGACACGTGCCGTCCGATGTCCGCCATCAGTGTGGAGGAAGCGTATGGACCGCACTGAAACGAAGAACAGCCGGTCGGACCGGCACGCGAGGCGAATTGGAAGCTTCACGCGCACTTCAGATCGACGAGAACTTTCTGCCTTTTGATTAGCCGATAACTATCCGATTGCTTTAACACCCCTAATCCAGAATGCCTGTTCAACGGAGGCACTGGTATGCGAAATGGTCGGGTTAACTGGCTGGTCGGCCGTGAGACACGATCAAAACTCGGCTGACACCCGCCCCTGATTTCAATCACGAGTGCCCGCTGGTGGTTGGTTCGTCCAGTTACGGCCGACTGATTACCACCGGTAGTCCGGAGAGCATTTATCGAGGCGTTTCGGGGACAGGGTAGGCAGTGACCGTCCAACAGCCGCTAAATGTAGCGGGCGGAAAGTTGATGAGACGACACGGATCCGAACATGGACATCCAGCCATTGGCTGGAGGGTGAGAGGAGGGGGCACGCCCGAGGACATCAACGCCAGTGATAGCAGCGACAACCCTAGGCTGCCATGGTATGCCATGGGTATTATCAGTCGCCCTCCCCCCCCTCCCCCGGACACCAGACTCCGAGAGCCGCAGGGTTTCCCCAAGGCATGCCAACTTGGTGACGCCTATGGCCCTGAGCCTAACTCGAACTTTGTCCCATCCGCCCAACAATAGCAGATCACTCCAACATTACAGCTGAGTGGCGCTGCACTACCCGGCAGCGTACAGGGACGAGTTGCTTAGAAGGAGCGAAGCTAGCCACATTCCGTCGACACGATTGATTCAACACTTCAAGGACGCTGGATTCCCTGGCTATGGAAGAACGGTCAAGATTAGGACAGAGGAGTGAAAGGAGGGTAAAACGTTTAGGTTACAGATGAACAGATCTAGATCCGGCACTGGTCGAACACTGCATGAAGATGCATCAACGAGCAGGATCAAACAGTTTGTGCGGTGCAAGAATGCACACGGCGGAGAATCGACACTTGTCTACGCAAGGACTTCGTGTGCCATCTAAGAAGTACCGTGAAATACCACTGCATGACTACGACAAAGTCACGCGTCTATTTCAACGCATCAGGGACACGCCACACTACTGCGACAGCGGTGGGCGATTGTCATCATATATTAGATGACGGCAATGGTGATAAATGAACCCACAGGAACATGCCCTTGAATCGCTGCATCCCGTTCAGGTTTAATCCACTCTAATCATGGACCGAGCGGACCAAAGCCGCGTCAAGACGCCACGATACCGCACCAGGGACGGCATCACCGACGACCTCGGCTGATGCACCGCGCCGCAGGCTGCGTTCCGTCCCGGCACACGCAGGCTTACGTCACCGGCGCGGGACCGGAGGGAGCCACGCGTCGCCAGCGCCAGAGCGCGCACGCCGCCGCCGCCCTCTCACCTGACGCGCCTCCGCCGGGCCGGGCTCCTCCTCCGTCTGGGTCTGGCGGTCGTCGGTGGCGACGGCGCGGGCGACGCGCGCGGCCGGCGCCCCCCTGCGGCGGACGGTGCGTCAGGCTGACCCGCCGGCCACACCCGCCGCCAGCCGGCAAAAACGCCGGTCGATCGCACCAATGGCCACCGCTCTCCGGAGTAAACACACACGTGCGCGGCTGGCCGGGCGTATACACACACGCGGGAGGTGACGAGGGGAGACGGCGCGGTGTTTACCCCGCCTTCTTCGGCGGCCGGCGCCGAGGTACGGTAGCGGCTGACGGCACGACAGGTGGGCGGGGCCGGTGGCAGGCGCCAGCGGGTCATAACCGAGTGATCGGCACATCACGAGAGGAACACGCGGCGACCTAAGCCCTCATCACGCCGTGGACAGAGGAGAGGAAGGCAGGCAGAGGAGGGGAGCGGGAGGAGTGGCAGAGGAACGCGAAGGTGAACGTGCAGGAATGCGGTGCCTTATGCCCTACTTGACGCTGCATTTCGGCTACCCCGTTGGCAGCAAGATAGCACAGCTTCGGCATTCAAAGACACCCAAAGATGGACGCGTATGCTTCAAATATCACGAGGACAATACAGCCGCGTATGAGCGAGGACTTGAACCCAAGCTACGCATGCCGTAGTGAGCGCAGGAAACAATTTACAAGCGTCACAGCATGCAACAGGAATCCTGGTGTTTCTGCCCGCCGGCTTCGACGTGGAGCCGCTGCGCCGCGTCTGGCTTACGTACCTGGTCAGCTGGGCGCGGCGCAGTGTCCCCTGGAAGTCTGGCTTACGTACCTGGTCAGCTGGGCGCGGCGCAGTGTCCCCTGGCTTAAGGTCACTGGGCCGGCGTGTAAGTCTGGCTTACGTGGTCAGCGGGCGCGGCGCGCAGTGGAACACTTGTCCCCTGGAAGTCTGGCTTACGTACCTGGTCAGCTGGGCGCGGCGGAGTGTATACTGAAAGTCTGGCTTACGTACCTGGTCAGCGGGGAGCGGCGCAGTGGACACTGAAAGTCTGGCTTACGTACCTGATCAGCTGGGCGCGGCGCAGTGTCCCCTGGAAGCCTGGCTTACATACCTGGTCAGCGGCGCAGTGTCCCCTGGAAGTCTGGCTTACGTACCTGGTCAGCTGGGCGCGGCGCAGTGTTCCCTGGAAGTCGCCGGAGACGCTGATGGTGTTGCGCCGCCGGCTACCTCGCCGTTTTCGCCGCCGCTTGGCGTAATCAAACTGCGCGGAAGGGGCGGCGGTCAAGTGCGTGGGAGCAACGGCAGGCCGGAGCAGGGAGCACAGCGTGAGGAAGGCTTAAGTCGAACGCTGGTGACAGAAATAGCAATGACTGCGCCGGTCCGAGGAAAGGTACGTCGACGCTCAGTGTGGATGACGGCACAGCAGAGGAACTATAGCTCAAACTTGTTGCAGACATGCCTACATTGCATTATGCGAAGTGCACAACTGACAGCCGTCATGAATAACACATCACACGTTCTTCACGTCCATCCTCAGTGAAAGGCCGTCATATCCTCAGCTTCACCGACCGCAGGTCACAACAGGGCAGGCCGACCCTCGAGCACCGCGCCGCACCGCTCCACGCCGCACCGCGCCGCACCGCTCCACGCCGCACCGCGCCGTCGGCACCGGCCGCAACACTCACGTGCACGAGTGAGCGTCGGAACTCGATCTGGCGCTCGAAGCCGCGGCCGGTCACGTCCACGGCCACCAGCTGCGCCGGGAAGCGTGCCGACCTGGCCCGGGTCACCTGGTCCGGGCTGGGCAGCTGGTGGCGCGCCGCCTGCGGGCGGCGGCCGGTCAGCGGCGGCGCCGGGGCGGCCCCACGGGCCCTCACGAGCCGACGGCGCGCCACTCACGGACACGGCGCCACGACCACGAGGTCGATGTGGTCACGGGGTATCGATTCGGCACGGAAGCGGCAGCCGAGCGGGCCACGGCCGCTGCCGAGTCGGCTGTGTTGACGACACTGCGCCGCGCCGGCCGGCACCGTGCAGCCGCTGCAGGCGCAACAGGTCTCTCTGCACGGGGAACTATGGGCACGGGGGGGGGGGGGGGGGCAACACACCAACAGCACCACAACTGATATCGAAAACGAGTCGGGTCGGGGCCAGGACCGGTAAGCTCGCGCCGTTGCTGTGGACAGGGATGGGACAGTATTTTTGCCGGTCGGTGCCGATTTTCCTGGCGATTATTGTCACACCTCAGTGCGATGGCTACGGTGAACAATAACGACATAACCCTACACGACACGCTATCTCTTTCTAGACAACACTTCTGACATTACTTTAATGGATTCGTTTTCACTAAGCTTGTTCATCAAGCAACTTTTTGTAGCTACAACCGGAACCGAGGCTCTCCGGACATGGCGATATACTGATGCACGAGATCGACTGAAAACAGAAGAAAACCTTCACCTAGTTTCAACATTAACCAGTCGAAAACTACCAGACAGACATTTACAGACAACAAACTTTCACACGATTTTTACACCCAGACGCTGATCACGACCAGGCTTTGGGGCAATCCGCACTCAGCGCCAGGACGAGACCAGCGCCAGTGGGTCGACAGGCGGCGCAGCCTCACCCCTGGCGCGGCGTGGCCGATCGTGTGGAACCTCAGGTCGGGGGGCACCGGCGAGGTCAGCTGGTGCTCGTCGACCGTCCAGCTCGGCAGCTGGGCGAACACCTCGGGCTGAAACGGGGCGCATCGGTCACTGACCCGAGCCGCGCACGCCGGCCGCCCGGGGCCGAGCCGGCTCGCCACCGGCGGCGGCCAGGGTCAAAGGTCGCCGCTGATGACCGCGCCGCCGCCGGGTCGACCGCGCTGATGACGCGGGACGCGCCGAAGTGCGGCGCGCCAGCCCGGCCGTCTCGCGGCTCGAGCGAGGCGGGCGAGGACAGTCAAGCGGTCCAGCTCGGCGAGCACTCGCCGCGATTGGTGGACGGGGGGGGGGGGGGGGAGGAGGTCAGCGGGCCGGACAGGGAGGACGCAAAAGGGCCGGACGAGCAGGCCAGCGGGCTGGATGGAGGGATGGAGGAGGCCGGGCGCTGGGCGATGCGGAGGCGTGCGCGCGGCCGCAGCACGACTAACGAGAGGGGCACAGCGAGGCGCAGGCTCCCTAACGAGGTGCCGCGGAGGCTGCTCGATAATGAGCGGTCTGCTGAGCGATGCGGCTAATTCTGACGAACAGTGCTGTCACTTTGACGGAATGCGCACACGGCTCGCGACGCTCCGTCGCGTGCATCGCGCCGAGTGGCTCGACCAATTGCTCAAATGGACCGAGCGATGCCTGTTTGGCGCGAGCGTGCTCGGTGTGCGCTGGATGTTAAGCAAAATGTGGAGGTAAAACACGAAGCTTTAATGCAGCGAGTCCAGATCCACAAAATATCAAAACTGCGTACCAGCACATCTGTACAGAAACCGAATGAAAGTTTTATGAAGTCAAACATTTACAGAAAACGAAATACTATGCAAGACAACAAAACGTTTGTGATTTACGTACGATCGTAATAACCAAGCAGCGATACCAAGAGCATTTTCAGGCCAGGCGTATTAAAAACTTAAAGTTGAAAAGCGGCATAATCGATCCTGCCTCGGTCGTAGATGTATCATTCCAGATTGGGCTGTGTGCAATGTATCAGCACACAACCCTAGTCCGCTGCAGAGGTGCTGCTCGCTCCCTACACATGATCACTTTCAGGCAAAACGTTTGACAGTCTTCAGTGATTGTCCTTCATGGATATTTTCAGTTTTCCCTTGCTTTTTGTTTACTTTTCATTCATTTACCCAACTACATCCAACGTTCCGGCGGGTGCGGGTTCAGAGAAGGAAGCGATCCTTCGCTTGCAAAAAGCCCAGCTAACTCTCCTTTTAGCATGCATGCAGCCAAATTCTGGTTCTGTTGCCCCGTAAGCTAGTACGTGACTTGCTGAAGCCGCAATTTGTTCCTTTTCATACCCTTTTTCTTCGTGGTACAGCCCAGACATTGTTAAGAACATCGATGCACCGACAAGCTGATCTCTCATGCCAGACGCATGCAATAAAACCTACTGAACCGTTTGTGAAAAAAAGGACGAATATGTAAAACGAGTCTCTTTAAAGGCACCACATTCTAGCTGAAATAGAAATAAAACGCTATTTGAGGAAGGAGGGCTGACTTCGGGACAGTCGGTATCAAACTTCCAGGATGGCCTGCGACATTGGCAGACATCTCGTGCATTTGCGCGCCATGAGAGCGGCCGTTTCACTGCATCTGGGACAGATTATCCGGAGCTGAAGGCGTACCACTCGCCGACCAGGTGCTGCCAATTAGGAGGTCCTCAACAACGGCCTGCCGCACGTCTAAAAACGACACCCCAGGCGCGAAGACGGAGAGGACGTCAGCGCACGCCGCCGCGCACACCTATAACACGTTACAGAAATCACTGCAGCGACGACAGGCGCGGAAAGGAGCCGAGCGTGGGAGCTGCTGAAAGTATGTGGGCTCCGGCACCGGAGACATGCCGCGCATGCGTCGACAGCCGGCGTCGGCGGCTCTGGCGCAGAAGATAAGCCCCACCTGGTAACGACGTCCCACACACGGGTCCCACATGCCGTGCGATACTTAGCGGCCATCTCGGCAGGGACGTGGCGACGATCAGAGGCGCCGCCAGGCGCTACAAAAGGGAGAGCGCAAGAAGTTGCGGTAAAGCCCGACGCCTCTGGCGTGGCATAAGCAACGCAGGATATCAGTATGAGGCTCGGCGTGAGCGATACCGACGACAGCGCCGTGGAGACAGATTTCGCGTGATTCTGCGCCGCGTCCGTGACAACGTTTGAAACCAGAAAAGCAGAAGAGCTGGACGAGAACCACTGAAGCAGAAGACCGCACACGAACCCCGGGCGGCGGCCGGCGGCTGGCGGCAGCAGCCCGGCGCCACATCAGCGCCGGGCGGCGGCAAAGCAGGAAAAAACGCGCAGAACGGTGGGATCAGAGAAAGCACGTGACCTTCAGCGAAAGCGGGCGTACGGGTGAAAAGCATGCAGGCTATGCAAATTGCGAAGCAACATGGCCAGAATGGTGCTGGCGTGATGCATTCTGGCTGTGTGGTGGTGCGGGCACGGGAAATGAGCAGACCTCGGGTATGACACCAGGTAGTTATAAAATCTCATTTAAATGTCGATTACTGCAGCTCTTGGATTATTCCGTCATAAAACTATGAGTTCCGGACGTAATGTGTTCTAGTTTCTACCACATTCGGGATTCCCGAAAGTGGCGACCAGAACTAAATGTATAATCGGACACCGCGAAAATCCAGAACAGGCACGCGAGGCTTACGACTACAGGGTGCTCAATAAGCAGGGCGACGTCCAGAACTTGGGCTAAGCAGTCTCCTTTTGCCACTTTGGATCTGAACATGACATACGGCGCTGCATCATGAGCTGGATCTCGGCATGTGACGACTGCCCGCCCCAAGCAATACGTTTTTGCTAGTATTAACAATCGAACGCCAGTACCCGCGACTAGTGAGCAGCGTCCACCTGGCTCAGCGTCGGGAATGGTGCGCAGGGTGCAGTGGAACAGCTCGAGCGGCGCAGCGCGGCGATGGGGAGGAGCACCTGCCTCAATGCGCGTGGATCGTGCCGGTGTTCTGACCTCGCCCCGGACCAGTCGCCCGTGCCGGTGTTCTGACCCCACCCCGGACCACACACCCGTGCCGATGTTCTGACCCCACCCCGGACCAGCCACCGTGCCGGTGTTCTGACCCCACCCCGGACCAGTCACACGTGCCGGTGTTCTGACCCCACCCCGGACCAGTCACACGTGCCGGTGTTCCGACCCCACCCCGGACCAGTCACACGTGCCGGTGTCTGACCCCACCCCGGACCAGCCACCCGTGCCGGTGTTCTGACCCCACCCCGGACCAGCCACCGTGCCGGTGTCCGACCCCACCCCGGACCAGCCACCCGTGCCGGTGTTCTGACCCCACCCCGGACCAGCCGCCCGTGCCGGTGTTCTGACCCCACCCCGGACCAGCCGCCCGTGCCGGTGTTCTGACCCCACCCCGGACCAGTCACCCATGCCGGTGTCCTGACCCCACCCCGGACCAGTCACCCGTGCCGGTGTTCTGACCCCACCCCGGACCAGCCGCCCGTGCCGGTGTTCTGACCCCACCCCCGACCAGCCACCCGTGCCAACCCTTCCCCCCGGGGTTCAATACAGGCCTCTGATTGGAGCAGGGCGCTTGGCACCGCCGATGGCGCCGTTACAGCGACGACGTCATTAGGCCCGTCATCAGCACGTCATCAGCCCGGCGGCGCCCGGGAGCGACGGCCAGCCGGATCATTACGAGGGCGTGGTCCCGTCACGGCGGAAGCGTCACACGCAGCCGACACTCAGGGGGCGTCACACAGTGACCTCCTCGGACCACCGCACCCGACCGGAGCCAGTTCGTCACACGGTTTGTGAGTGACGGGCCCCGCCAGCTAAGGCTGGAGAGGCGCGCGGGCCCGATCATACCCACACGCTAACCACAGCCTCCACTATCAAGTATTTAGACCCGGTGCTGTGTAGCGGCCGGGCGGACTTCGCACAGCGGCCGCCGTGTGCGGTCGACTCCCGAGCCATAGACACCGCACGGCAGGTTGACGCGTGCAAACGCATGACTATGCATGTATGTGCATGCATACATGCTGAGCAGACGGTGGCTGAGTCGTCTCGACCACGCCCCACTGTGCCCGGACGGAGTCTGTGCCGCTCGCGGCCGCTGGAGCTCCTGCACGGCGAGCCGCGGGGTCATAAACTGGGAAGGCTGAGCCCGCGCCGTCCGCCGGCAGGTGCTAAATCTCCCGGCGGCCGACGCTCGCCCCGACACAGCGGCGCGAGCGCCCGTAAACGGGAGCAGCGGCGCGAGTGGAGCGCGCCGGGGGCGCCCACCGGGGACGCGCACCGGCGGCGCCAGCGGCGCTCGACAATCGCGCGCGCCTGCCGGGCCGGGCCGGGGCGGCGCGACGGACGCGATTAAGTGACAGCGGCCCCTGCGGCGGCAAAAACTGGCCGGGCCGCGCGCAAGAACAGCGCCCGGCAGGGTCACGCCCTGCGCGCACGCGGCGCTGGGTCGGCGTGCCAGCGGCCGGGTAGGGACGAGGAATTACCGCGGCGTCGGCTGGGAGCGGCGGCCTCTGCCTGGACCGCGCCGATGATGGGGACGGGCCGCGCTCGCCGGCAGGCGCGGCCAGGGCTGGCGGTCAGCCGGTAGTGTGTGGGCAGAGGGTAGAGGTTGACACCGGAGGTCCTAGCCGCGGGTTGACAGGCTCCGCATACTCAGCGAGCTCGCCAGGCTCAAGGTGAAACCACGCGGCAGGTCAAATGAAGGCGACGCGCTCCACTCAGGGCGCGTCGCAGCGTCAGTGGGCGTAAGTGACTGCAACGCTAACGATCAAGTGCCACCGCCCACAAATCACGTCTAATGTTGGAAGACATACGCCCGTTGTTAACACAGAGGCAGTGACATCGCAGATTTATCAGTTATCACTGAGCAGCCTGTTTTGAAGGAGAGCCATTCCCGACAACCAGACAACTGCATACGGAGACGCAAAGACCCGTGTTTAAGGGGTCTTGCTCTCGTGTTGCCCAATCCGTGGTAACTGACGCCAACTGACGCTGCCAACTGACGCCGACTGACGCTGCGGCCTTGTCTCGTGAAGCCCAATCCGTGGTCCTGGATTGGGCTTCACCCCATCGCATTGATTTTTTAATTACAACCGTAGAGAGACGATGTATTTCCTCCTGATTCATTGCAGACTCTTTTACGCCAGCGTTATCAGACGAAACGTGATTCCGTACCGAGACTGAAACGCACATCAAGGATAGATGGGAGCGAAATGCATCTTTTGTTGTGAGGTCTGTCAGAAGTGGGGTAAACGTTACAATGGAAGTGTACTGAATCGTGTATTTATACGTTCCCTTCACGTTTACTCTGCTTCATGATATGGTCCCATGGCGCCAAAGTCACCAGGCGAAATGACGAATAAGTACCTGATGACGCAAACAAAATTTCGTAGCAAAATTCAACGATTTCTTTTTACCTGGCCACACGCATTTGCCCCTCTCTATCCCAGTGTTCGTACATTTCAGATTTGGTACCACCTTAGACTCTTGTCTTACAATGCTGACGCGAAAACGGCTCTAGTTTTCCAGCCGTTTGCTCTCAAGTACTGCAGCATTAAACATATTGGTTAATAGTGACTCGATGGAAGGCTGAAATGACACTGCAAGACACCAGCATTAGGTTAGTGCTGTCATGGCCTTCCGTCGCAGTGAGCCCAAAGTAAAAACACAAATAGTCGACATGTCCATTGTCCTGTATTCGTAAGGTTTGAAAACAGGGACGTAGCCAAAGAGGGTGAGGTGGATTAGGATACGGAGACCATAGATTTCTGAGCCGACAGACTTCCAACGAAAACCGGAAATTTGATTCCAATTCGCGGGAGCTTGGAAACAATCGGATCACATGCCTGGGTCAAAAGTTTCTTAATGAGACCACAGTTTCTCTTAGTTCTAACAATGAAAAATGGGAAAGCCTTTCCGGCGTTTCCACCGCCCAGTGCCCTTAACCCGAGAGAGCGGTGTCCTTCGTATCATGACTCAGCTCGCGCTGGAGGCTGCCCGAGCCCGCCTAGCAGGGCGCCCGAAGCCGGCCCGGCGGCGTCAGGAGCGAGCGCGGTCCAATGGGACGCCGGGCTGCCGTCCGGAAACGGTGCCCCAGCGGCGGCACCGCCACCACAAAGGCGGCGGTCGGCCGAGGCCGCGCTGTCGGCGACATCAAAGGGCAAGGCGGGGCCGGCTCGGCACTGCTGAGGGCACCTGGCGGCGCCCGTGGGAACTAGGCGGGCGCTGCCGAGTGCCGACCGTGGCTGCGGAGCGTTCGTGGGGAGTTACGAGAGTGCCGCAAACTGGAAAACATGGAAAGAGAAGCGGTCTGATGGCGCCGGGTACGAATTAACGTTAAACTTAGGGCGTTGATGGAAGACACGACGTAAAGCTCGCAATTCCCGCAACGTCATTTGCGGAACTCATAACCCTGCGAAAGTTTTATGTCGGCAGAAAGTGTCGGTGGGGTAGCTTGGTGCGCCTCATTGATCTTCATAACTGCGTCCCTGAGCAAACTCAGTAAATTGGGGGACAGACAACCACGAGGACAGGGAGACAAGGGACCCGCCTAAAAAACCCGCTTGCAACTGCTGCACGCAATGCGCATTGTTCATTTGCACGCTGGGCGACGCAGACCCGAACGCCGGCTACCCTGGCCCTGGCGATGATGTCGTGCGGAGAAGAATGCCGACTCCGCGTGATCGGCGGAGGAAAATAAACATTCAAGGCTGCAGCTCGGTTCTCGAGGCGGGAGTTCGTGTCACTGCAGATGCTGCTGCATAATGCGCAGATCGTACTACAGACACAACGAAAGAGAAAGGTCTGGACGCAAGGGCGTCTTATCCTAGCCACTTCCCCTCCAGTCCAGTGTGTCTGACGTTTTAAGCATGTACGGATATTATTTATATATATATATATATATATATATATATATATATATATAAACGCACACACGTATGTGTACACCTACTTACACCTGCTGTTCACAAGTGCCTGGTGCAGCACCAGGTGCTGACCATCAGCGGTGCAACCGAGCAACCAATCTACAACACTTCTGTTTAGCCACGTGCAATGGCCAATAGCCTGCACGCCGAACCATCGCATCGGGGCCAGGTCGCACGTGACGGAGGTGGGCCAGGTTCAGGTGAGCCACGTTCCGTACAGCCCCCAACCCGCCGGGTCATGGTCTGCAGGGAGCCGCGTCAGACGGAAGCAGACCCTGCCGAGGCCGACCAGGCGGGGTCCAGCTGTGCGGCGGCACGCGGCCTGCCGCTGCGCGGTAAACAGCACAAGGCAGCCGACCGCGCGGCAAACAGCGCCCGGCGGCGGCTGTGGCGACACGCGACGGACGGCGGGCACGCAGAAACGGCGGCCGGCGAGATCGGGGCCGGGCAGCGGCCGGCGCGCGCACGCCGCACGCAGACAAACGGTCGACCGCGGCGGATGGCACGGCCAGGGAGCGGGGACGGTCGGCGACGCCGGCCGATCAGCCAGGACAGCCGACCGGGGTGAGACGCGGCAGCGGATGGCATGGCCAGGGAGCAGGACAGTCGACGACGCCGGCCGATCAGCCAGGACAGCCGGCCGAGGTGAAGCGCGGCATGCCAAGCAAGACACTGCGGCACGGACGGGGCGTAGCGTTCATTCGTTTCGGAGAGACTGTGCTGCAGAGGCAGATTTCAAGGTCGAGATAGTCTTCGAAGTGAATGGCTACACGTCAGCCGGTAAGACCCAATGGAGCTGCACCGACAGTGGCCAACCTCCGGACGAACTCTGTCCCTGAACTAGTTATAGTGAATACAGTGTTGCAAGTAACATATATATATATATATATATATATATATATATATATATATATATATATATATACATATAATGCTAACATAACACTGTTACCAGTAATAGTGATATTCATTATAGCATATTATGCAAATATGTGCTGCAGTATCTGTTGTTTTTGTTATTCTTTATTCCACTGGCTTCACCGAGCTTTAGTTCCACAGGCATTAACCGCAACATGGAGAAGTTTGGAAAAGGGCACCTTATGCCTGCCTCAACCGAATGCGCTTACGACAGAAAACGTACCTGAATTTCCCAACATTGTTTTACAATTTCCTCTTTGAAGTGTGATTATTCTGAAATTACTTGAAATTACCGCAGGCCCCGTGGCAGGCGAGTTGGCGCGAGTGGCTCTTCCATAATAGAGTGTTGCGGCTCATAGTGTTCCAGCCGAAGACCAAGTGCAAAGATGGCAACATTCAGCTATCGAGTATTTGCTGGGATTGAAAACCGCTTTTTGAAGAACAGTTCTCAGCCCGTTCTAGAAAGATTTTTTTCTGACGGATCTAATCCCGTGAATCACTCGCGCTACCGCCAAAAAGCGTAATAGGAGACCCTGCGCCGCTCAATTCTGGGGAAAACTAAAACAGCGGCGGTGCATGTCATGCAACGCGCCCTTCAATAACACGATGCGATGGATTTCGGTCTAGGCTCCTAAGACAGTAGACACCAATCCCGGAGGCACCCTCCACCCCAGCGAGTCGCAGCTCCCCAGACCTGGCCAGTGCCGGGCCTGACCAGTGCAGGCCGTCCTCAGCCCAGCAGCAGCTCATTCGACCGTGCCGGCGCGCCGGCGGGGGTGCCGAGCAGCTAGATTGGGGCTGCCTCCATAACTCAGAGGAGATCCCTATCTGCAGACGACACGGTCTGCACAACAGCGCGCCCGCCCGGCTTTCCCGCCGCCCCAAACAATCAAAAGCTCACGCGCTGGGGCATCAGCCGGCTGTGCGCAGCGAGGCGTCCGGCAGAACGCCGACGTGACACGCGCGCGATCAGTTCGGCGCGAGCGTGACACAGGCGAGGCGAAGCGAGGACAGCGCGCGTGCTTTGCTGGCCTGGCGCCTGCTTTGCTGACCTTCCGGTCTTCCCCTGCACTGGACATCGAGC
>NW_023596576.1:13848760-13973760 GCF_011947565.3 Pollicipes pollicipes
GAGAGAGAATACACCACAAAGGGACAGATGAGGAAGTTGACGGAGGAACAGGCATACTAAGATCGGACCCAGAGGGACAGACAAGCCACGACGGCGGCTGAAGTGGATGCCAGATGTCTGGTAAGACAGAAACACGAGATGACTACGGCGACGGTGGCATTGGCACACACGGAGAGTGATTGGGGCGTTGTGCAATGTGCACATCTTGCAATGCGATCAGACTACGGAAAAGCTTGCGGGAGCACTGCTGCGGTGATATGAGACTACAATCCAGCGCGTAGATTACAACTCTTACTCTTCTAGAACGGTGGCATTTAAATGGTCCGCCACGTCCATTGGTCAACGTTAATACCAAGACAAGCGAGAGTTGCGTTAATTAGAGAAGATGCTTTTGGGTTTCACTACCTTCACGACTTGATCGGCACCACCATGACGCAATAATCACGGAATGAACAATGCTGCGGGCAGCTGCAAACCGTCACAGAACGAAGGAGCTGCATTGCGCCAGCACCTGTCACTGGAGACCGGCTCCAGGGGGAAAGGTGGCGCTCACAACCCACGCCTCGTGGGAGCTGACGAAACATGCTGCGAACTTGGAGCATGCCGCCCGAGAGCTCAGCATGCGGCGATTATAAGCAAACGTTGCAGTTGGAGGACTGTCGGAAATCTTTCTTAAAGTATATAGCTGTGTCAAACATGGCGAGTTTTATTTGTCCACTGTGCTGCAACGGAGCAACGCTTCTCTCGTCGCCATGTTCGCTTTTAAGAGCTCATATCCTAGACAGCATCAACATCAACCGTTGGCAATGGTACGGTTGAGAAAACAAAGTGCAACTTATGCATTCGGTTTCATCGTTCTGACGGCTTGCAATGATCAGGAATCATTTTTTAACATTGCGTAAGCAACGGTAGGTGCTAAAATACCAGGCGTGAGCCCGCCCTGCGCCAGTGCCGGTGCTCTGTTGGTGGAATCCAGTTGCGCGGGTGAAGATGATACTCATAACTCTCGGTCTGCTGAAGTGGTCGTGATGTACGGCCCACCATAAGGAAGCCGAGCAAGCCCTACACAGCTCCAGTTGCCAATACCCATCACGGGTCAAAATTAATGGATACCAGCGGTCTATTCGGTTCTAACGCCCTGTCAGAGTCAAATTGATCGTGCTTCCCGAGGTACACGGACGAGACATTTCTTCCAATGGCTGCTAAATGACCAACTGCCCGTCGAACCTCTCATCGTTGTCCTCGGCACTACGCCGCGAATCGCTTCCATGGACAAATTTGTTGGTGAAAAGTATTTTCTTTTCGGCTTCGTCGTTGCAGCTTAGAAAGCCCAACGTTTAACGGCGATCTCTCAAATCTGGTGCTGTGTCAGAGAATGCAGAAACCCTTCGCCTGCTATTAAATATAGAGAAAAATGAGTAACGGAAGGAGATTATGAGAACGTTACATGCCATTTGATGAATTGAAAGTATCGTGGATTGCACCTCCGTCACCGGGTCTATATTTCCAGCAAACAATGAGCCCAAGTTCTCGACGATATGCTCGAGAGCTCAGCCCGGGCGCGTCGCCTGCGATTGACACCGCCCTCAGCCACAGAAACCAGAATCAGTCGGACGGAACTGGAGCATCACGCGGTTCTTGACAATGCAACACAACTCAGCCCTGAAGCTGACGCGAGGGGTAAACACTTCCGGTCGTGCGCGGTCAGCGGGACCGAACTGTAACAATTCGCCGCCCAGCGTGTTGCCAAACAAAGCGATCGCCCCATCCAACTGGCATGCCATGAGCCTTGCGTGGCAAGGTGAGCAGATGTGCACCGCGTTACATTGTTCTCGCGTTCCCAGCGCCTTCAACCGCGAGACGAAAGGGGGGGGGGGACGGAGCTTACGCACTGCACACCGAGAACTTCGAGCTTATTGCGCCTCCAGAGCCCCGCCCCGCCACCGCGCATAGACCGAGCATGACCCTACGGTCCCGCCGCGCCACCGCGCATAGACAAGGCATGACCCTACGGTCCTGCCGCGCCACTGCGCAGTTTCGCCGCCCCACCGCGACTCCGGGCTGCATACCGGTCAGCCCCGGCCGGCCACGGCGTTGCGTGCATCGCTTGCGCAACACCCTGCGGCCGCCGTAGCAGGATCGCCGTCCCCAGCGCCGGAGCCGGGTCGCCGACCTTCGCTGCTGCGCTGTCGACCGCACGTGGAGCTTGACCGCCGCGGGGATCGATCGGCGCGGGATCGATGCCGGCCGCCTGCGGCTGCGGATCTGCCGCTGCCGATCCGGATCTGGAGCGGTCGAATCTGTCGCGGTCAGCTGCGGCTCCGGCGCGATCGGGTCCGATTCGCCGCGGTGGGGTGCGTCCCTGCTCTGCCGGGGCTCGGCTGTTGTCGCTCCGCCCGCGGCCCGCGAGTGTGGGGCTCGGAGCCGGTCTGGTATGCCGCCGCCGAGGCCGCTGGGTCGGGCTCATCTCATCATCATCGGCCGCCGTTCCGGCGCTCATGCCGGCCGGAACGGCGGCCGGACCGTATGACGGGAGGTGTTCAATAGACCGACTGGCACGGGCGTGAGGGCACCACGAGCGACCCATCCAGGGGAGTTCAGGCGAACACTGGTCTGGCCTAGCCTCGCAGGTTTACGGATCGGAGACGCTGTGACCTCTTTCAGCGCCGCGAGTCACTTTTGATCCAGCTCATTTGCTGCCCTCGACATCAACCGACCCTCTGGAGACGTCGTGGTGAGATTGTCCTGATCTGAGGTGACAACATGCGGGTCCCACCTAGCCTCTGACATGGGCGCCAGAAAAAGGGCGATCTAGAATGTAATCACAACACCCAGTCAAAGCAGCATCCCGCTGTTCCGATACGTACAAACCGACGGCCGGCCATACATGGTGCATGATAGATGCCAGCGCTATGCTAATGCAACTATAAAAGAGTTTGTATTGACGTCGGTAGTAATATATCTTACTTATGGGCCTTCAGAACCGATATCAGTCGGCAAGCACCCACTGTTCTTCAGTTAGCTAGCTAGTTATTGGGTTTTCGTGTCAACTGCAAAGGCTATTTGCGCCCTATTGTTCTTCCGGAAGATCATCATTCAAGTCCCGTCCCAATGACAACTGCTGGCGCATACACGCACGAACAGGGTAGATACAATCAAGACCTAGGCCTGGAAGGTCAAGATTCAGCCCGTAACACAACGCCACCTGTGAAAACGCGCCGCACGCGAGTTGGGAATGCAGCTGGCCACATCTGCCCCATCTGTGTGATCGTGGTGACGAGGCCACCCCTGGCAGTCAGACACGGGGAGGAGAGGGGAGGGGGCGAGCGTATCGACGGCTGTATGCGACACGAGCCTGGCACAACGGCGGGAGGGGAGCTTCAGCGAGGGGAGCATTGTTACGGATCACTCCGCATTAACCAGTTCAAATTTCGTTAGCT
The DNA here is from genome assembly GCF_011947565.3 of Pollicipes pollicipes. NCBI lineage: Eukaryota > Metazoa > Arthropoda > Thecostraca > Pollicipedomorpha > Pollicipedidae > Pollicipes > Pollicipes pollicipes. The sequence continues at coordinate 13,852,201 of NW_023596576.1, forward strand.
CTGATTGGTTGTAGCGAGTGGCGCTTCAGCAAATAAGTCGACAGCCCGTCAGCGACAGCTGAGAAATCAAACAGCTTCGAAGCCTGAGCGCTAATGAATTTGTCACCGTTGATGATTCGCACTGTCAAGTCAATTTCGGTCGAATGAAAACTCCAGAAAAGTATTGGACATGGTCCGTATAATCCGACATCGGCTGAATATTGTTGAACCTTCACTTACATTTTCCGTCAGCGTTTAGCACTTTTGAAGCCACACGAACGAAGCCAACGCGCAATACTGGCATCTGCATCGCGGCAATAAACAGTCGATATCCCCGTAATATTTCTTTTTTCGTCCGGTTCGCGTAACTTATCGAGGCTTCTTCAAACACATAGCTACCAGATGGGCGAGTAGCCGTCACGTCACACCAGCAGGGCTAACAGTCACCAGCCTACCTCGACAGAACAAATCAAACGCTGTTAGCTCCGAGTTCTGAACAGCTCCTGCTAGTCAGCTCTGCAGCATCCTCCGGCTTCATGCCAATGCGAGCACACCCTTAAATCCATCCGGTATTCACCTTTCTACAAAGACCTGAGCATAGCCTACCTCTGCACACAACCCTCCGATGATTCATTCATCCAACCACAGGCATCCTGACCTACAAGTATATCTCCTGACCTCGAGTATCGCCAGACGTACACAACGCTCTGCACAAAGTACGCGCCGGCGGGTGCGAGTCCCCACACTATCGTGGGGGGGGGGGCGGGGCGTGCCGGCAGGGGTCGCGACCCGGCCCTGCTCGTACCGCCGCGGCCCGGGCAGGGTGGCAGACCCGCCCGGCCGGCAGAGGGCCGCATTCCGGCCCGCCCAGCCTCCGATGGCCCGATAGACCCACCGCTGGACCTGGCACACCCGCTCCGAGCACCCACCCCTCCCCCCCCCGCCGCTGGGATAGGGGCGGGCCTCGCTTGATCGTTCAGCAACGATCGGCTTCTGACCTCGCGCTCACCATCCAGCGCAACGCCCTTTTTCCGCATTCTCGCTCCATCCTGCATTCTCGCTACGCCCGGTGTATCCGGGCCAAGCCGCAAGCGCAAGCCACGAGAGAGCCAAGTCCCCCCTGGCGGGTTCTCGTCCGAGAGTCGAGCACATGCCCCGCACAGGGGTCCCTGTGCAGGCCAATTTTCGGCGGGGATCCAAGGTGCTGGTAGGTTTGCCCCATCGTTACCTGCATTTGCCCCATCATTACCATCATTCTCATCATCCCATAGTCCTGAAATGGCCATTACTCGCAGAAACGGCTCTAATCCAAGCCGAACGAAGAATCCGGGGCAGAGGTTAGCTTGATTTACCGCCCGCGACGGCACCATTCAGGCGGCGTTCCGCGGGGGAGCCGATGGCGGAGACACCCCGTCTCTGTGAGACCGGGTCGGGCCCAGCGGGAGACGACTGACCGGCAGTCCAACGTCAGCGGACGAGGCCAGCGCTCTGGCGAGACTTCAGACGGCAATCAACATCAAACGTAAGGAGACAACAGTCGGTTTCAACCGTACGAACTGAACGAAAATAGGCGAAATGACACGCGCATTGACCACCTCCACCTCCACAGCGGCTGTACTTCTGCCATGGGCGTGGCCGCGTCTCGGAGCAGCAGGTGCCGCGTCGCCTTGCCTTCCTCTACCGGAAGGCCGGGAGCCACCTTCTGATTCCCCACTTCTCCCGCCACACCGTGTGACGGTCACTGGCGGTGGCACCACGCATGTCGCGCCGGCCGCCTTGCCTTCCTTTACCGGAAGGCCGAGAGCCACGCTCCGATCCCCCCACTTCTCCCGCCACACCGTGTGACGGTCACCGGCGTTGGGACCACGCCGCGTCGGAAGGCTTCCTGGTGACGAGCACCGTCATGTCACGCGCAGATGACATCGCTGTGTCACGCGCAGGTGACATCGCCATGTCACGCGCAGGTGACACCGCCGTGTCACGCGCAGGTGACGAGCCTCTCCCCCGGGCGGTGGCAGGGTTGCAACGTCAGCCGGACGGCTTTGTTTCCCTCAGGCGTCGCGCCATGGTCACACATGGAGCACGAACTTTTCAGCAGACGGGGACGGAAACAAAGCATCGACAGCAGACGTGGATACGTGTACACTGAGCCCGTTGCCATAGCCACATCATGACATCAACGGCCAATTGTGTTGTTAATCGCTACCTCGTTATGTCCACCACTCGCTGGTGGCGACGACACAGGCGGAGCTCGGGAGCGCGCGTTCATGCCGTACGCCCTGCCTGTCTCGCCTTCTGAGTAAGCATCACCTGTCCGCCGCCCCGCCGGCCGATCCCCCGATCCGGCGAGGCGGAGCGCGGCGGGACAAAAACCGGCTGATCCCGCGAACGGCGTGACCCGCCGCCCCATCACGGGGCCGATTTCGGCGGCGTGCGGCCCGCCGACCGGCGTCCGACTTGACGCGGCGGTCCGCAATGCGGAGAGGCTGACTCACTGGTGGGAAAGGCCGCGGCGGCCGGCCTACGGGGGCAGCGGCAGGGAGAGAGCGGAGGAACGCTGCTCCGGCATGCACGACGCGAGGTGCGAGAGCAATCGACCCGCAAACGCGGCCCCCCCGTCCCAACGCATGACATGCACGCGGCGAAAAACACCCCTCCGTTCACATTGGACACCTCGAAAGCGCTGCACTCACGCGTGCGCTCGAACAGGAATGACGTGCACATTCCAGGTGAGGTGGCGTGCGCATCTGAAGCAGAATGACGTGCACAGCCGGACTACACCGCCGTGCAAGGCGAAGCGAAGCGCGTGCTGCGCCTCGTGCCAGACGCGAGCGCGGCGGGCGCGGACAGGAACACCCCTCCCAGGCCCAACGGATCACCCCAGCAGCTGGGGCCAGCGGACAGGAACACCTCGTTCGCGGCACATAGCGCGCCGCGCCGTCATCAGTCGTGGCGCCGGGGCCGACTGCGCCCGACATCTGGCGGACGCGGGGCCGGCGGGAGACAGGTCGCTCTGCGAGGAGATATAGCGCTGCGGCGGCAGGAAAGGCGCGGCCGCGCACCTGGTCCTCACGCCTGGCTGTCGTGTCACGCGATTGACGACGACGAACGCTCGAATACCGTCGGCACCTGAGAGGAAAGCAGCTGCGCGGGACAGCTCGAGCAAGTGTACAGCCCCCGCCGGAACGGTGCGGGACCTCTGGCGGAAAACTGAAAGCATCAGCGCAGCAGGCCCTCGCAGCTGAGCGCCACGGACCTCCCGCCTGAGCCGGCCGCCGGCCCCGCTCGGCAGGTCCGGCAGCCGGTGCGGGGGCGAGACATGCCGCTGCCGGTTCGGTACCTGCGCCGCCCTCGCTCGCCGCCGCCCCAGCTCGCCGCCGCTCCCGGCTCGCCGCCACTCCAGGGTCGGTACCTGCACCACCCGGCTCGTCGCCGCCTCCGGCTCGCCGCCGCCCCCGGCCCGGTCCCTGCGCCTCCCCGGCTCGCCACCACTCCCAGCCTGGTACCTGCACCACCCGACTCGTCGCCGCCTCCGGCTCGCCGCCACTCCACGCCCGGTACCTGCGCCTCCCCGGCACGCCGCCGTCCCCGGCCCGGTCCTGCGCCTCCCCGGCCCGCCGCCGCTCCCAGCCTGGTACCTGCGCCACCCCGGCTCACCACCGCCCCAAGCCTGGTACCTGCACCACCCGGCTCGCCGCCACTCCCGGCCTGGTACCTGCACCACCCCGGCTCACCACCGCCCCCAGCCTGGTACCTGCACCACCCGGCTCGCCGCCGCCCCCGGCCCGGTCCTGCGCCGCCCAGCTCACCGTCGCCGCTCCCGGCTCGCCGCTGCTCCCGGCCCGGTCCTGCGCCGCCCAGTTCGCCGCCGCCGCCCCCGGCTCGGTACCGGCGCTGCCCGGTACCGTGTCACGTACGCGGTCCAGCTGGCTCCCTCTCTCTGACTGGACAGGGATGGCCCAGGCGTTCGGGTCGATGGCCGTGCGGCCGCCGTTTGGTTGGTCGCCCTTGCGTTGGAATTGACGGATTTCCAAGATATTGAATCGGGAGTGGGGACTTGTACCAATCGAGGAAAATTCGGCGATTTGCTGCGGGGCCAGTGACGGCCAGTGACAGACAGCCAGTGACCATACGGCGACAGATAACAAACTTTTCATCGAATTCTACAAGTTTGTAACATCGACGGATACACAAATGCGTGCCGTAACATTACCTCAGTGCTATTTGCCTACGGTGACGGCGCCAGCAAACGACACGTGGCAGGTTAGCATACTGGCCGAGGAGATGGGAGCCCAACTGACAGCCGGGCCAGAGGCGATCGACAGCGCGCCACATTCGGCCAGAGGCGATCGACAGCGCGTCGTATTCGGCGCGCTGGCAAGACGCGAGTGTGTGAAACACCGCCGCTACGTATGGTGTATCTGCTTTGAAAAGGTGTACCGTAGCCCGTCACAGCTGTGCAGTGGCGGCCTCCCCTGCCACCATCGTAGCAATGGAGCTCAGCAAAGCCTGTAGCTGGCGCGGTGCCAGGTGTTATCCTGTTTCGTCTTGGTAACGGGAGTGGGGAGGGGCGGGCTAGGGGGAACGAGGCCTACCGTCGCCAACCAGAGGTAAACACCATTACTGGACAATCCACAGGAAACCCAAGCCAGCCACTGCATGCCTATTTCCCCCGGAGCAGCATGCCGACGATCAATGGATTGAGCTAGGAAGTCGAGACATAGTATTTATAGCGTATTTATAGCGAAGAATTTCTATTTTACGTAACGCCACGTAGAATCCTTGACCTAGCGTGTTCGCAGCGTGACACGTTTTCTGTCACATTTTCGTGGCTTTTGTGACAATATCTGCGCATGCGAGACGCTAACATCGTCGATCTCACGTAGTACGATACTTAGAACTTAGAATGCAATCTGCAAATGATGACCTTTGCAACGTGCTATCACTGTTTCTTCACCAGTCGTCCGTTGTGGCATGAAGACTGATTCTGCTATAAATAAACCCGTTCCGTCATGGTAGCCTCATGCGATCAAGTAACAGGACAGAGATTCTGCGCCTGAACGTCTGAAAAATTCTTATGTGCCGTCACGTCACGTGACACTGTGCACACACCTCTTGCCACACACGCAGACAGCAGGCTCTGTCGGTCCTCTGAGTGCCACGCGCTGCGGGAAAGTGGCGTGTCCAGTTGGTCCGGCTCTCCCACGTCCCCGCCGCGCTGCAGCACACCCCGATAGCCATCTCCAGCCCCGACGAGCCACGTTCTCCTCGGCCTGCAGCGTGGACCGGGCCGGCGCCGCGGCCGCAAGCCGCCGCGTGCCAGCTGCACGTGACCGACTGGCCCGCGAGGGTGCCGGAGCCGGTCCAGGTGTCGCCCGCTCGGGCGGACGCGACCTGCTATCACAGCCGGCTCATCCAGCCGCAATGAGCGCCGACTTAAGCTAATGAGAGCTCATTTGCCGTGAACAAATTTCGTAATTGCTGTGCTGCGCCCGTAAATCCACCGCAATCGCTTTTCATGACGCGCGGAAAGGGGCGCAGCAAGGAGCGCCGCCGGTGACGGCGTCGCTTCGAGGGGAGAGCTGGCGAGAGCAGACCGCAAACACCGCTCCTCGTAAATAGTGTGCAAGCGCCGCTCCTCGTGAATGGTGTAGCACTAGCGGTCATCTGGAAGAGAAACGAGCATCCAAGAATGACCGAGCACCCATCACGCATCGTGCAAACATCACGATCTGGGACGGCTGCGGCGGCCGGCGCGGCGCGCGGCCGGTCGGCTCTGGGGAAGCTCTGCCCGCTCGCTCGGCGGACGGCCTCGGTGTTTCGCCCGGCCAGGGGAGCCGCACAGCGTCCCTACGTGGGCGCCGCTGCCGGACCAGCGCGCTCCGGGACACGCCACGGTGGCGCTCCGTGACGTCACACCCGGCCTAACCCAGCTTACAACTCCAGCGCTGCGGGTACTCGGACGTGAGAGCCGGACCGCACCGCCAGCCTGACTCATCCTGCGGCGGGTGCTACGGGGGGGGGGGGGGGGGGAGGGCGGACCTGGGCGCGCCGCTCAGCCCATACCAGCTAAGTTTGTCAGATAACTCCCCCCACAGCTTCCATGGCGTTCGATAACCCCTGCTCCGCAATTAAACGACTCACACACGTGCTCAGGACCCCCGGATCCGTACATGGAGAGCGTGTACTCGAGGCCCGACCTGGAGGTGGGAGGGATGCTGGTAAGTCTGTTTCATCGCCAGAGCCTCCAATCCAGGCCTGGTTATCTGCGCCTGGCCAGATGCACGCACTCAGAAGGCAACATCATTCTCTGCCTCACAGTCTCACTCTGCTCGCATGGAGGAGGGCTTGCCTCAGTGGCACGGTAACAGGCAACACACAACCACATCACGCAGCCCTGGATGGGTGCTCCGATAGCCCCCGTGCGTACGTGCGTGCGTGCGTACATGCGCGCGCTGACACATAGAACAGCTAATGGACAATGACCACACCTGACACCGGGTGGCACTTGATTCATCTGCATTGGCTTCACCAATAAACAACGGAGCAGCGACCAGACCCCGATCAACGAGTTCGATAGCGCGTCCGTCGGCTCCCACTGTGACTTCATCCGTTTATCGGGACCGGTCACGAGCGGCGAAATATCAGCAGCGTGCCGTGCCGCCAGGCCCGGGCGGCACAGCAGCGCACCAGCAGCGCACAGAACTCACGGGTCAGCCGTCGCCATGGGCTCCGCTCATCACCAGACCGGTCAGGATACCGGTGTTGGAGCCGATGCGGTGAGGCTGCATTATTGGTCCTCACGACGGCACCTTTACTCGTGTGAGCGGCTTTGGGTGCGTGAAACGGTGGACAACGCGGCACACGCAGTGACGGCAAAGCTCTTTGTTTCAGTTTGAAGTCACACGTAGTTCAATGTCTCCACGTGGAACCTGGATTGAGGCTGCCACACTGATGAAAATAGCAACCTACATCGGCACCCACAAAAACTAACGATCATGCCAGCCAACACTCATCGAATCACCAATCATCAACGGTGGTAAATGATGGTCTGACGCAATCTTCAGCGTTCAGCGCGGCGACCCAGTATTTTAAGGGTTGAAAATCACCTGTTCGTCCTCACGTACAGCGGTGCGCGGACACCCGTCGGCTGACCGTTAACCCAGTCATCAGCTGGCAGTAAGTGCCTCCGCACATTGATTCCGCCCACTAACTTGATGGCCATCAGCCCTCTCCGGGGTCCCTGATGGGGTCGTCTTGATGTGTAGTGGGTCGTCGCCCAGAGGTCACCACATTCCGGTGCAGTGACCTCGGCGGCGGACAGATGCCGACCGGTCACCGTACAGTGACTCGGCGCGGCTTCCTGGTCCCTCCCGGTACAGTGGCTCGGCCCAGCTCTCCATCCTTCCCCGGTACAGTGACCCGGCCCAGCTCCACAATCTTCCCCCACTAGACTAGTGACCCGGGCCGCCTCCCCAGCGTCTCCCAGCTCAGTGACTCGGCCTGGCTCCCCAGCCTCTCACAATACATGACTCGGCCCGGCTCCCCAGCCTCTCCCAGTACAGTGACTCGGCCCGGCTCCCCAGCCTCCCCCGGTACAATGACTCGGCCCGGCTTCCCGGCCCCTCCCAGTACAGTGACCCGACCCGGCTCCCCAGCCCCTCCCCAGTACAGCGACTCGGCCCAGCTCCCCAGCCTCTCCCAGTACAGTGACTCGGCCCAGCTCTCCAGCCCCCCCCCCCCCCCCCCGGTACAATGACTCGGACCGGCTCTCAAGCCTCTCCGAGTACAGTGACTCGACCCGGCTCCCCATCCTACTCAGTTAGTGACTCGGCCCGGCTCTCCAGCCTCTCCCAGTACAGTGACTCTGCCCGGCTTCCCGGCCCCTCCCGGTACAGTGACTCGGCCCGGCTTCTTGGCCCCTCCCGGTACAGTGACTCGGCCCGGCTCCCCATCCTACTCAGTTAGTGACTCGGCCCGGCTCTCCAGCCTCTCCCAGTACAGTGGCTCTACCCGGCTTCCCGGCCCCGCCCAGTACAGTGACTCGGCCCAGCTCCCCAGCCTCGTCCGGTGCGGCCGTGTGGCTATTTCCTGCGCCGTATCTCCGGGTAATGAGCGAGCTCGCCGCGGCGCACCGTTAGACGAACCCGTCCTCTCCCGCACGCAGCGCGAGGGGCTGGACCGCCGCCCGCGAGGCTGGCACAGAACGCTCCACGCTGCAGGATCGCCGCTGTGCTGCAGCAGAGCAGCTTCACGTTGGGCTTGGCAGGAGACACAGGGTCGGCGACGGACTGGTCAGGTGTGGGCTTGCACGCCGAGAGTATTGCTCCACCTCTATTTCGTTTCAGACGTTTGTGGTCCCAAGCATGTACGGCGGGGAGTGGGGAATATTCATCTGATGGTGTATCGAAATGCGGGGCAAGGGCTTTTCTTCAAAATATTAATTTTGAATTGGATATGATCAAAGTGGACGGCTATGGTGAGGGGCCTGAGCAAGCGTTCACACAGCCGATACGTGAATCGATGCATTTTGCATTCTGGCCATAAGTGTAAAGATTTGCAATTAATTAGGAAGTCACTTAAGACTGCTGCACGAACATTGCGAGAATCCTCTTTGTTCACCATCAATTTTATCCACACCATATCACAATAATAAATAGGTGAATTTAGGAATCCAATGCCACCTTGCGACTCATAATTACTTTTACATCTTTCATGAAGACAAACAAATGAGCCGCTGGCCATTTGTGGCCACTGCAACTTTTCTCACTTTGAAGCGTCAGCTTTGAAACGGAGCAGAATGTCAGAGCCTACCGTCCCCATGACGCCTGTGTGGCACATCACATGGTGCGGGTGCTGACCCGATGCCGGGGGGGGGGGGGGGCACTGGAGCGTGCAGACCACCCGCCTCCGGTGACGCGGCGGGAAGGGCACGGGCACATCCGGACTCCCACCAGGTGCGATTCTGCCGCAGAATCGCACCTGGCGCGGAGTCCGTCAGTGCCGCCGGACAGCTGGACTGCGCTTGGGTCCTCCCTCCGTCGCGCGAGGGCCAGGCCAGACCCCCACGCGCGGGGGCGACGAGCCAAGCGCATCTGACTCGCCGACGAGACAGCGTGAGAAACGCATCTCGCAGAGATCGGACTGTGAAATCAGTCAGCTATTCGCGTCGACCGAGCCTTTCACCACTTTTCATTACATCAACAATGATGAGAGGCTGTGCCGCGAATAGCCACGGCCGTTAAGCATCCATAAATTAACACTGCGGCGCGGCTAACACGGGTGTATCATGAGAGGTCGCGCGGGGCCCGGACTTCTGAGGCGTCGGCGGCGTAGCACCTCCCTGCTGCATCGTTAGGCCGTGCTGACCCGTGTCGACGCCGCTGACGGCCCTCTCCCTGCACGAGCATGACCCCGCGCCGCGGTCCGGAGCTGACCCGCCCCATGCGGGGCCCCTGCCTCCCCCTCCCCGCGGGCCAGAGCCAGGCGCAGGCCGGCACCGCTGCCCCGCCCGACGAGACTGCGGGGGGCGGCGCGACCCGCCCACACCGGCCCCCGGCCGCGGCGCGCCAGCGGGCCGACACCGTGACCTGAGAGCACCGCTGACCGGCGCGTCGGCGGCGCCGCCACCGCCGGGCAGCCGGCGATGGCGGCTCAGGGCTTCGGCACCGCTGGCCAGCGCGTTCCGATCTCCCGACCGGCTCGGCTCTAGCCTCAGGCCCATCGTGACGCCACCCTCTGGGCACACAGCAGGTCGTGTCGCTCGTGTGACGTATGTGTGCGTGTGTGGTTGCAAAACAGACAGGTCCGCAGGTGTCCTCGGTCGGCAGCAGCTCCGATGCGACGGAGGCTTGTCGGGCTGCGCTGCGCCGCGCCGCGCCGCGCCGCGCGAGCGGGGCGGGGTGGGGGGTGGGGGGGGGGGGATAGCCTGGTGACGGTCCCCAGCAGTCACCTCTGCTGCTGCGAGAGGCGCCAGCGCTGAGGAGCCGAGTGGGAGGAGTCGCGCATTTCCGCCGCGGAGGCCAGCCCGCCCCGCTTGGGGACGCGAGACCTGCCGCCGCTGCCGGTCACCCACAGCCTGTTCCCAAATCCGGGCAGCCAGCGGGCAGTGCCCCACACGGGCCGGGCGGCGCGGGAGGGGCTCGGTGGAGGCCGCTCGGGCCCGGCCCCACGCTGAGGCCCGGCGGCTGGCTCTCAAGCTGACACTCGAGACAAGGGCGGCTGGGTAAGCCGCTGTCGCCGCGGACGGGCTGTCACCGTCGGCCGATAGTGGCCCTGATACGGCCACGGTCGGTAACCGGCCGGACCGGATCAGTGGCGCCGGCGGCGTTAGATTGTGCCTTGACTTTCCGATAGCCGCGAGCGAGGGGATGTTGCAGGCCCGCGTGGGGCGATGGCGTCATGGCGCGGCGGCCGGCCTCAGTGACGTTGTAATGGACACCGTTCTCATCCCGTGTGGTGCGCCGCGGGTCGACATCTGAAGACAGTTCTAAGGCATTTCTACCATGGTTAAGGTGGATGAATGGCAAGCATGTTACTTTGCATGCATACTTTTGTTAGAAACTGTCAACATTAACATATCAGTAAAAAAGCATCGTGATCGACAGCAGCATATTTGTATCCTATTCAACACTGGGAAGCAACACTATTCAACTCCGAATCACTCGTCGTCAGGCCCGCCTGCAGCAGCTAAGACAGGCACACAGCCTTAAACGCTAGTGCAAAGGCGTGCACGGGAACCCCAAGGGGCTTTACACTCCATATACGGCGTCCAACTTCAGCAGGAAAACATTGATCTATCTCCGCCCAAGCATAAAGGATGCTGCTGCTCACAGCAGGGCCTCAATACCGTAAGTGGAGATATACCCCGAAGATCACACAAACTGCACATGAGACTGGTTTTGACCACAGCCGATTCGTCCCACGGTGCAATCACGCGAGCTCGTACGGGTGGCCCGACCAGTGTGAACGTGCTGTACCAACACACATGTTCTCTTACTCACGCATTGCTGGCTGGCAAAATGGCTGGTTAACTTCCTCAGATTGCTGGTAAAAAATATAAGTGGAAGTAATCCCGAATCGTTCAGCGTATTGCAACACAATTTCGGCAAGATGAGTTTACAGCATTTCGTCTCCTGACCTGCAAAGTTCCCATCTCTCTAGGTCGTTGACCTATAACTTCGCCCGTAAAGCTTTACGCGCGAACCTAAGAGCAATGCTTCATGATGAGCTCTTGGCTCCGCGCGCGCCACATTTGTTGCGTACCGATATGGAGGTCATGAGTGGCCATAAGCCACCTTAAGCTCGTTGGATGCCACGGTGACATCTGGCCTAGTCTCCAAGCCGCGCAACATTTGCCCTGAACACGTATTTCAACGATCGAATTGGCCGAGTTAAGTCCGCGGAAATATAATGGCCACTTAGGACCAAGATCAAGCCAGGTCAAGCCTTCAAAACCGTTTGAAGTAATGTCAGTAGGCCTGCCATAGTATAACAGTGTAAGGCTGACTCATGTCCGCAAACTGCGGAGCTCAGTTGCTCAACGCCAAGGCCAAGGAAGCGCAGGCACGACCTCAGACGACCATCATTACCTCTTGGCAGAAAACAGAGGCATGTTTTGACCTCGCTCAGCTTCATAGATGCGTCGTTTGGGGCCCGCAGGCACGGCGCCGCACTCAACACAGAGCACAAGAAGCTGTACCCAAGCGGTGTCTGGAGAAGTTACAAAACCAATGTCGGAGTCTTTAGTTTTGAGCCCAAAGAGCCAAGCTACCAGAGAACAAAGCATTGGCATTTATACAAGCAAACACTCCGCCTTCAGGTACGCCCTTATCATTGGCACATCAAGCTATGAAGGGATTGTCCTGGGTTTGACCCTTGTTAGCTCTCACACTTGGGGAAGAACGTGTGAAAGCACGGTGAACACACCTGGGCATTTGTCATTGGTGATGAACTGGACGACCCTCACCAACGGAGATGATGAACAATTGACCAAGAGAGCCATAGCGACAAGGCCAGAGCCAGAACCATGGGCAACGATGTCATGACCGTGCTGGGCCAATACGCCCAATCGGTTAACCACCCACATCATTTAGCCTTGCCCTGGGCCACACATGCACCATTCAACGGTGCCCGCGGGCGGTGCACCGCACGGGCCCGGACGGCAACTGGCGGCACCAACCGACGCACCGTCGTCACCGACGCACCCCGGACGGCGCCTGGCGGCACCATCCGACGGTGTCCTCAGGCGGTGCACCGCACGGGACCGGATGGTGTGTGCCAGCACCGCCCGACGGTGCGCCTGGGCGGTGCACCATACGGCACGGACGGCACTTGGCGGCACCATCCGACGGCATCCTCGGGCGCTGCAGCGCACGGGACCGGACGGCGGCCGGGGCCCTCTGCAGGGCGGTCAGCCGACTGGCCCGCCACACGAAACAACGGCAAGGCGCCGCACGCAAACACCTGGGCTAAAGCTGTCCGTTGATCTGGAATTGCTCTACTGTCATGGTGAGATGGAGGTCTTAATAAAAGGCTTTGCCTACCCCTAATTCAAAATAATTGTTGGTGCGGATCCCAAATGCATTCAAGTAGAGCATTCGGTAAATTTTTTGAGAAAACAATAGCATTTTAACTGGTTGAGACCAGTGGCTAGTTTAAGATGTAAAGTGCCAACGCTTCTGCATGATTTCTGGCTTAGCGGAAAATATCGCAATACAAGTCGGCCTCGTGATATCTAGCCATCTGTTTACCTTCTAAACAAATGGCACAAAGACGATATCCACAAACGAATGCTTTAGAATACCGTTATCATGCTAAATGTATTTGCCAAAGTAAAACCACATGAATTTTACAAAAGCGAGCTCATCTCATCTAACTTGACAGTGTCAGATACAAATGGCACCTTGCACATCTTGCCTAGTGCTCATGCTAAATACGTATTTTGCCCATGATGCTAATAGATGCTGCAGGTGAATCATGCCAAAAATAACACAACACCGCAAGCTAAGGCAGGATCGCATTTCAATAACTGATTTAAGTAGGCAGGATGGAACTGACTGACTTTAAACTCGACTATATTTATTTTTTAGACATTTGTCACAAGGCACATACAAGTTTCAGGCTCCATAAAAAGAGTATCACAAGTCGTCAATTCGGAATGATCTTGCATTATATATCACGACAGCCATAATTAGCATTTGTAATGGAGTTTACAATATGGATGGTTCACCAGCAAGACGCCTCTTACAGCATAGGGCGAGCAAGCCGTTAACAGACATACTTGTTTTCATGATTTTTACGTGTAGATGATACCAAACAACAAGACGTCTCGTGTGTAGCCCAGGACGAGCGGGGCGATAACAGACATGAGCGTTGGCAGCTGTGATCGCCGCGGAAAAGGCTAAAGAAACCAAGCTGATTGAGTTCGGCACCTTTGCTAGTCGATAGCCTTGGCTTGTATAATACAGCGATATTTCCGACGCATCTTTTAGACGCCGTCTCAAACTTGTTTTCGTTTCGGTTCGACACTACCTTGCAAGAGGCGGCTGCGAGCGGAGAGCACCATATTTCGGTAATCACATTCATGATGCAGCGTTTATGGAAGCATGTGAGATTCCTAAAGAGCTGTTAAAGCGTATGGTAACGACACTTTGTCGGAGTTAAATGTGCCTAGGTGAGTGCGGGGGTTCGAGGAGAGCAGGGAGAGCTTGCGGGACCAGTCACGCTTGCGGAATTCCACGCTACAGTGGCCTCGCACACGTGACCCAAGTGGAGGTCATCGTAATGGAAGATCGTGTGAGATGACAGTCAGATTCCTCAGAATCTCAGTACGGGGAACGGAGCAGTCCACCTGGCCGTTCATGATCGCCTGCAAATGTCCGAAATCCTCTCACGGTGGGTGCCGAAGCAGGCATCGAGCGAGCATAAGGCAGAGTGGCTCAAGTCAGGTCACACATCACAGAAGGGTCTGCAACGCTGCCCAGAAGAGAACACGTGTTTTGCAGCCAATTATCAGCGTACATGAAAATTGATTCACGATGTTTTAGTTGGAACCAAGAAGCAGCCGATGCACTAGAAACAACCACACTCCCCACCTCTCAGAAATATCACGCGCAGGAATCTTCAAATCACGTACACCATGTTTTTGAATCACAAACGCGTGATCCTATCCAGCACTCGCACACGGACTGGTGTCACCACCAAGTGAACGAGACCTGAGTGAATATCTCCTTCTGACCATTACCCAGGAGGTACGTGGGGTCGATGGAGGTACGCCCGGGAGGTACGTAGGGTCGATGAATTCTTCATGACAACCTTCCGCCACATCGCGCCGCCGTTATGACTGCAAATGTGGCCCGCAAGATCAAGCTGTGGAAACTCTTCGTGTTTAAGCATTTCCGTCTTTTTCTTGTTAGCCGAATGACGAAGGTGAAGTCGCGGCAATATTACAATTCTACATGCCTGACAAGTCAGTGGGTAAAATAGGTAAAACACCTCTAATCATTGATACGGATCGCAATACACTTTTCATGATATGCCTGATGACAAAACAAATCTGATCAAAACGTTTGCGTCTAAAAGCATAACAAATTATTCAGCCAGCACAGCCGTGAAAAATGCAATAATGACGCTTCTTGTTGCTAGTTGAGAACTAAGTGAACTTGCGACCAGTCGTTGCACATATATTTGCTTCTAGAAAATGTGGCGGCCAGGGCCGGCCGGGCTCAGGCAGGACTCGCTCGACCTATAACTTGGCTCGTAGTCATGAGCGGATGAACCTCACGATCTTCGGGAGCTCAATTCAAATAATAAAAATGAGTCCAAAAGACTTGAAGAAATATGACTGGAATAAATAGATCTGGAAACGCCTTGAAATATCTTCCCTTCGTGAATTTAGTTGACAGGATAGGAAATAAGCCACTGAAATGTAACTGGTGCTAACGTTTGACGTCCATGCACAAATTTGTAGTGCCGTTGCTGGAATATTGGCCAGCCTTCAGCCTGCCAAGGCCTGGTAATGCTAATCAACCCCTGAAGTTTTGGACGGATATTGGTCCCAATGAACTGGGTTATGCGCCTATGCAGTTACGTAGCCCAGTTTTTGTTTTATTTAGGTAATAGCTTGCACTAGCGTAGGATCAGGTGGAATGAAGCAAGGGGGCCAGGACCCCTCACTTGCCAAGGCATGAGGCCAGCAATGCCAACTGACCCCCACTTTTTCGTATTTAATTTGCGTTTAGCTTACCCTTCTACTACCTTTAACATTCATGCCTATTTACCTAGTTTACCAGTCATCTTCCTCAAACCGCACTGGACAGAACTGCCTTAAGTTGTAAATGTCAACATCTTATTCTATCACGTGGGGCGAATGGAGATATTAAGGGGCAAACTTTTGTTACTAGAGTACCGAAGGCTCCGTTCTGTCTTTTGCATAGCCTTGGTTGTTTTGTATGCCTGCTTACAGTCCCCTCAACATAGGCTCTTGGGGTTTAAACTAAATATGTCGTAGGCGTTTGGTGTAGTCCAGCGCGTTATGCAAAACAAGGCTTTGTAAATGATACCGGTGTTCCAGGTAACTTTCGTAAAACGCCTTTAATGCGCTATGCGGCTGGACATTCTAAACATTTTTTATATGTGCGAGTTAGCGGGTTTTTCCATAGGTAACACTGTTTTGGTATTTGCTTAAATCTGCGCATCATTTTCAGGCATTTTATGACAGATTAGGTGGACATTGGGTTCACAGGAAAAGCCTGACTAAACCGAGTATAGATTCAATGTTAACCAAGTCAGTAACCGAGCCAGCATTGTTCATTGTGCTTTCGCCTCACCGGATACAGTGAAGCACACTAATTCCTCCTGTGTCAGCCATGCCGTGTATGTACTGGTGTCATGTCGCCGTAACGTCAAGCCGTGTCATGAACCCAACCGTTTGAAATGTGCGACAGATTCAGAGTAGTTGACATTGGGGTGCCGGCACGTTCGTGCATGTGCCAGTAGCCACTGCTGGTCACAACAACGATCAGAACGTCATGGGTTTGCATGAGAATTTCTGAACGGTTCTGGTTTCAGGGACAGGAGTTCACCAGGTGCGCTCGTCGGGCAGGGACAAACAGCGCAGTGTCATGCACCATAAGCGCCACACAACGCGTGCAATGCGCTGTCTAGACGTTACGATTCGGCGCCCTGTGTCAACAAGGAGACAGATGGTAAACGGCGAAGTTTGCTAGTCCACATTATCAAAGTTTTGAAGACGAAAGTTGTCGTCATCTATCGCTGAGTTTTGCTTGTGTTGGACCACCAAATACATGCCAGTGTTTTCAAAGCTCCATAAGCATCTTTTTTAAATTCAGTCAACACGGCTCGCACATGTATGTTTGTTCAGGACTTCCAATCCGCGCATTTTATCAGAAAATTTTGCCTTCAACCGTCCACGGGAACTTTTTACGCATCATCAGATGCATTGTCACGGTCATGCTGTATGCCCGTGGAGACTCTCTCGCCTCCAGCCAACTGACATCTGCCACGTTGAAAATCAGCTGTCTCAGGAACCCAACCCCAGATGCCTATCACGTGCTGGAGTGAGGGAGTCTGAAATGCTCGGTCCCGTTTACCGAAACTGGCATGAATAAGAATATGTGGGTAACATATTCTCCCAATGATCGACGATCAAATCGCAAGATTACAACGACTGATAACCACGTGGTCGACGTCCGAGAAATTGATACAATTTGTTCGGTTGTATGAGGCGAAAGATCACTGTAAAACGTTGATCATTTAATTATCAAACACGAAATGACAATACAAAGTGTTCTGCGCACGGTTTAGTCAGCATTTATTTAGGACAAGTATGAAATTCCTAAAAATTACGTCAGGCAAATGAGGAAATACTGATGATAGTCTTGGAGCCTACTAGTCATATGGTCTGTTCGCAATCAGTCACGAGGTGCCCAGCCGTTTCGGGGCAGTGCTCAGCCGGTTCGGGGCGGTGCCCAGCCGGTTCGGGGCGGTGGCGCCGACGGCGGCGGGGGCGGGGCTTAGACAAGGAATATCCGAAGGAAGGGTATCCGTTGGAATTTGTTTTTTAGAGGTGAAAATCCGGTTTTATGACTTTTGTCATCTTGTTTTTGGCATTAATCTTTTGAGAAGCAGTCGGCAAAATCTAGGCGCTTGAAAAAAAACTCTGGTGCACTTTATGGAACATTGTTCAAATGATAAATTTTAATCAGCCTGCGCCCAGACGGCATTTTTACATCAAACTGTGGACACAAAAGCCTTCCCAATGGCTCAAAACGCCTACCTAATCGTGAACTTTCGCTTCCACAGGGGAAACAGCGTTGAAACTTGGACGAATAATTTTAGGAAGCTAGGTAGTCTTGTGTCGAAGGGCATGCATGAGCTAAAATGAGCACTGTGACTTAAGAGTGGACAAAGTTCTCTACTCTTCTCTCCCCCCCCCCCCCCCCCCCCCCCGGTTGCCAGGCCTGCCTTGCAGTAAATGCGCTGAGGGTATTCAGTGAGCCATCCCCAACTTTATGAAACTTTCCTACGCCTATGATTGCTTGACAATGTTGTGAACCAAAGCGCACTCCAGTTATTGTTGGGTTCGGTGATCTTAGGACATCCGTCCCTAGGAACGCAAATCGCATCACGTCATGTTGCAGAGTTTTTAAATGCCCTTATAACCCAAATACTTGAAAGGAATAAAGGCACGGATTCACAGAGGCAGTGTGTGCAATTGCTGCTGCAATGGAATACTTACGGACAGCTGCATCGTTGTTCTTGAGATCACCGACTTTTTCTCTGACAGCGTTTACGCGGAGTTGCAGAGACTGGGCTTTGTCGGAAATAACGCTGAAACTTTCTTGCAAATCCTGGAAGATGTCCTCGGCAGCGAGCACAAGACTCGAGAGCTGCCGCAGCACACCCGCAAGGGTGGAATTGGCGATCACTTCGCACTCATCCTCCACGTGAAACGGGATCTTGCCATCACTAACACGAAGTGGAAAGACGTGCCGCAGGTAGAACGGCATGTTGTTCTTCCTGTATCGCGTGCGGGATGAGGCGCCCCAGCCTACGATCAAAACAGCAGCTGCGCACTCGCTTCCCTCACGTTCTAGCGGGCCGTCCTGACGCACAGAGGGCCCGCGTCACACACAGACGCGTCCTCGGGTACGTCTCCGTCCGCCCAAGGCAACTCACATCACGCGCAGCAGACAACACGGCGGCATGGCGCTCGCCCCCCTCCCCCGCGCCCGCGCCTGCTACAATACCGGCGAGTTTGCGCGTCATTACCACGAGTTTCAAATGGTGAGTGTGCCAGCTGGATAATATAGAGCTGGTCAATGAGGCAGCGGACCAAGTACTCAGTGTTCATTTCCAATGCTTACACTCCAGCTGGGACTCTAAACAAGGTAAAGAAGAAAGAGACATATTAGCAGCTGGACTCTAAAGAGTTTGATTCATGTAAGTATTCCAAAATATTTCATCTCTCAGCACAGCGGCAGCGAAAGTACTGGACGTATCTTTTCCTCCCAAATAGTCTGATAGGTGGCGTGAGATGTCCTTCGCCTATAATATAGATGTCGCTGCTAAGCCAGAGTATTGTCCTCATGGGCTTCAACGGACGGACCCTCTGTGAGAATGTACAGTTGGCGATTGCAAGCTTCGCTGAAATAATATCCTTTGTTCTAAAACAGCTTTCCTATCACAGGTCTGTTCCATGACCTGGTCGGCCGCACGCAACCTGCATTTGTCAGAGTTCTTTTGGGACCGACCTGTAGGGAACACAGCTTGAAAGAACTTGTACTGACCACTGTCCGAAAAGACCTGGTACCAGCACTGGGAGGCGAGGCAAGCCAATGCAGAGCATGTCATGGCTAGGGGTGTATTTGATTTGATTGATAGCCAGACTCAGGTCAAGAATGACGTCGCCGCTTAGCGGATCAAGGCTGAGTCGAATCGATGCGCAAATTCCCAATAACGAACCAAAAGCGGATCGATTCTTATCCTGTGATACAGCATTAAATGGAATCAAATTCGAAACCAAAGATATTTTCAAAACATGCTCAAAAGCAGCCGTTTACATATATATATATATATATATATATATATATATATATATATATCATATTTTGGACTTACCTTTAAAGCAACAGGCCAACATGCAAGGAGAAAAATTGCATGCCATTTCAAACTTGGTGGATGGAGCCCAATGAATCCAGGACCACCGCGTTCTTACGACAGAGAAAGATAAACAGACGGACAGAGAGACAGGCAGACAGACAGACAGACAGACAAACAGACAGACAGAGGGACAGATAGACAGGCAGATGGCTGCGGGCGAGGTCGCGACGGACAGTGCACTTGCCATTTTTTTTTTGCACTTGCTAAGACACTTTTGCCAAATAAGGCAGTGCGGGAGGCTGAGCTGCAAGCACTGACGAAATCTACTTCCAAAATGCGCCAAAAAGCAGGGTTTTCTCTAATTTAGCTCACGATCGTTGCAAAATTTGGGGGTGGCTTCCAAACAGAGCAGGAAACTATACGACTGCCGCGAGTGACATAGGTCTTAGCATCGAGTTGCCAGGGATGATAAACAGGCAGGGTCAAAAATAACGCACCAGCATCGAGACAGACAGAGGGACAGCGCTAAGCCACAGGACAGAGACGTCGCCGTCGAGCAAGACACGCTGGTAATGGCTTACGCACCGCACAACCGAGACAAACGCGGCTCGTTTGCTAGGTCAAGCATGCACGCAACGTAAGTAAAGGCGTGGAAGCTAGCCCATTAGCACATGTGCCCACCTTTCTTCACTGGCCGCTCCGCGTAGGCCTCTACTCTGTGGGACGAGCGGCGGCCGTCAGCCACTAGCCGGCCTTCGTGGTGCCCTGGCGGGATCCCCGTTAGAGTGTGCGCACACGATCCAAAAGAGATGAGCCATGAAGATGCCACTAATGAGCCACTGAGGACGCACAGGGGACATGATTTCGGTGTTCAAAAAATGCCGTAAATAGAAAAGGCCCCGAGGAAAAGTTAAACACCGGAAAAATCCAGGAAGAATGCAGATATCAACGAAAAGTTGCCGTCCCACCGAAAGGGACTCACTGGTCCACTTAACCAATGTATGTTGTCTTCTCAATAAAATGTTGCCACGCTTGGTCCTTGCTTGCCCTGCTGACTTCATTTTCTTTGGCTCATGACGCTCTTGTTTCGCTTAGATGAGCGTTTAATTGCTTTTTCATTCCTGTAACCCATAATTTTTCATCCCAGGTGACGATGATGCCTCTAGACGCTTTCCTTCCCGAGAAATGAAGACGCGATAATCTGTGCTGAGTCCTTTTTTCTCAAACCTCGCCCACGTCACAGCATGCCACTTCTCGAGGCGAAAGATGTCGCTTACACACTAATCATATTCATCAACGTCAGTGTTTTCGCCCAGAGCACGTGAGCGTCGAGCAACGAGCGGGACCGGCCGTCAGCAGAGCTGAATAAAATGAGCAACCCAGCTCCATGTGAGTGAAAAACAATGCATGCAATCTTACCCACCCACCTTCGAGAAGATCTGTGAGGCAAAAAGAAGAAAAAGAAAAAGAACAGCACAAAAAACAACAAAAACATTCCAATCAGGCTGACGGTGTCGGAACCGACTCGCATGCCTGGTCAATGCATTTCCCGACACAGTTCCACATAGCCAAGCGCTGCAACAGCCGGCATGTGCTGCCGCAGCTAATTACGGCTGACGTCATCACTGCATGGCGTTGTCAGCGCCGGCGTCAAACCGCGCTGTCCAGTGCGCAGCTGGTCACCATCGGCAGCAGACCTGGAAGCTTTGGAATTTGTCTCACAGCGGAGCGCGCCGGCCGGCTGCGGACATTGGCCAGGTGCAGGAGCAGCTGGAGCGGAGCACCGGCCGGCTGAGGACATTGGGCAAGTGGAGGAGCAGCTGAAGCGGAGCGCCGCCCGGCTGAGGACATTGGGCAGGTGGAGGAGCAGCTGAAGCGGAGCGCCGCCCGGCTGAGGACATTGGGCAGGTGGAGGAGCAGCTGAAGCGGAGCGCCGCCAGGCTGAGGACATTGGGCAGGTGGAGGAGCAGCTGGAGCAGAGCGCCGCCCGGCTGAGGACATTGGGCAGGTGGAGGAGCAGCTGAAGCGGAGCGCCGCCCGGCTGAGGACATTGGGCAGGTGGAGGAGCAGCTGAAGCGGAGCGCCGCCAGGCTGAGGACATTGGGCAGGTGGAGGAGCAGCTGGAGCAGAGCGCCGGCCGGCCGCGGACGTTGGTCAGGTGCAGGAGCAGCTGGAGCGGAGCGCCGCCCGGCTGAGGACATTGGGCAGGTGGAGGAGCGGCTGGAGCGGAGCGCCGGCCGGCCGCGGACATTGGCCAGGTGGAGGAGCAGCTGGAGCGGAGCGCCGCCCGGCTGAGGACATTGGGCAGGTGGAGGAGCAGCTGGAGCAGAGCGCCGGCCGGCCGCGGATGTTGGTCAGGTGGAGGAGCAGCTGGAGCAGAACGCCGGCCGGCTGAGGACATTGGGCAGGTGGAGGAGCAGCTGGAGCGGAGCGCCGGCCGGCCGCGGACATTGGCCAGGTGGAGGAGCAGCTGGAGCGGAGCGCCGCCCGGCTGAGGACATTGGCCAGGTGGAGGAGCAGCTGGAGCAGAGCGCCGGCCGGCCGCGGACATTGGTCAGGTGGAGGACCAGCTGGAGCAGAACGCCGGCCGGCCGCGGACATTGACCAGGTGGAGGAGCAGCTGGAGCGGAGCGCCGGCCGGCCGCGGACATTGGCCAGGTGCAGGAGCAGCGGGAGAAAAGAGCCGGCCGGCTGCGCTACTGGCGCTGCGGTTTGTGCTGATAGGACTTTCACTGCAGGAATTGGTGAACAGGACCTGCAAATATCAAAACGATGGTAAGCACGCAGCGATGCCCTGAGCCTGCCGCTGTTTGTTTAAATTAAGACCGGCAAACAAGGATCTGTCCGAAATGCTCAGGATGAGTGCATGGGCTCCACAACACTGAGGACGGGTGTGGCAAGGTGACACGCCCTTCCAACTTCTGCAAAATCCAACATTGCGGTTCTAGCGCCGCACGGAAAGATGTTTTACAAAAGCTATATGTTTCATCATCCAGCCTTTTTCCCGTGACACAGATAATGTCGAGCTGCAGCGTTATAGTGTTCACCCGACGGAAGTTATTCTAACAATAGGCCTCGTCCTCTCGTCTTTAACATGAGCGGCGGGCGGCAGCATTGTGTAGGAATGCTGATTGACGGAATTGTGAACCGGGCTTGCGCCGTCTTCAACTGGCAAATTGAGATGCACCATATGCACCCAAAGTTTGCGGTGATGGAGATAAGCCCGACGAAATACCAGGCGGCGGGAAATCACCAGTAAGCAGCGTCGCTTGCCGGAGACGCCTGCCAGGTGTGAGGACTAAGGGCTTGTCAGCCGAAGATCTGGCCGGACCAAACTGAAGCTGCGGACGTGGGGGAGTGGGGATGCTGCTTCGGGGTGCCAAACCCCCAAACAGTGGGACCACCGTTTCCTCTGGAAGAATTTGGACATGTCAGGTACCAAAGGATCATGACTTTCCAACCCGGCGGCGTTCCTACACCTTACGGTAAGCATCATTGTTTTGCAAAACATCGGGCATTGACGGACGTCTTGAACGATTTCCATGGCACTGGGGGACTGGATCCATGCCATGATCATGCACTGGTTCCGGAGGCAGTTCTCTGACGTCTCTGTTCATCATGTTTGAGCGTTACGATGTTCGCGGGACTAGTTGTGTGAAGATGTACTTATACCAAAGTTACCGTAGTAAAATTTTGAAAGGATTGTTCCACAGTTGCATGGGCTTTTAAACTAAAATAGCCACCTTGAAGATCATTTGGCGCACACCATAACACTACTCTTCTTAAGGCCTAAACTGTCTAGCTTCTAAGCTACACGCTCGCCAATTTGAACAGACTTTTTCGTGCATGCTGTTTCAAGGTCACTCAGAGGCGCGCATGACGTCATAGAAACATTAAACTACTGCCATCCCAGTAGCCATGCGGCGTTCGAGGCCAAGGAGAATATGATTGTCGAGTCGTCTTTCGCGGCTGGCGTTCGTGGACACAGTATCGAAATATAACGGCCTCAAATAGCTCTCGATTAATGCTGTGCAGGAAGTGCAAGATCAAGACACGAATCACGTTTTGTGCTGCACAATGCAAGAAGCTGGTCATGTTTACCAGATAATAAGGGCATAAGACTTGCAATCGAATAACTTGAGAACAACGCATAACTCATTAAGGGAAATTAAGTGAACGACTTAAGCTCAAGGGCAGATATGCAAGAACGCCACGAGAGGGGACCAAAACATAGGTCCATAACGATATTTGCTCCAGCCAACAGTCCAGCACCGCCACTGTCAGCTCTAGATAAGTTGAGGTACTACAAGCGAATGCTAGAGTGGCAATTTTGCACGGTCGGTTGGCAGCACATCAAACATCATAAATCGCTTCATGACGCAATTAAAGAATTACGTATTGAGAAGCGTATTGACTAAAAAGGGAAATTTTGTTGTCTGAAGCGGTCTTTTCATTTCAAAGTATACCAATAGTTATGGGTGAGCTTATTCCATCGTGTCTGAAGTTTGCTTCAATATATTCCAATGTAGAACACTTCCTTAAGCACAGAGTAAGGGCTGGTAAAAATGTCTAGTTTCCATGGAATTCACCTGATAATTGCCGATTCCAGCGCAATCTATGGTCGCGCATGTACAACACATGTGGTTCTTCTACGTCGATCTGACTAAGGCTATTTGTGCTCAGCTGAAAGATGGTTCACCTTATCCCGGGAAAACCATTTTCTTGCGCTACGTGGTCTTGCAAAAAAGGCCGATTTACAAATCCCCCGATTTAATAGCTACGTTTATTCGTAAAAAGCAATCGGCAAGTGCTTGACGTGAGCAGAAGTCGGATACAAACTGCTGGGACACACGAGACGGTCGGCTACGGAAGTTATTTTGAAGGTCTTCGTCCCTTTGTCGTCATCTTTATAACGAATTCTTGGGACATATTCTTCATTTCGGTTCTCATGCCATCCATGTCGTCCACCTTGCCCACTGAAACAAAGCATAGTTTTGTCACTGGAATGACGGATTTCATGTCATGCTGTTTGACAAATAGACGCACCATTTGGGATCAATGGATCACAATGGATTGTTTGCTTATCTTCGGTTTCAGTCTGTTGATAAAACCTTGGTCAGAAATCTAACTTGGTTGCAGGCAGGGCTGTCGATTTGCATTCTTTGTGAGGGTCATCCAAAGTTGAGTTGGGCCCCCTAATGCTTTTGGGTGGAATGCTGCAAAAGCGTAGGTAAAAGTTGACCATCACATCGAGACCGTCTACTTTGCACTTTCTGTGCAGTGGCGCTAGTATGCAGAGGGATAACTTGACCTCCACCACAGAATTATTTCCTCACATGATCGTCAAGTCTAGTTTGAGAGCAAAAATGGTAGGTGGTTTTACTTAGTCGGAAGGTTTGGCTCGCATTCCTGGTTGACGGATCTGTTAATGTAATCGGATTTTTGCCTCCTAATGAAACAACATGTTCCTTGTATATAGCTCTGCGTCACCAACAAAAGAACCTTCCCTACCATTCGTAATAAAAAGTCGTGGCTGCTCGCAACACCAGATGGAAATTGTAACTACTGAACGGATAAACGATGCATTAAACTTTACACCCCTATAATCATAAGATACACAAAGGTTTGTAAGATTAAAGTGAAAAACTCTGGACTACGGGGATGACTAAGTCCTTCATAGCTAACCCTATCCACGACCCCCACAACCAAAATACGTGCCACGTCCCGTGGTTGCCATAGAAGTGCGCCTTCGGCGCCCAAAGGCGGCCTCTGACGGGCGCCTTCACTTGCCCATCGGAAGTGGCACGTGCGTCTAGTGCCTGCTCCCTTAATTCTTCGCTACATGACTACCATGCTGCTTAAATGAGATATTTCTTTCTATAAATAAAACAAAAATCATAAACATATTGTCTGTTATCAAAATGGGGTGGGCTGAGTCCAGTGAAAAAATAGGGAGGGGAATGTTACCGGGCCTTCAGTTTGGCCTCTCCCATAATTTACCAAAGTTGACACCCCTGGTTGCAGTTTTGTGAAATGAGCAGACAGAGACGTCCGTTACTTTAGCATTCACGCGCTTGTGAGGACTTTTGTTAACCGACTAATATTCCGTGATTACGGCTCTACGATACGATAATTGTGATATATCATGCAGAGCATTATGTATGGAATAATTGTTCGGTCTACCGCCCTGGTATGGCGTATGCGAACTAATGCACACATTCTGGTTAGTGTGCACATGCTAACGCGCAGATCGAGGACGATAGTCAGAACGTCTATTACATCAGAAATTGTTTGTTAAGTGTTGCATCCACCAGCAAACCCAATCCTAGGCAGCGTGCTCCGTTGAATATCACTTAAGTACTTAAGCACTTAACACACGCCCGGGTGGCCGGCTAGATACCCTGCGCTCGGGTGGGGGGTGGGGGTAGGCGGTCAATTTGACCCCTCCTGAGATCTCGGGAACTAAGAAAGCTATAGATACCAAATTTACAGGGTGTGTCGACCTGTACGTGAACTCACTTAGCTTAAAGTTTCAGATTCCTAGGCCATGACCTTTGGGTCAAAAAAGGTCAAACAAGGTCAAGTCCTAGGTTGGTCTTTTAAGTGCCCCCAGAACGTAGATAGCTGTTTCTAAGCAAAAGCTCACATTCTCATTTAAGGTCAGTGACCTTTTTGACCTTTTGAAGGTCAAGGTGATCAAAATGATACAACATTGCTTTGAGTTTCGCATTTGACTAAGCGACAAAGATTACGCTAGGCAGTATGTTCCTAAAACAAAATGTTGACCTGGGTAATTTTAGGTCAATGATTTATTCTGACCTCTAAGAAGTCCATGGAGGATGTATAAGACGATTCCTGCTATGAATAAACTCGAAATGAGCACCAGAAACTATCCCATACAATAAGTCCTAGAGTTATACAAAATATTGGCTTTGACCTTGGTGTGACCTTCATACCTGACCTTACGTAAAATTGATTTGCTCATTCAACTGTTATGTTGCCTAAGAAAGCATCTCAGAGATGTATGGCTTCGTCTAACACCCCGTTGTTGGATCAGGTTGAAGGATTCCCTAGAAATTGCCTTCGCCGAAGCCATGGCCTGACTTTGACCTGCCATAGGTCAGCGACCTTACAAAGTACATCTAAATTGTTGATGCTAAACGATCGGCGATTCAATTTTCTACAGCTATGCAAAATTTGGCGCGGCTACGCCGCGCCGTTAGGAAACCATTCTGAAAAAACCTTCGGGTGGAGGTCAATCTGATCCCCCACCACAGCGCGTGTTAAGTCTCACCCTGTTCTTCGTATGTTACCGCATCTGCTTTATCAGCGGTAAAGCTGTTGCAGATGTGTTGGTAGATGCTGTGGCAGTGATACGTAGATTTGTAGATGTATATATTTTGGAACTAGTCGTCGCTTTATTCTTAAGAAATGTCATTGTCACCCTATCCCTGCGACAGCGACAGGGGCTGCATGCAACGCCCCTAAGGCTTGACCGGGACATATTTTGGGCATGGTAGTGAAATTAGGCCAGCTGATTTTACACAGGTTTAACGCATGTTGAAAAACACATGTCTTGGCACATGTTTAACTCATGTTGTAAACATGTGAAGTCTCCGACTTTGATGCTCATGACGCCCATACTATATCATCTCTTAATTAAGGTCCCGTTGGTGATAATTTCACAGGAATCACAGTAATCACAGTGATCACCACATCATCATTTGCTCATGAGTGAAGAATGACATCAATTTCTCGCATGAAAATGAGCCCCAAAGACAATGCCCATCGCTCGGGCGGGGGTCGATTTGACCATCCTGAGATCTCAGGAGCGAAGAGAGCTAAAGACACCACATTCAGATAGTGTGTTGACCTGTACTTAAACGCACTGTGGTAAAATTGTGAGGTTGCTAGGTCATGACCTTCGAGCCAACTAAGGTCAAACGAAGTCAAACTGTACGTTGGTCTTCAAATTGCTACCAGACCCAAGATAACTGTTCCGAGCAAGAGGCCACACACTCATTTCAGGTCAGCAACCATTATCGGCGCGGGTACACGATAACGATCAGCATTCATCAGGGAAGCCCAGCAAATGAAAAAATTCGATTGGCGCATCGTGAGGAATTACCGCCACCAAATTGCCCGCGGCCAGTAATTGACCGAAATCGCCCAGGCCGAATGACCCGTATTATGTACCACACTAAGTGGCATGGTCGCAACGCTAATGACCTCATTGCGCACCTACCGGTGCAATGCTCCGGGGCTGAGGCCCCGGCACCAGTCGCCATTTTGGCTGCCTGTGAGAGGGCGAATGGCGGGTCCGTCGCTGCACACCCACGCCGTATCCTACATACTTGGCGCTCGGGAACAGCGGACTGTCAGCGCATTTCAATGCTACCGATCGACTCCTTTTGTCACGCCGACATTAGACGATACAGTGCTACTGCGCACATCAAGCGACTACGCTCAAGTCCGCTCCAACATCGCGGCCGATGTGAACGGTGACGTGACGACGGGGCAGTCCAACATCAGGCGTCCAATCGCCGTGGCGGCCGCGTTCAAGCCGCATCCGATCACACTGCCGGAGCTGAGCCGCGCATCAGAGCTACGAACGCGTCGGATGGGGGCGGCATCGACGGTGTCCCTCTGAGCGTGGTGAAACGCTGTTTGGCTGTTGGCTCACCCCACGTGCTGCGACTCGTTAACACGTGCATCGCGACATGTGTGTTCCTGGAGTAGTTGAAAGTGGCTACTGTTTTGTCGATTTTAAAATCTGGGGATGCGAGCATTGCGTCTAATTTTTGCCCGATGCCTTACTGTTAGCGAACAAACGGGCCGTCGCTGCCGGCGCGACGGCGGCGTATCCGCGATGGTGTGAGCGGCGCCTCTGCCGATTGGTCCCCACCATCTGGAGCCCAGATGTGGGCCACGTGGGTTTATGGGGACACGCGGGCCGGGACACACGGTCGCTGCCGAGCGGTCCACGTTCAGGCTCCGACGGCGCGGTTCGACGCGAGCCCAGTCCACGTTCAGACTTCGCCGGCGCGGCTCGGTGCGAGCCGCGTTCGTGTTAACGACGACGACGACAACGACTTCGGAGTGTGCGACGCCGCCCTTTCAACCCCTCTCTCACCTTTGCCTTGCAACTCCTTGGCTAATAGAGACTCTTCCCTTTCAACGTCTGTTTTCGAATCAAGTCGATGGTCCTCCGGAAAACTAACGAACTCTTTCGCGCGAGCACTTACTTTCCCACTTGTTCAGTCACTAACCAGTTATCTTGCCACATCACCGATAACAATACCCTGTTCGGCCAACAGTATGTCATTTAGTCCGCGGTCTGCCATTCCGCGGAGGACACGGTGCGCGACGCTGTCGACTGGGTATCGCACAATTTAGACAGTGGTGACATATCATCGATCGCAGCAACTGACCTGAGCAAAACCTTCGACAGCGTCGGCCGCGGCGTCCTCCTCAACGAGCCGGTATGGTATGAAATCAATCCCCGTGGTTCAAGAGCTACCTCGCCGGACGGAGTAAGACGATCAGAGGTGGGGGTGCGACTCTCCTGCCGTCACACATGGCGTACCACAAGGATCAATACCCGGACCAATCCTGTTCAGTCTTATGACCAACGACTTGCCGTGCTACCTGTCCAACTGTCGAGTCATTGCGTACCACAGGGATCGATACCCGGACTAATCCTGTTCAGTCTTATGACCAACAACTTGCCGTGCTACCTGTCCAACTGTCGAGTCATTGTGTATGCTTACAGCATACCCAGCTGCTGGACCGAGCGAAGGTATGTAACACAAATCTTACTGCTCTTCAGACTCGAATGGGGCATATTTTGGCAACCATGAAGAGCTGGTTTCACTCAAACTCCCTTCAAATGAAACTCAAAAGCTGACCTTATTCTTATTGTAAGTAGGCAGCATATGAAAAGGGCGAAAAGCTTTCACTTGGCGATCACCAATGCCGCATGACGT
Organism: Pollicipes pollicipes; assembly: GCF_011947565.3. NCBI lineage: Eukaryota > Metazoa > Arthropoda > Thecostraca > Pollicipedomorpha > Pollicipedidae > Pollicipes > Pollicipes pollicipes. The sequence goes on from NW_023596576.1 coordinate 13,881,291, forward strand.
CTCGCTCGGTCCGGCTGCTCGGTGTCGTCATCAACCCCGTTTTGTCCTGGGGGTCGTTTATTAGTCAGATGGCCAGGCAGTGCAATGCACTTTTGATATCTCTTTTTTGCCTGCGGCATCGCTTTGCCCAGGACATGTTAAAACTTTTAATTGAAACCCACGTGTTCCCTTATTTTTTGGATTGTCTTTCGGTATGGGGACGGGCCGCCAAAAATCAACTGTGCGAGATCCAAAAAGTTTGCCGCCAGGGTTGTGACAGGGACACGGCATCAGGACAGGACCGATCCGGCACTCCAGGCTCTAGGATGGTATAGAATACAGCAGTTAATCGAGGTGCGGGACGTCCCTAAAGCCTATAAGGCTTTAAGCTACCAGAACGGGCCACCCACATTGCGCTGCATGTTAACGGCCAGGTCCTCGATATCCCACCGCGCCACTCGCTCCACCGAAGCAGGACGGCTGTGTTAACGGCCAGGTCCTCGGAATCCCACCGCGCCACTGGCTCCACCGAAGCAGGACGGCTGTGTTTACCGCCAGGTCCTCGGAATCCCACTGCGTCACTCGCTCCGCCGAGGCAGGGCGGTTGTGTTTACCGGCAGGTCCTCGATATCCCACAGCGCCACTCGCTCCACCGAGGCAGGACGGCTGTGTATACCACCAGGTCCTCGATATCCCACAGCGCCACTGGCTCCACTGAGGCAGGACGGGTGTGTTTACCACCAGGTCCTCGATATGCCACAGCGCCACTGGCTGCACTGAGGCAGGACGGCTGTGTTTACCGCCAGGTCCTCGATATCCCACAGCGCCACTGGCTCCACTGAGGCAGGACGGCTGGAGCTACCAACATACAGGCTGGCATGCTCACAGAGGGCTTTCGGTACTGAGTGTCGCCCTCGTGGAAGAGGCTGCCGGTTATTGTAACCGAGTGCCGCTCACTGTTCACCTTCAAGTGTGTTGCGAAGGACGTGAGCAGCTGTGTGGAGATTTGATATGCTGTGATTTTGTGGCTGATGCACACGCACACTCGTGTGCCATTTATATCCTTATAAGTTTGTAGTGCTTTTAGCTGTGCTCATCGTGTTTTTACTACTTTTGGCAGCAATGGCGTACCTGTGTAGCATTTTAGTGCATAGGCATCTGGCGATGAGATCTCCTATATCGTATTGAGATCATTTCTGGACGCGAATCCGGAAGAGCCGTTTGATGAATGGGTTTTAGATCAATACATATGTCTGCAGATGCGATGGGCGCAATTTTAGTTTCGCGTTCGAGGAGAGCACTACTGACGCTAATGGTGTGGATATGTGTGTTCCGCGCGAGATGATCGCCCGTTCCTTACTGGTGCCAAGACAGAAGATGAGCCCATGGGTTCAAGCTGGGAACACTGAGATGCATCTAGACAAATGCCGATATTGGCAATCCATCATCTCTTTCCGAATAGATACTTTCTACATTGCAGGAATGCAGGAGAGTAATAGCCTTCACGGGCGTCGTGTTTTATAGTTTAAACAGCTTGTTGTCTGTTGAGAGCATCGAGTGCCCCTAGCACCTGCTTACTCCGACTCTGTGCTTCTAGTCTCTGATGAGTCATCGAGAGAGAACAACACAGCGGTATGACTGCTTTGAATTGAGTGAACGGCTCTCGGGGAGCGGCGAAGCGCTCTCAATGAACAACATTTGCTGAAAGAGTCAACCCATGTTTTTCAAGTGGCAGCGTGCACTCCAAGGAGACGGAGGAAGGGTGAGAAAGCAAGCACCATTTCATCGGCTCTTACGTTAAAAATAGGCGGTCTTGAATTCACCAGGGCTGTTGGTAAAGCGAAGACGTCACGCAATGACGCATCGTTGTAATTACGCCCGCCGTCCTTAGTTTTGACTACACCACTTCAGACCATCCCCATAAGGTGCTATTTTTTTCGTCACCGTGACCAAGTCCACATGTAGGCATCAAAAGGTCCGCTTAGTGGCCCCGGGGACGACGATTCACCAAACCTGAAAACACTGGCTGAGTGTAGGGGCATGACAAGGAGTTAAATGCTTGGGGCTAAGCCAGCCCGACTCAGTGTAAGTCAGCCTGGCTTATCAGCCGTTACCGCCCCTACCAAGGCAATCACGTTTTGAACAAGATAATGCGTAACATGACGTTTTGAACATGATAATGCGCAATGAGTCCGATCAGAAGTCCTAAGCAGTTGTTCGTAACATGTGCTACATGGGCGCCCCACGACAGGCACGTATAGAATATTACTCCAAGGTCCTGCACCTTGGCTTCGGGGCTGTTCGTTACTCCACGAAAACTGCCCTCGGTTGAGGAATTACTGCAGAGGTTCTGCCTGGATTTCGTTGAGTTTGAGTTGAGTAAGTTCGGAACCACCTGTCCAAGGAGGGCGGGGAGCATTCCAAGCAATTCACCAGGTCACCTTTATCATTTTTGCTTCGCTGGACACCAAAGATGATTTTACGTTTTGAAGTGGTGGCCATGGTCAAGAGTGATAGCAAACATTATTGAATACAAATTAAGAGTCCAAAGCCTAAGGCGTGTGAGAGACAGGGAACAGTCTGTCTAGACGCTGCGACTAAAATATACCAAAACAATCGACCAATCCAGACATCACATTCGAGGGACTTGGCGTCAAAGGAGGAACAATTTGCCTGAACTACCATCCCACCACTAGAGACCAGAAGAAACGCGCGTTTCTCTCCGTCCTTGGGATACCAGGACCTTCCTGTGTATAGTCATGCAGTGTGCTGAGCAGAAATGCAGTACAATCGGGCTTTGAGGCAGGATGCCAGGGATATCAAATGTGGTCGGCCGCTTGTGTTACACATCCTCCATGCAACTCCACATTAGCTCCCCACAAATGCAGTCTGCAAAACTACCACTGATAGAGGCGAGTTGTGCGAACAGGCGTTTGCGCCATGCGATCGAGTGGTTTGCACGGCTTCAAGGGAGCGCGGACCTGTGGTCCTAACTCAGCGTCCAGACTAGTTAGATCGGGCCTGGAGACCTCAGTTTTTCAGCTGAAAGTGGAATCATTATGGGACCGTAGATGGGTTAAAAGCAAAATGCTCGCGGCAAAACGTTGCTTATGTGATATACTATAGCAGTTGCCCGGGAGTTGAGACCGGTTTTAGGAACGGCCAAGGACGTCCGTTTACGTGGAGCGTACACACTACTAGAGGATCACATGGTAGGCAAATGGAACGCATTGGAGCATGGTACATTAAGCACCAACTTTAGGTGAATACTTGAACAAACAGCACTAGCGAACGCGGACTTCATGATATTGGGATCGCCGTACATCCGTATGCTTCATCCGTGTCATTACACAAAAACGCAACGTCGTCGTGGAGCGGGATTCCAGAGACGTGTCTCAGGTAAGGCACGGTGAAAATGCGTTTAGAAATAACTCATAAGTAGTTGCTTTAACATTATTGTCATGTAACGAGTTACTTGGTGCGACAGAGTAAACACTAAGATGGCTTGTAGCAGGTTACTTTCAGACCATACGCGAGGTACGGATCAGTTAAGCCGCATAGTCGTTTATGTTGGGGCAATCCTCACCATCGTGCTGTACATCGGGTGCAGGGATGCGACAGACCTATGAGTGTACCGATGCTTTTGAAGAAATGAATTACCAGCTTAATACTCTGTACAGACCATCGAGACCCTTCAGCTTAGCAGCCTGTGTTTTGAGCACCCCTCAGCATGGCACTGCATATCAGATGCTAAAATGTGGGGCTGGAGTGGTTCATATTTGTGTATCATTTCAATCAAAGATCTTGCACAAGTTCGAAACATTTACTGACTTTCAGATCTCCTTGTTTTTTTGTTGTTGCAATTTTTGCTTTGCGTTGTTAACTCAGTACAACAATGCTTTGAACACCAAACATATATATATATATATATATATATATATATATCTTCATATATATATATATATATATATATATATATATACATATATCGAAGAGCTCGATTCCCATGCATGTCAATGATTGCGTGAACACCGTATTCGTGAACACCTTATCCGCCTAAGCCTACGCAAGTCTCTTTTTTGTGACAACACCTTACCACTTTCGAGGAAGAGCGTGGGCACAGTGCGCAATGCATGTGTTATAACTGCGGGATGGACTTTTCTCACTACCTGTGTATTAAGCCTCCCAGTCGATGCCAGTATGCCTCCCACGTGCTTGAGGCGCAAGAACCTCACCGAGAACTATGCACTCAATGTGAGACAGCATCCCATTGACCCACCCTGCTCACGAAGCAGCCTTCTCCTGCGCGGCAAAATGCATATTCACCTTTGCCCCGCCCGTTCTGCCCCGCCTCTTTCCCTTCGTGTACCTGGCCGGACCAGCTTAAGTGAAAATCAATTACGAATTAGTCGCCGCGCTCGGGTCTAAGAGAGTTCCACCGCGACAGCGCGCGGCGCCCGTAATGCTCTTGCGCCAGGCCAACGCGGGAGGCACGCAATGCCTGAGGACGAGCGATGAGCTCGGACAGTGCGCAATCGAACGTACCGTGGCACATGACCATCACTAAATCACACGCACTGACCGCCTCAAGGGGTTACCGTTTTTGACTTTCTGAGACGCACTAACTTCCGAATCGTGTACAGCCCAGGTCGCAGGTAACTAACTAGCTGAGTAAATGTGATACTCAGGATGGGACTGCTGACAGAGGTCGTGTTGTTTTACATGAACGAATGACTTCGTTCCGCGTCATAACAGATTGGCACACAGCTTAAAATAGCATGCGTAAACTGACTGGGCGCACGATGACCAAGGCTGTTGAAGCGCCCCTTTACAACCATACCCCTTATTCTAACCAGTAACTCCTGATATAACGAAGGTCGCTTATTTCGGCGCAAGAGCCCATGGCGCCGAAAACCAGGAGCTCAAGGCTTCCATGAGTAAAAGCGGTTTCTTTTCACGCATTACTTCGGAGCCTACGTGAAATGTTTCCCCAGATGCGAACGGTTGGTGCACCTGTGCCGGCCGTTTTCGCCGCCCCGCCCTCGGCACCGGCCGGCGGGAAGGCCACTCACTCTCGGCAGCCAGCAGGGCAGTGCGGGTGCGCCTATTGACGCGGTACTGGTTCCTGGAGGCGACCAAGGCGGTGGACTGGATGGAGTCCTGCGAGCTCAACCGCAGCGGCGCGCCCAGCGCCTCGTAGCGCTGTTGCAGGCTGATCATCTTGAACCGGAGCAGCTCCATGTCACCCGCTGTGGATCAGGTCAGACAAGGCTGCTCGGTTTCGACCTTGACCTAGCGTTTATACCTGGTTCACGTCCAAGGGAATTAGCTGTAATCCTAACTTCATGTTTCTTATTGGCTCGGAAGTCATAGCAAAGGTTGCATGACGTCATCTAACACTCCGTTTTCGCATGACCTTGAAATATTCCATAGCAATTGGCTCCGCTGACAGCTGCGGCTTGATCCTGTCCTGGTGCAGGTCAACGGCCTCAAAAGGTGCATTTGATTTAACATCAGAAGGTTGGCTATTGAATCGCCTACTGCCATGCAGCGTATTGGTGTTGTTACGCCGCACCTTTCGGAAGATATTCCGATCACAACTCTTAGGGGAGGTGTCAGATTAACCGCACCCCGGCGCGGGTCAAGGCCACACCATCCTGACTATGTGGGTCAGTTGCCAGTCGTCCGTCACAGCGGATCACATGTGCATGGTTTCCGGGACGTGAACCCACACCTCCGTCGTAGTCCGCGTAGTTCGACCAATATTTACATTCGTAGAGAGCATCTCAGGCAACGCAAAGGAACTAATTACCTTGCGCACAATGTGACAGTTTTATCATTCATTTCATGCCAATTACACCGTCAAATTGATGGCAAAAGCAGCATTTGTATCTTTTTTAACATTTCAAATTTTCAGCCTTTGATCACAATGCTACCACCTAACCGGATTCTGATTAAAGGACTGCTCCACATTGATATGGAATTTTAGGTTTCTGGGCCTGATGCACGTAGATCTGTGCAGCCTTTTACACGTCACCTATAAGGATTTGATCCAAATATGTATGACGTCACAGAAACGTCACGCGGACACCCCAACTCATTGGCTGTGTTGTACTCATGACAAAGAAAAACATGACCAATGAGCCACTCGTGTTTTCGGTGATGCAGCACCACGTGTCCCAACGATAGAGCGTCATTGGCTAGCAGGCAGATTGAACTTCCGACTGCATGTTTCCAGAACGCGGTTTTTGACAAACCGCGTTTGGCCAGAAATAACGCAGGTATTTGGGCAGATGTGATACTGACATTGACTATGATGGACGTGACGTTCAAAATCAGATAGCTGAGAAATAGGGCCGTAACCGAAAATGCAAATTGTAGTAAGGAAAATGGCATAGAGGAGAAAACAACGTACAAGAACACCACGAGAAAGGATAGAAACACGTATCGCTTGTACGTTGCATTCATATGCATAGACCATCAATGCTGCATGTAAAAGAAAATCAAGTGAGTCACGTTATCCGCTACAGCGCCCACTGTGACACGGTGTGCCGACGATAACTCTAACACAAACACTGGTACAGAACAGAACGACAGAACTGCGATGCGACTTCCAGACGACATTACATTTAATACATGAGCTTGTAATGCATGAACTACATCTCGACATTAATTTTATGCGACAAAACTTCTACGCAAAAGCTTCAATGCCACCCTACATTCAATGCAAGAATAATGCAAGAACAAAACAGGAACTGTGTTAACTGCTACGCGGCACAACTGCCAACGCGAAAAATTGCACAGGACATTATTTCTACGCGACAAAACTACTAACGCAGCAGCTTCCACGCGACATCTCTTCTAATGCAAGAACGTCTGAGGCATAAACTTCTACGCGAAATCTTTAAACGGAGAACCATTACACGAAATTTCTTCAGTGCGACGCAATGTCTCAGGCAAAACCCTATGCAAAACCTTACGCATTACCCCATATGCAAAAACTTCCGACACATAAAATTTCATGCGATTAAATTCGGATAAAAGCTTCTGCGGGGCATTGCTTCTCCATGTTATAACTTCTAACACGCAAGAGTCACCTAACAACATGGTATCTTTTAGCTAACCAGACAGAGGTTTCTCTGTCACTCAGGGGTCGCACTAAGGAAATAAAGACGTGGTTAGAGCATAACAAAATCATTGAGGTGTCCTGCGTCGCTCAGATAACCTTGAAACATGGGTGTAGTTTCCTATAAAATTTGGTGCGCTCCACCCCCCCCCCCCTACCTCAACTCAGGCTACAGCCCTCAAACTCTGTGAATAAAGTGGGAGGAGGTCCGAGAGGACACCGTTTTAGGCGTATTTGGAGGCAGTTGCGTCATTTTGTATTTTCCCAGTCCTCCACAACCCTATTTTGGGAAACCACACCCCTGCCTTGAGACAAAAAGACGGCTGCTCTGTCGGTCAGGGACCCCTGATACCACACGAAACGATGTCATTGGGTACCGATTATGGCCGTGCAAGAAAGTTGGTCTATTGATCAAACTGGGACGGATCCAGACACCCACAATGCTATTCAGAGTATCGCATCGTCGCTTGGGCCTTTTTGCAATGGAAGAACCGAGTTCAGAAAAAAGCTCAGTTCCCCGTTTTGACCTACTGTTAGCGCTACTAGTCGCAACTCGCAGGACCCTGGTAGTAGTAGTGAGCGGAGAATCCATTACGGAAAAACGAGCCCGAACCTCGCAGAGGCGTTAGGGAAGCTCTGTCGATGAAGCAGCGTAAAATTCGCACTTCGGAACACACTTCCCATACCCTCGAAGGAAGCCCATTTCAGCCATTCGCGTCAGGAGATCTCACGTCAAAAGTTTTCTCGCGTAGCAGCTTATATGTTAGAAGTATTTGCATTGGAAGTGATATCGTGTAGAACTATTTGCATTAGAAGTTTTGTCGTGTACAAGCATATGCGTTAAATGTTATTATCTTATAAGTCGTGCCGTGTAGCAAGTGTTGCTGGAGAAACATTGTCGCGTGGAACTGATGTGGCGTTTAAACATTTCCTTTTCAGAGTTATGTCACGCATAAGTTTATGCGTTAAGAATTCCAGCATTAAAAGTGACGTTGCGGAGAAGTTTTTGCGTTAGAGGGTTTGTCACATGGAATCTTACGCATGATAATTTTCTGCACGAGAAGTTTTTGCACGAGAAGTTCTTGAGTTAGAAATAACGTTGCCTATCAATTTTTGGGTTATAAGCTACGTCGCAGGTAGGTATTCGCGTTGGACATGTGGTGAAAGTTTAGCTGTTAGCAGTAACTGCGTTTAAAGTTATGTCGCGAAACCCGCTGGCGCGCAGACTCTGGCAGCGACTAGGGATACATCATACAACATCATAGGGATGCTTCATGAAGCCGGGAGACGATGTCGTAATGAGGACCAAGCTTACTAACTGGTGACAATTTTATAACTAAGAGCGGTCTTTTATTAAAAGCGCACAACTAGCCACAAGTGGGCGGCTCCCACCATATTCACGATTGTCTCAATGTCCTCAAATATGAAGCAATCCCTTTAAGCATTGACGGGTTTCTCAGCAAACTAATCAGTCGGATTTTAAGGTAGCGTTTGTAACAGAAAAGCTAAAGACGGCTGCACAATAAATATTTCCACTACTCCAATGCTTCAGTCAAAATAATGATGCCAATTACCATTTTCTGAACATAAATATACGTTAATCGTTAATGCATTTGAGAGAAGCATTACGCATATAGGTAAGATAGACTGTTGGTTTTATTCTTCGTAAAATTACCAGGCGAATGAAGAAATAGATGCATTGCCACTTAGGCTGCATGCCTTTATCAAAACGGATATCGTAAGTAAGCCAATAAGTTGCCTGCCGATTATCCTGGTCATTCTACACTGCAGATACTAACAGTGCTGTTTTATCTTTAGAAAATAAGAACACGGCCGGCTGTGGTGTGGTAAGATGTCCCACACTGTACCGATTAAACAAACTAGGCGTATGCATCTATCATAAGTTTCTTCCCAATCATGCCGCTTTAAATCAGCGCACCAGCAAACACCTGTCAGAACCAATCGAGGTTCTTCACTTAACATCCGTAACTTCCTGATGGAGCCGACTACTTACGTAAGTTATAGCCTGGGAGCAACAACAAGATTAGAACTATCTAATCAAGGGAACGTTTGCTGAGCAGGAATCAATTATGCTACAAAGATTCGAAATTTTATGGCGAAGGAAGTCTGACTGGCTAAAACGCTTGACGTTGCGGTTCCGCGACAGATGCACACTAATGTTTGTCAATCCCTTGCAGTTAATGAAATCGGCGTTAATCTCCCACAGCATCACATTCTAAGACCTTTATTTTCATGGTGGAGTTGTATGAGCTAGGTGATAAAGATATGCACAATTGCATAGTTAAGTCGTTGCAATCACATCGTTTGAAGGCTAGGGCTTGAACTAGTGGCGCTGGTGAAACGAAAACTTTGTTAGGAATAAATCAGAGGAAGTGGCTAATGGTTGGTTACTGTACTGATCAAACCATTTTTTTTTATTCAGAGTCGTTCCACCAGGGATGGCAATGGTAGTAGTTTTAGCAGAAGCATGCACTGCCAAGTTCCTAAAAAGTGTCGCTACTAGCCAAAGACATTGGTGTTATTGCCTTCTGATCAGTGAAGCCGTCGAAAAAACGACGATTCAAATGTACAGCGGTGAAAAATGAAAAATCGTGTATAATTTCAATGCCACTCATCACCAGACTGTAACTGACTTCAGTCAATGCTACCCGACACCGGCAGGTTCAGAAATCAGTTTAAAGGATCGCTCACAAATCCGCCGTGATCGGAAGGACCCCAAACCGACCCACCCGCTCAGGCCACCCTGCGTCGGTCAGCAGACACCACCCCATGACCAGTCAGCCGTCCGTGCGGCCGGGTCGCGTACCGATCTCATTCTGCCCCGCCGGCCGCGACCAGCCCTGCGGCCGCGACACGAACTTGAGACTGCGCAGCTGCTGCCGGACCGAGCTGCGCGCGGAGCTGACCGTCGCGCCGGTCGCCTTCAGCCGCTGGTCGGCCGCGTCGCCCCGCGCTCGCTCGGCGCGCACCTTCTGCTCCAGCTGCTCCAGCTGGGCGTCCAGGCTGGCGGAGGGTCACGTGTCAGAGGACTGATCGCACCACCGCAGGGGATTGGGCCGCCATGCATGCACCAAGCAAATACAATCAGTGCAAGATTAAAGTGTAACGCTGAAATGGTGTAATGGCCATTGTAAGCTGAAAAGCACAACGGAAGAGCTTTTCAAGAACTTTTAACTACACAATGGGTGATAAAGTTTTCCTTTAGCTTTGTTCAGCCTGCACGGAACAAGACCTTCATGTGTAGACTTTAAATGGCATTCCATCTTCCAGAACTGCTTCTGCTTCCTAACACATTTCCAACAACACGCCAGTGCGGACATATCAACAAGAGCTTCATAAAGATGTGGCAACAAACAAGCCGAAATACGAAAAGCCAGTTGGAGCTTTCCATATGGCAGCAGGGTTTCTAACTCCTACCTTTCGTCAACTATGCGCCTGCAATCCTGAGGTGTCCGGCAACATAGGAACTTCTAGTAAGTGTTTTAATGCGACCGTTTCTTCGATGAGCAGCTTAGCTGTTAGCACACGCATTGCCTCAACAAAAATGTCAATATTTGATCAGGTAAGCTGCTTTAAACGCTAGTACATTGCGTGGTGGCTGTTCTGCCCATTACCAGTGTCTCGAGCAAACTTCTCTAACAAACGCAGGCAAACAAATTTAGAAAATTTATGTTTCGTTTTGAGTTATCTGTTGGAAGGCCGGGATCCGTGAACAACTCCAGGAAGGGGTCGGAACACGCAAAATTGGTGCATCATACGCACTAAATGCATTTTCCGAACAACACTCTTTGATATCGTTGGATTATGTAACCCGTGAACTGAATCATTTGGTTAACGTGACATAGGAAAACTACCACCAGTCATGGACACTGCACCCTAGGATCGATAACGGTGCGAAATCAAACTACACCTTTCGGTAAGTCTCGAAGCAGCGACCTTTCAATCTTCAGTGCGTGCCAGACCGCACCTGTGAACTGCCGCGTCCAGCGCCGCCGCTCTGTGATGGGCGAATGGGCCCCCTCGAGAAGCCGCTCCTTCCCGCAGCAGGCCCCTTATTCAGCCGCTGTTATTGCCCCGGGAATGGGGATCTACAAAGTTTCGGTTGCTCGATCGCATTCAATTTGGTATGTTAAACACGTCGAGTTTGCCGCGATGCTTGAAAAATGTTCTGGTAATATCGCAGAGCAAACAAGGCTTTTTCCGTGGATCGCAAGGAAACTCAAGTAACTAAGGACCGTAAGCTGCCGCTGGGCCCGGCGTGAGCTCCGGTCAACGTCGAGGTCGGCGTGACTTTGAACCAGGTCAGCCGTCTCAACACGCCGGTGGTTGGTAAAGGACCCATGGGTGAGAGCCTCGTTGTGACGTCACCACCACGCGACACCATAGCCCACTATCTAAGCCGCACCGTGAGATTGACTTAGGGTACATGAAAAAACGCTGTCTGATTCTACCTGAATATTTGTTTGAAAACATGCAACATGCTTTGTAGCGTTTAGCGTCCGAGGTTAAGTGCAATTAAGCTAAAACTTCAAAGGTAATTGGGAGAAAACGAAAGAATTGTTTGATGCCGACAGTGGTATTTCGGCCCCTCGACTTGAGGTAGTCCTAGCTCTCATCTTGCAGATTCTTGTGGACAGGAGTTTTCACTGCTGATGTGTACCGCTTAAGGTTCTTGGGGCATGTGTTGGAATACAGACGATTTGCACAATTTTTACCATTCGGAGACGACTTACGTGATTTATAGAATTCTCTCACACGAGGCAGTACCAGACTCTCAGCAAGATTGTTTCGGAGGAAATTGGATGGATGAGACGCTTGATATTTTTTGAAGCTATTCAAGCTTATCACCCACATGTCCAAGACCACTACCTCCAAGTTGAGTGTAGGGACAAATCGCATTAAGGAACAAAAGACGGCTTGGTGTAGATCGGGCGACTAGGAAAGAACTAATGCATAACGCGTTTCCCTTCATGCCACTGGTTCTGATATCTTTCAGCACCTGAAAAGTTGCTGAGATATATCAGCAGGGGTGAAAAGCTTCTCATTCATCGGATACGATCGAAAACTTAAGCCGGACACGAAAACAAATTACAACAGACTAGACCATATTACAACAGACCATCGCCGCTAGACAAATTCAAAGCGTAATAGTCGTCTGTATTCGCTAGCGCTTACAGTGTAAGCATGTATAACGCACATGTTAAGACGTGTGCGTTTCGCAGCATGAGCAAGTTGAACCACGAGATTTGCCAAGCACAGAAGTTTTAATCAGGATGATTTTTTGTCGGGGAAGAAACATACTACAAACTATACCATATCAGTGTTGACGTCGCGGATCAGCGGTGACACAGTGCTTTTCCAATGCCCCCCCCCCCCCCCCAGAGTAGTACTCTTCTCAGATTTGTCGGCCAAGATTCACGTGACACACTAAACAGGTAGAAAATACCAAATAACTAGGCTTACTGCTAGTCGTAAGAATTGCGGCCGGCCACAAAATTCTGCGCGAAAGTGATCAGTTTGCTGCGCACCGTTCAAAGGCGCCGTGCCATTTGAAACAGATGGACCCGAATGCTCCCCCGGGGTAATGAATTAGGTATGACCCGGGTAATGAATTAGTCCAGTGCAAAGCTATGAGCTATTACTGGTTGTGTTCATGCCGTGGGAAGCTGTTGGCTGGAGGAACGTAGCTAGTCGTCAGTTTTTTTAAGGTGCTTTGCAGATTTTCTAAAAATCCACCATAAAGGGTGTCCCTAGTAAAAGCGTTAAAACACGTTACCGATCTAGGAGTATCGTTACTTATGGATACCTAAGCTTTATCTTCAGAGGTAAACGGAGGACGTTGGAGTGACACGTGCCGGGGGTTTATCCGGGATTTCCTGCTGCTGAGATGAACAGCGGCTTTGGGGTAAGAGGCCAAACATCGCTGGTGTAGATCTCTTACACCGTCCACTGCACCTCCGATTTGGCGTACTAAGTCGGTGGATAGGCGTGGTGCAAAACGATTTTAATTGTTATCATATTGCACATAAAGCTAAATAAAGGTTCTATATGTGTTCAAAAATGTCGTTTGCATCTGTTGATACCAATATTGCACGGGTTTTGCTCTAGATAATTGGGATTATGCTAGCTGGTGCGAGTTTTGCACCGGTAACGATTATGCGAAGACAGTGAACGTCGCCAACGCTTCCACCTGATTGTATGATGACCTCACAACATCAAAAGTGAGGGGTGTTTTCAGGTCCTTGCAGAACCATGTTATTGGTAAATGTAGGGATGCATGGATTTCGTTCTGAAAAATACAAACCAGCAAGAGAGGGGGCAGGAAGAAGAAAACGAATGAGCCTGCCTTCGGAATGCACTTAAAACAATTTTGTCACGAGGTTTGACGCAAACTTTTTCAGAGTTGGGAGCGGGGTTGTAGTTTCTTTCGCTTCAAGGGGCTGAACCCCCGGACATTATGAGTAATGAAAACAGTGGGTTAAATGATAACTAAAAATAGAAAACTACAGCCCTGGTTAGGAGGCCCAATACCCCCCCCCCCCCCCCCACTTACCCGGGAGCTACATGCCTCTAGGTTGGTTATGTTTATTATGCCTTTATCTGATGATTTATTAATTTAGCCTCAACCAGCACTCAGTTTTTAATGGACAGGGAATGATATTTCAGTGCAAATGAAGTCCCAAAACGAAAGTGTTTCATGATCCTGCCGCATTGCATCTCATTCGCCTTTTGTGGTGCACCGCATGCAGAGGTTATCTTGCAACAGTTTCTGAAAGTTTTGGCTCCAGACAGCAATTTAGAAAGTTCCAATTTTGTCGATGGCAGGAAAGGCACTTTCACCCCGTATATCAGGATCATTCAGCAAGCAAGTGATCTGATAAGAAAGCTGCAAAAAATCAGTGTGCGGTAGTACAACGTAGTAGTTTTACAGAAACGTTCAGCTGACAGGCGAGATAGTTCCTGTAACAATGCACAACCGGTACAGTCGTGCTGGGCTCGTTAGCGGCTGCGTGATATCACTTGACCATCTCGTATCACGTCTCTGCTAAACGCTAGAATTCGTATCAGCTGAGAATACGAATTATTCAGACGATGACATCTACTGGAAAAATGTGGCTATTATAAACAAGCAAACGTATTTACAGCATTCAGCAAGCAAGCAATTTACTGCCTATTGCCCCCAAAGTATTTTTTATTAGGAATGACGCTGATAACCAGGGATAACATAAACAAGTGACGTCATAAAGAGCCACTGGTCAGGATTTCTCAGTATTTACAACATTCAGCAAGCAAGCATTTACTACCTAGTTGCCCCCAAAGTATTTTTTATTAGAATGACGCTGATAACCAGGGATAACATAAACAAGTGACGTCATAAAGAAGCCACTGGTCAGGATTTCTCAGATCTCTTGATATATTTCGCCTGGAACATGGAAGTATCATTTACATTAGAGCGTTATCACTTTACCCCGCAGCTTAAACTTTCGAGCTAATTCTTGGCTCTCAATTAACCAGACCAAGCCCCTCAATATATAAGTTCGGCCAATGTGCTATACAATCGAGGCAGACGAGTCAGCGTCATCGAAAACAAAATTAGAAGGCTGTATGACGGCTATTCCGAGAAAATCTAAGCCTTCATCCCAAGTGAGAACCAACATGGGATGTTATGAAGTCATGGGACGGAAATCAGCAATACCACCTGTAACATCCAATGGAAATAAAACAGTCGAAACTGTGTTTTTTTCCTCTCCATCTCACACATTGATCAGCTGTCCACCGTTCGAAACATCACACGCAGCTGTTTTCAGGATGGCAGGATGGTGAGTCAAAGTCAGATGGCATGGTGCTCCACTACGTTACAAATGCGTGGAGACATGGTGTAGAAATATTTGTCGTTTTAACAATGCCATCGTGGTGATTTCTAGTACGAGACACTACTTAAATGACGCAAAATCTTTAGCCACGGGATCACATTCAGCCAAATAAAAAAAACAGGAGCACATGTGAAACATATCGCACACTATTTCAAAACACCTCCAAGTTTTACGCGAATCGTCCACATTCTCAGAACCGGCCTCTACGGAGCGTGGACGCCATCTGCCGACTGCAGCCCGCGTCACAGCGCTGGTCTGAACTCACTCCACCATGGCCTCGGCACCGGTGTGGCGTACAGATGAGCACTGTCTCCTTGTCAGAGAGCAGCTGCAGCTGTTGCCGCCTCCGCGTCTCCACCCGTTCCCGCTCGCTTTGCAGGTACGTATGCCGGGCCGCCTGTCGCTCAAACCTGCCGGCGGCGCAGACGCTCGGTGGGAGCGAGCACTAAACTGCGGTCTCTCTCTCTCTCTCTCCTCTCTCTCTCCTCTCCTCTCCTCTTCCTTCTCTCTCGATCTCTCTCTCTCTCTCATCCCTCTTCTCGCCTCTTCTCTCTCTCTCTTCTCTCTCTCTCTCTCTCTCTCTCTCTCTCTCTCTCTCTCCTCTTCTCTCTTCTCTCTCTCTCTCTCTCCTCCATCTCTCTCTCTCTCTCTCTCTCTCTCTCTATCCCTTTCTTCATTTTTGTCTTTACCGGTCCCTCTTCTTCTCATAAACGTACACTCGCTGTTTCTCATCTACTTTTCATATACTGTTTCTGTTACTGTTACCATTGCTAATGACCCAGCCCTCATAAGCATTTGTCCACGTTTAATGCTTTGCTTCTCATTTGTGTTTACGCGCGGTCCCTAACTCGATGTTCTATTTTTCCTCACGTTTTCTTTCATTTACCTTATTGTTTAAGATATATGGCCATTTTCTCCCCTATTATTTTTTACAGGAGTTTCTCGTCTCTACTTCACTCACTTAGCTGTCTGTCTGCCTTTGTTGTACCAATCCATCTAACTCCCTTTTCGCCTACGCCTACTGCAGTTCACGTCTTTACTCCACCTCCCCCCTCCCACCTCACACGCGACCACCGCCCGTCTCGAGCTTGGCGGCGCGCGTCACTGACTGCTTGGTGACGCCGGCCGCGTCCTTGGCACGGGTGACATCCTGTAGCTGCTCGTAGTCCAGCTCCCAGTTGTCCACCTCCGCCATTGTCTTCCGGCGCTCCTGCATCTGTGAGAACATATTCTGGTGCTCCTTCAGGACCTTGTCCAGGTCCACCTCGGCCAGGGTTGCCTGCGGATGATCAGCCGGCCATGTTAAGATAATATACAGGCGTGCTCCAAGCCATTATGAAAATGGCCAGCTGCCACTCTGTAACGCTTCAGCAGCTGGGGATATGTCCGTCTCGATTATGTTATTGGATACACTGCCAAACAACGACCACACAAGTTATAGGCCTGTGTCCCGGTTTCAGCAATTCATTGCTGGAAGAGCGAGTCGAAAAGGAGCTGAAATAAGTTGCTCTCTGTGAAGGGGTCGTATTCTGAGTGCAAGGCACGGTTGCATAAAAAAAACATAAGATCGCACCTTTTTCCGGACTGGCAGCTCTTCTTTCCTCTGCACCTCTCTCCGGATGCTTTTGATGTCATTCTCGCGCTCCTTTTTCTCGGCAACATATGTCTGTGGAACAGGCATGATAAAAAGACTGGGCGGACGGTCTTGCCTTGTTTTGATGCCGAGTATTTTTACGATGACAGCATGAAAATGATTGGATAAGAAACTTGACCGGGACTAAATAACATTAAAGATGGCTAGTTCAGGGGACTTAAGCAAAGGCAGAGCCACATCATTACAGCAGTTAGTGCAAACAGTACTAAAGACTTGATATGCTAGCACTTTGTGCTTAATGCCATACAAGCCACGCCACCTACTTACCAGTACCAACATACTAGTAACGACCACGAACTCCACCAGTGCACGCTAGTAGGGTAGGCACCGCAGACAAGCTCCTGAAAGCCTCGCATATCCTTGCTGGTCGCTGCTTGTCACAAGTCTCGATGTGGCACGTGCGGGGTCATGACATATATAGTATTTAAGACTTGTGGTATGATTCCAGGGCAAAAAGTCAAAACATGAAAGTCATACAACCAAAAGGCAAATGGCAAGAGGTAAAATGGCAAGAACTCAAACGGCAACGAGTTCAACCGGATACAATTCCATTGCAAGAAGTCAACAAACAAAAAATGCAAAGGACTAAAAGCCAGATGGCAAGATGGCAGGAAGTCAAATGACAAAAAGTTAAACGGGATAACAGTAAAACGCAAAAAGTCGAAAGAATAAAAGTCAAAGGCAAAAAGATAAATAGGCATCAAGTTGAAAGTGGTAAATATATGAATAAATGCCACAAAAGCAGAAGTTCACTGAATAAAGATCAAAGGCAAAAATGTGAGGTGACAAAAGGTCAGAATAAATGGAAATCAAATGGAAACGAAACAGAACAGGCTATCACAATATACCTGCCCTGCCCAGAAGCCATGTATTTCATAGCGCTTACGAATGCCCTTAAGGGCCATTGATCAGTTGCTCGTCCAGAAGGGCACAGGCCGGGGGGGGGGGAGGATTAAACCTTCGCTTGCCTTCACTAGTGGAGCGCAGCCAGTTAGCAGTCTCGCGACTGCGCGGAAGGCGCAGAGGTGCCCTGGATTTAAATCGGAAGGACATGACCTGCGTCCTCTCATGGTGAGTTCGATTTGAATCGAAACCGCCTGCGGTCTAGGAAATAGTCTCAGCCAAAATATAGCCAGAATCACGCAGCTGGGCACAGGTCACACAGTGCAAAACCGTAAATAAGCATAGTAAAATCACGTTCAAGCAACCTTTAGAGGAACTTCTGGGGCTTGAGTGACAGCGGCTATGACCAGCGAGGTGATTGATCTGCATACTGCTGACGCTCAGTGTCATGCCCCTCGTTACAATCGCTTCTGTAATGTTCCCGCGCACCACTCCTCCGCCAAGCCGCCTGCCCACATCCCCCCGATCGAATGCTTTCGGCCCGACTCCAGCTAGGCGCTCAGCTCGTGGTGTGACCTGTCGCCATTAAGCAGAATACATACAGCAGCACGGCGATAATGAGGCGCTATGCCCTTAGGGGGTTGTTCCAGGTCCTGCCATTTGTCCTGCTGGCAATGCCGCCACCAAGCGCTGAGCTCATGGTTACGCTCACGATAGATCCCCTCACCATTATCCCTACACAGTTCGGTACGCTCATTAAAGTGTGCATCATGTCCGTGTGAATATGCCCGTGCATCAGGAGCGTGCGCGCCAGGAGCTGAGGGGCTATCTGGAGACAGCCAAAGAGCAATCTGACCAGAAGCATGTGAGTGGAATGCCTCTTCAAGTCTACACTGCTGATGCTCATGCTCCCGCGCGGAGAGCGAAACAAAGTCCTTCTTTAGGAGCACTGTCTCGAGGTAATGTTGCCGTACTTCTTTGTACCAGGTCACCACAATTATGCCCGCTAAACAAACTGACATGTGAGACAGATTAAACAACTTTTCCAGCGTGCCAGGGAGGAGCCACTGACGGGCACGCACGCCTGGTGACACTTGGACAGCAAGATCGCTGTGCCAGCAGGTCAGATGTTGGCTGACCTCGGTCAGCTACTGCACCACGACCTCGGTCAGCTACTGCAACCACGACCTCGGTCAGCTACTGCACCACGTCGTCTGGGCGGCAATCTGGAACCGCAGAAGGCCGTCCCAGATGCCGCCTGGAAACTCAACTGACTCGACTGGAGGAAGCTTGGAAACTCGACTGGCCCACTACACTCCTGGCCCCCGAAGAGGCTTCCCGTGAGCCCCCGCCCCCGGAGAAGAGAAGCTTGAGGTAGTGCCAACTTCGGTTGGAACATCGAAATCTCCACCATCATATTTGCTGTCTCAAAAGCAGCAGTTACTGCCGAAGCGCCCCTCAGTGTGGTGACCTGTAGCTGCATCAATGAACGCAAGACATGCTGCATTGCACGCTGCAGCTGCAACGGCCACAGTGCGGGGCTTTGGCGCACAAAATACTCCAAGTCTAAGGGAGAAATCGAGAAATCGCATGCTATAGACACTGCACCAGCATACAGGTGAACATCGCAGGAAACGAAGGGGGGGGGGGGCAAGATGTACATAGTCATGCTGACCACGAAAAGCATTTGAGGAATGAGATGGGTGCAGGCTGGAGGTGCTACAGTCAAGGGCACTTAGACTGTCGTGACACTGTACGTCAAAGGTCTTCAATTCCTCCGAAGGTCCTCGATTGACCTCTGAGTTTGATATTTGACCTTTGACTAACCGTTGAATCATACCTGATAGTCAAAAAAGAAGTCCAGAGATGGAGTCACCACCTATGATAACCCTCATAAGGGGATATCGCACCACCATCTATGTCATCCAGCTCAAAATAAGAAGATTGGTGACCATTTAAGATGGCGGCGGCCTCCATGTCGAATTCTAAGAAATGCTGAATGTCGTACAGATAGCAACCAAGCTAGTTTGACTTTCCTTACCATAAAGAACATACATCCGTGAAAAGTTTGCGGTAGTCAGCACTGCAAGGCAAACATTTTGCACCTTGACTGAAGTGCCGCGCACTACGGACTCATAACTGCCCTCACAGACCCACCAAAACCAATTGATCTAGACCTGTCTCTGGCTGGTATGCTTACAGGGACCGACCAGAGATAGCCGGGAGTTGTGGTTTTGTTTCATGAAACTCCCACCAGATGCCTTCCAGATACTGCAGGTGCGATGCAAAGTACTCAGGCGGTAGGACCTGCTCGACAGAATTTCTGGGGCTTCCGTTCCGAATTTCAAGGGACGAGGGACAATAAGGACAATAAGGGACAACGGTCAGAGGACGCTTTGCTGCGCGGCGATTGGCGCTTAACTGTTTCCCGGTCGTCAAGCTTGACAGCTGCGTCATGTCCCAGGATGTGGCCCTTCATCATGATGTCGTGACAATGTTTCGAGGTCGCGCATATCTTGTTCGATGCATTTCTGAAGCTTGTTCAGCCTGGCTTCGTAAACCACCTTTTCCTGAAAAATAAAAAGTGGTTACTGAACTGTTTGGGCCGGGGGTGGGGGGGTGGGAACGGCAGCTGTCCGCGGGCCCCACCCCGAAGTGTAAAGCTGCTCATACGAATATATACAGGTCAAAAATTGCGGTTATTTCCGAAGTTTGGTCTCTTTGTTTTAGGTCCTGGTAATAGGACGATGCGAAGTGGCATGGAACCTTGCATGGGTACGGCTCAGCACCTGCGAATTCAGGCCAGCTACGAAAAATATATTTCAACATGTTTTATGGATAGGAGACTACAGCATGAAACTACGAAATGTTCCGGTAAGATTATAAGGTTTGAAATTAAGGCAATTAAAAACCAAGCTTTTCACTGGGAACAGTCAAAACTGAAAAAGAAAGACCCAGCCAAGAAAGACGTCCAACATGGATTACTTTATTGCCCTGCCGAGCAAAGCCAAGGCGCAATTGTGTTTCATGTGGCTCGCAACGCTCATTCCTGCCATGTCTAGAGCCAGAATGCAGTTAATTTTCCAGCACAACCTATTTTAAGACTAAATCGCCGCCAGGAATCGAGTACCTCGGTTTGGGATAAACTTAAATGATAACACGCTTAAGGGAAAATACTGAAATGCTAAAAAAGGTAATCTTTCCGTCGGCCAACAGCAAACAGTCGCAGGTGCATGGCATTTAATCTAAAAGTTATATTCCGTATAACCTGTTCGCTGGAGCTACGTTGTCTCTTAGAGTTGCTGATGTGCACGAATATGTTCCTCAAACATTGAATGCTGTAAATGGCTGATGGGCTGTTTAAGTCACCTGCTCATATTAGATGAGTAAAAGTGCGACAGCACCTGTGGCCTTAAAGTATTTTGTTTAAGATTTCTCGCCGCTAACAGACCACTGGAATGTGCTGCAATGTTAGTTTTCAGAGTTATGTACGCCGCTTTCAACGAAGTCCGGCGTACTCCTCGCACTATAGTAATAGGAAAACACTGCATGTGCAATATAAGGTAGAACTTCAGCTTAGACTAAACACTTGGCCCGTAACTGAAGGTAGTCTATCGCAGGTGCTGCCGCAGCGAATATTTTTAGAGAGCCTTTTATATATATATATATATATATACTATTTATATTTTTATATTACTTATACTTATTTGTCTCTAGACTGTCATGCCTAGAATGTTTGCAAGCGACTATCAGCAAATTCTGCACGGTATTACTGATAGTATATATTACCTGCCAGCAAACAAACCAGCATCTTCTATAGTGAGCTTGTGGAAAAGCTCTGGAACGCCCCGGCCCCGAACGAAGAGCATTTCATGTATGGATCCAAAACTTCACCGATTGAGCTACCGAGACCAACTCCAAACTCTGAAAATTCACAGAGAACTGTACGTGCAAACTTTGACCCGGTACGCCTGGAGAGTCTGGCTTTTCTAATATAAAAACGGTCGATAGATTGGCGCAAGATAATGAAACATTCTTTCTCTTGGTGCCAGGTCCATCGAGCAGGCCTTTGACGCGTAAATCCTATGGACCAGTAGGCCAAGTGCGCCGATGAGCAGCTGTGCTGCAAACGTTCTTCGGTGTGAACTGGCGACGTTTAAAGGGAGTACTCCACATTTGCATGGGAATTTGAAATGAAATAGCCACCTTGAAGATCATTCCGCGCAGTTTAAAGCCATAACCTTCCTAAGACTTATACCTCTCTAATTTCTGAGCTACAAGCCTGCAAAAATGTGCAGACTATTTCATAGAGGCTATTGCTAGGTTATCCAAACATCCATGATGCCATAATTGCGTTATTCAAACCACGCTATTTCATTAGGCACGCGGTGATCAAAGCCAAGAAAAATGCAGTTTTCGAGCCGCTCATATCTGACGTTTGGGAACACGACTCCCAGGTAAAACGGCCGCAAATGAACTCAATAAATTTTGTGCAGATCACGATGACGCTAAGAAACCATGATGTCTTGAACAACATATTAACTAAACAGAGAAATTGTGTTGTTCGGAGCAGTTTTACACTTAAAATATACCTTTAGTTACAAGTGATCTTCTTTTATTATATTTCATGCTTGCTTCAAGATCTTCCCATGTGGAAATCTTTAGCACTGAAGGTTTGAAGGGTACGATTTTAACATAACAAGCTAGTGATCAAATTTCCATCACATGATTTAATGATGCACGTGACGTGTTGGATGGTGGTGTTGGGGGGAAAACTGTTGCATGGACATGAGGTGTTTTTGCGCCATAAGCATCCTGGGACCGCTAAATGGTTCTTGCCGTCGTGAACAAATATCCAGATCCTGTGACTTTTTGTCGTGTTTGGATTGGAGACCAAAATGGGCAGAAAGACAAGCTTGCGAGATATTTCTTAATCATCCGTGGATGTGGGATGTTGAGAATGGGGAGAGGGGTATGCAACATTTTAACTCGATAGACTATTTAGGATGCACAGAAATCTTTGACCATTTACCCCACGTGACAAATTTGCACCCACCCCGAGCAGTATCCCAGACCAATTCCGGGTGCAAGATGTTTAACTTTCTTGGAAAACACTTTCGGTACTGTGCTCGGCTACCTACAGCTCACAAATCCCACGGTTTCCCCATATTTCCTGACTCTGCTTTACCCTTGGGGAGAGCTGAGCTTTGCTTCAATAAGAACCACTGAAGTGTACACACTGCTTCTTAATACCATGGACAGCTAGCTATCAACAAGCAAGCTTTTCCAAATTGGTCAGGCTGAATTTCGAGTCATCTTCTTGAAATTTTCCTGTGGTCAACCTCTGCTACCTTCAGTATTTATCTCGTGTTTACATTCGCACATTTTGTGTCCATTGCTTGGGAGATCGGAGCAGGCAGTCACGGTGTGCGCCGACATACGCCGATCCGAGCCGCGTTGTGAATCGGAGCATGCAAACAGTTATGATGTGGGCCAAAACACACCAATCTCAGCAGCGTAATAGATCGGAGCATGCAAACAGCTATGATGTGGGCCAAAACACACCAATCTCAGCAGCGTAATAGATCGGAGCATGCAAACACCTATGATATGGGCCAACATATACCGATCTGAGCAGCGTGACATGTCGGGGCAGGCAAAAAAGGTTATGATATGGGCAAACATACACTGATCTCAGCAGCACAGTAGATTGGAGCATGCACACAGTTACGATATGGGCTAACATACACCGAACTCAGCACCAAACATACCCTACTTCATCACTGAGTAACGTTCCTGGCCTGTCCCTATATCCGCCCCTGGCGATTCGAAAATTTGTATTCAGATATGGGTAGATGGCTACGCGTGGTGTCAACCGCAGCATCAAGTTTTGATTTAATGAAATCTCATCATTCAGGAGCCACAGGGCATTTGACAATGCGTGTGCCTGAAAAGGCCGTCATTAGCTCCCACATGTCTTTAATAAAAGAGCCCTGGGGTCGCCTCCCAGTGATGTAGCGTGACCGAATTTTGACAAGATCTGTAAGCAAGAAAGCCTTCGCAACATTTCATCACTCCAATCTAAGTGGTTTTGCAGTGGCTTTACAATGCATCCGAGGGATCAGAAGCAGTGGGAGGAAGGGGGGGGGGGGGGCAGTAGGGCAAGTCGACTTCCACGTGAAGTGTTGACACGGCTCCGCGAGTGGCGTTTACGAATGAAGGACATCCCACTTGCGCTGTTAATGACTATTCAAAATATTTGCCCCTGCACTAACTTCACTCCAAAACTATAATGTGTACACCGTCCTTTTGCGTGTTTACCGAAAGGGAAAAGGAAGCGCATTTTAAAACGCATGCATTTCAATAATTTAATGCCTATTTAACTACGTGTTTGCCAACATTACATGGAATGACGTAGATTGAGGCACATCATTTGCAATCGCAGAAATTGCCGCATGCCATTGTAGAGCGGAAAAAACACACTGCTTTCATACCGACTGTTGAAACAGTGGCGTGCTATGCGCCGGTCAACATGTCAGTGATAAAACAATTGTAGCCAGGCGATGAAGGACGCGATCAATAAACCACCTAAGACCTACTATGGCCCTCTAGCGCCGAAGGCCGCACTGGAGTCAATGGCGCAGGCAGGGGCACAGGGGACACGTGCCCCCCCCCCCTTAGGTGCCGCTTTGAGGAGCCGAAGAGCCCGAACGGCTGGTTGGAGGTCGTATTAGGGCCCGGTCCGCAGAAAGACTATGCAGACAAATGCAGACAGAGGGCTCTTCACGACGATTGGCACCTTTGACTTGATGAGGGTTTCTATTTTAGTCAAGCAACACCAGTGCCAAACAGTCGGCTCTGTGTCTGTCTGGGCCTGAGGGTCCATTTCCCAAGCGGGGACAGGGCTGGGGCGCGCGATTTACATTAGCCGAGGCCCCTGAGTCAATAAGGGCCCTGTGTCGGCTAAGGGTCCACATAGTCTAACAAGGGTGTCCTGTGTTGGCACGGGGCTCCAAGTCGGCTAGGGACAGCGTTTGAGAGCCCCGAGGCTCGAGACCGACAATAAAGGGCTCTATCGGAAGGCTAAAATACACTAAGGACGGGTTGTAGGTCACATTAAGACATGAAGGACACGGCCGCCCAGAGGGTCGTGATCTAAAAGTTCCGTCAGAGAGCTCCTTGTACCAACTGAGATTCTCTGGGACGATGAACGTCTCTATTTCGGCCATAGAACACCACCCTGCAACATTTGGATGTGTCGGCCTGGGCACTGGGGGCCCATTTCCCAAGCAGAGACGAGGCCGGGCCCGCTATTTGCATAGTTCAGAGCCCTGCAACAATGAGGCCTCTGTGTAGGCCAAGGCCCACAATGCCGAACAGTGGGCCATGCATCGGTAAGCGGCCGGAGTTGGCGAGGGGAAAATTTGCTGAAAAGGGAGAAGAACGGGATCCAAAATGCCAGGGAGCCACTTGCGCTGGTCGGTGCCCTCTGACAATGAAAGTAGATATGAAAGTATTATGCCGCGATTCCACAACGAGACAGCGAAAGGGATCCGTATCAGGCAGAGTCTGGCAGGGCCAACAGTGCTGAAGTGCCCGTTAAACCGAACAGCATTATCTGTGTCGATCATTGGATAACCTGCCGCGATGATGGATCTTGTAGCTTCAGTGTGGACCCCTGCGTCGAAACGGGGACAAAATCCGGATCAGAGGCCCCCCCCCGCATCAGACAGGGGACCAATACATGCCTATGTGTCCGCCCCTGCCCCTGCGTCACGGGAACGGCAGCCGGTAGGCACCGCTCTCGGACGGAATGGCCGCTCAGCCCTTGGCCGGGGACGATAATATGCTCCTTAGTGTTCTATCCACGGGGTGCTTTCCTTGAAAAGGTAAGGGGTCTCATAAGTGCTCAGTAGAGTGGATTGAAATGCGCTAAAAAATGAAAAAACTTCAACCCATGTTTGCCTGAGAACGTTCATCCTTCTGGAGAAAAGACTAGTGAAACAAATTGCCTAAAAAGTTTCCGCCTGGCTCTCGCAATCTTGGGAGCACCATGCCGGAGGTTACGGTTTCCATAAAATCGGAAGGCGTTGACCGCTGCAAATAACACCAGGCGACGGGTGGCGCGCGAGCGGAAGCAGCCGTATTTAAAGATTGCTTCCGAAAGGCGCTCAAAATCTAGTCGTACCATCCACAGATTAGCCAAAGACGTGTATTTTACTTCATGATTGTGAGGCTGGCCGCTGAATACATGAACAATTAGGGGAACACGAAGAATGGCGAATCTATCTTAAATCTTCCAGTTCCATCACCAGATGCCTGGTACCACACCGCGGTGCTGTAAAAGCTTATCTGTTCGTAATAGATAAAATTGTACAGGCAAAATATACGGCAGGCTCGCATCCTAAACGTGCGAATTGATACCGAAAACTTTCAAATGATATCACTATTTTCGCCCGCCCGTTGGCCAGCCAAGTATTAACTGCGCGATTGACACCTCGCGGCTCAGGGAAACTCGACGCGGGATTTTGGGGTTCATAATTTTATTCCTAGGGTTTTGTGAGCGCGCATGATCAAGACTACCTCACATAATTTTCTGAGGAATTGAACCTGACTGGAGGTTGGTTATTCCCAGAGGAGCAGGGGTTCGCCCAGTTGATGCAAAGTTTTGACTCAACTTCGATCTACAATCCGCGTTCACGTGGTCCTCAATATATCTGCAGACCCTAGAAAAAACATGGCAAAGCCTCTGAGCTCTAACTGTTGGGAAAGAACCACTGGACCGTCGTAAAATTATAACTCCGGTGGTTTGTTTCGTGCAGTCATTTAACGTCCGCTTCCTTCAGTTTATTTATTGCAGAATGCGAACAGGATTGCATGTTCCGTAAGCTTCTGAGTTGTGTTCCAGTCAAATAAGATAAATGCTATGATGTATAAATAAGGTTTTAGATCGATCGGTAGCGCGTGACGCACGCCGTGTGCCGCCATTCGCACCCCTGCACAATTGACGTAATTAAGAGCACAGGTCACACGGAGGACGCCGCTGGTCCAATACCGGGTGGCAGCATGGCCCATTGTAGACTACGTGCTTCTGCGGCCGTAAATCGCGTGGGCCAAAGGCGCGGCCTTCAAGCGCGTGCAAATATTTGGGCTCGGGATCCTCCGATTGTGGAAAATCTGAGCTAGCCGACCAAATTTAGCTTGGTTGAGATACTGCAGCCAAGGCTATTGCAAGGTAATTCACATGTTGTTTGTGTCGAGCAATGTAGTTAGGGCTTTTCTCTGTTCCGACTACTGACAAAATTTGCATTACACCGATAATCCTTCAGAGACGCATATGGAGTTTGACGGGGCGTAATTAGGTAAAAAGACACAGGCAACAGTTTCGATGTCACATATTTGCATGCTTCTTCGTGGTTAATGCAATATTTGCTCTACTACTTAAAGCATTATCTTGCACATGCACGATACAGTCTGGTAGGGGAGAAAAGAGAACACGTAAAATGAGGCATCGGACATTCTACTCTCGTGACTTATGTCGGTACAACAGTACGCATCGTGCTCACAGAATACGATGGTTGCAACAGGTCTGAGTCCTTGATATGACACTCGCAATCACTTATTGCAAAATAGCTTCCCCTATGTGGGTCATACGTACCCGATTGAGCTTGTCAACGAAATCGTGGTACTTGTCCGTGACGTTAGTCGTAACGGCCATCTTCTGGTTGATCTTTTCCAGTTGGCACTCCAGAGTACGACAGCGCTGCTCCTCATCGGGGAACTGGTCATCCCTCATCTCGTGGTTCACCTGCATGGACGCCAAAAAACGCTGGCGCCCGGCCGCCGGACCAGGTCAGCCAGGTCAGGACCAGGTCAGCCAGGTCAGCGGACCAGGACCAGGTCAGGACTGCAGTGTTCGGTCGCCCGCAACTCGAGACCACGTGCGCGTCCTCCACCTTGGGCGACCTACTGGTGTAAACATTAGCCAACACTCCTTCTGTTTATATATTGGTACTGCTATTGTTGAAACACATCCGTGTATCTTGTACCGCCTTGGAACGCTCCAATGTCTGTAGGACATTACACACAAATGGCCTGTCGCTTGTTGAACCAGCTTGTTGGCAGACCTCAGTTACTAATCAGCTCTGTTTATGACCGTAACATTCCCCACTACGAAAACTGATTAAACTAGAGAAATCACATTGATTAGAAATAAATGTGTAGAAAAGTAGATGTGTAGCTACAAAAACTACGACAGAGATCTGGGGGTAATGAAGTGTCTCCTAATTTCTGGCAGAGGCGCAGGCGGGGGGCTTGGGGCACGCCCCCCCCCCGCACACTCCCCCCACTACACTGTCGTCGCACGACAGGGCCGCACCATCGCGCCATCGCACCATCCCAGCCAGCCTCCCCCGCCCCCCGGTGTGGGGTTACAGCCGGGGGCGTCGCGTTGACTTCCGATCGGTCAGCCGCGCCGCTCGTCAAATATTGGCGCCGCTCGCCGACGGCCGGCCGACGCGCTCGACGGCGGCCGGCCGGGTCCGATGGCGTGCCGTCGCCGGCGACGCAGGTCGATGCTTCGCGATTGGCCGGGCGGTGGCGTGCGATTAGTCGGCCGATCGGGTCCGCGCGGGGGCGGCCGCCTCACGGCGTCGCGACACGCGGCCAAGGTCGGGCGCGGTCGGCCGGAGGCCAGATCTCGGGGTCAGACGTGGTCGGCCGGGGTCAAAGCTCGGGTACGGGGGGGGGGGGGGGCAGCCAAAGGACAGGCGCGCAGCCGGCAGGCGGTTCAGGGTAAGCAGGAAGGGCGGGGAGGATCAACGTAGGCTGCCGCTCAAGCCGTCAGGCTGTTCAGGGGAAGCGGGAGGGGCGGGGAGGATCAACGTAGGGCTGCCGCCTAAGCCGGCAGGCGGTTCAGGGGAAGCGGGAAGGCGAGGAGGATCGACGTAGGCCGCCGCCCAATAGTACATTGGCGAGGGATCGATTACCTGTTGGTCCAGCAGTGTTTGCGTCCGCTGCTTGCGCTTGTTGGACAGCTCGTTCAGGACGTTCTTAAGGAACGCAATTTCTTCGTCGATGTTTTCAGAGATATCCTTAAACAGATAATAAAAACAACCGCGGTTAATGCTACAGCCCCTTCAGAGAACGTTGACAAAGCCATGGCGAAGCTGTTACAAGCAGCTGCACCGCGCGCAGCGCCACCGAAGGGGCCGGGTGAAGGTGACACAAATAATTTCGTAATTTAACACGCGCCCGGGCGGCCGGCTAGATACCCTTCGCTCGGGTGGGGGTCAATTTGACCCACTGAGATCTCGGGAACTAAGAAAGCTAGAGACACCAAATTTATAGGGTGTGTTAACCTGTAAACGAACTCACTTAAGTCAAAGTTTGAGCTTCCTAGGTCATGATCTTCAGATCAAGCAAGGTCAAATAAGGTCAAATTCTAGGTTGGTCACCAAAGTGACCCCAGAACCTAGGAAACTGTTTCTAAGCAAAAGGTTAAAAGCCCATTTGAGGTCAGTGACGCTTTTGACCTTTTGAAGGTCATGGTGACCAAAATCATACAAGACCGCTCTGAGTTTTGAATTTGAATAAGCGCCAAAGATTACGCTAGACAGTATGTTCATAAAACAAAATGTCGACCTGGGTCATCTTAGGTCAATGACCATTTCTGACCTCTAAGAAGTCAGTGGAAGATTATAATGCGGTTCCTGCTGTCAATAAATTGGAAAGAGCATCAGAACTATCCCATGCAGCAAGCCCTAGAGTAATGAATCAGGTTGGTTGTGACCTTGTTCTGACCTTTATACTTCACCTAAGGTCAACGTCATTTGCTCATTCCATACTTGTGTTGCCTAAGAAAGCATCTCAGAGATCTATGGCTTCGTCAAACACTCCGTTATTGTAGCAGATTGGGCAATTCCCTAGAAATTGCCTTCGGTGAAACCATGGCCTGACTTTGACCTGCCATAGGTCAGCGATCTTACAAGAAACATATAAATTTGTTATGTAAAACCATCCGCTATTCAATTATCTACAGCTATGCAAAATTTGGCGCGGCTACGCCTTGCCGTTCGGAAACCATGCTGGAAAAACCTTCGAGAGTCAATTTGACCCCCACCCGAGCGCGTGTTAAAGTACGACTGGAATGTTGATGGATTACGCCCAAGACGTTCAAAGCATATGAATCGGAACAGTCGACCATCGGAGTGGTCAACCGGCTCAAAATCCTCGAGTGGCTCCAGAAAGTGCAGCAGCTATCAGCTTGTGAAGTTATGCCATCAGAATGTCAGCATGGCCGCAGTACCTTGCCAGCGCTTCCAGGGCCCCTTGCAAAGCTTCGAGCTCCCCCCTCGGTGCTGCGGACGATTGAGTCGGCCTAGGGTCTCGGGACAGTCTCAAGGTGCAAGAAACACAGGGACACTCTTGGTGTCAAAGTTTCCGATGTTGTCAAACGACCCAATCGTGACCAAGGAGCCCAAAACGACACAGGAGACACAAGGCTAAGGTACAAGGCAGAACACTAATGTGCAACACAAAGAAGCACGCAGGCTGCATCAGACCACCGAGAGGCCAGTACCCCTAAATCCGTTTAAGGTCCAGCACTTGAGTGTGTTAAAGGTAGTGCACCACATAGCTATATGGGATATTGAACTGACATAGCCATCTTGAAGACCATTCGGTGCAGTGTACAGCCCTGCCTTCGTAAGACCTAAACTGCCCTAGTTTCTGAGCCATACGCCCGCGAAAATGGGGGAAGGAGCATTTCGGGGAGAGCATTCCAAAGTCACCTTCGCATCCATGATGCCATAATAAGGTCATTCAAACCCTGTCAGCTCATTGCCATGCGGTGATCAAGGCCGATGAAAACATAATGGTCGAGCCGTTCTTATTTGACGTTCGTGAGCACAATTTCCAGATTTAAAGGCCGTCAATTGACTGCCACTGAATGTTGTGTAAGGTGCGATGACGTAATAAAACAATGACGCAACAAGGGCATGTTTATTAACAGAGAAATGGTGCTGTCTAGAGCAGTATTTTTCACTCAAAAGTGTACCAATAGTTCAAAGTGAGCTTGTTTCAGCATAGCAAATGCATGCCTCACCATCTTCAAATATGAAACATTTCCTTTAAACGGTCAAGTCTGCTGGAATGTACGACACCCAAGATAGTCTTGGGACCAGCATAGCCGGAGACCGGGGATATCTGATGTTTCTGGTGCATGGCAAACGCAGAAAATATTATGAAAATATATGTAGTATGCCAATCCGATTAGAAATATGGGGACAAGTCACCATATAGGATCTCAAGGCAAATGGACCGCATGGTCGCCGGGAATCTTGCAACAGAGCAAACACGAGAACAGCTGTTTGTTCATCATGTCAAGTGTCGTAATGATAGAGGTGATCGCAGATCTGACCAGCGATTGTTCGCAAACATCCGCCTGCCCTTGTCCACAAACAGAGCGTGTCTACCTGGGCGTCCTTGCCGCGGTACTTGTGCACTTTGGCCGGGTCGTAGGTGCAGCGGCGGATGAGGATCTCTTCGGCCTCTTCTGATGATTTGGCGAGAAGCTGCACCAGTTGCTTTCTCTCCTCCATGTTGTTCTCTCCGAGGGACACGGTCTCTTTTCTGTACGTTGAGATGGCGTCCTTGATGGCACCTCGAATGGCTTTCTCCTCCTTGCCTTCGGACATAAAGAGCTCGCATCATTACATCCATCAGAAGAGCATCGCATCACTTAGCGTTGAACGGATGCTAGGCATTTTTGGGCGTCCTTGAACCCATTTGAGCGATTGAATTCTGCATTCCAGTGGCCTTACTAAATTGTACCACATGCAAGCACGGAGAAAACACTTGCATGGATAATGAAGAATAGAGGACAAATGCATGAGAGAACATTTGCTAGGTCCCATAGACGCGCCACACTGGAGGACAACAAGAACAAATATTAGGTTACAAACACGCCCATGTCGCCTCATAGTCCTTGTGTTACCCAATTGCGCACATTGACTGCGACAAAATATGGTGTAACCAACCTAAAACTGAGTTTGGTATACTTAAAGAAATATGCCTGTGTCTTCCAAGCCAAGAACCCGAGACGAACTCAAAGCAAACACGGATCAACTGAGAATCAGGGGTTACCTTATCTTGCAGTGCTATTGGGTTATTTAATCCCTGTCATGAGCATTACCGGGGGCCACCCGGTCGTTTTGTCTCTTATTGTGCAGCAACATGCAAGTACTCCAATGAGCATCATTACCCACACTAAGTTGGATTACACGGTTCGTTAGCATGCTATGCAATGGAAATTAGTATGGCGCAGAAGGTAAATACACATGCCTTTGCTTGTTTCACAGAACCGTCCGCAAACTCATTCCTAGCGTTCAGTTTACATTGCAGGACAGCTTTGATGTGACCATTTGATGTGCATTCACGTTAGTTAGTATGGGTAGTTACAATTAGTGTTTCTTCAATTAGCGAATCGTACCACCGATGATGTTGAGCGTGCCTGTCTTCCACCTTCGCCATCCAATAATACTGCCGCAAATCACAGACAATTTGCTCGCAAAGCAGGGTTTCAGATGCTTTTTGTACTCACAATGCATAGAGTACGGAGTATTTTGTCACATTGCATGCCTGCTATAATATTTCCGGACTGTATCTGAAAATCTGAACTGTGCGCTGACCCCACAACTTCCCCGCACGCTGCGAGCAAATGCTATCCCGGGTGTCAAATGCTGCTAGCATGAGCGTTATCTTGCGTATTAACACTGCCTGCTATTACAAACACAGTGATCCAGCCAGCTTCGAAGCTATCACGTTGGCTGATAACGACAGATCATGCACAGGTCGTCTCGCATTTCAGGCAGCTCTAAAGAGAGCTCATATCAAAGACGGGTGCCGCGACTTATGCCTTGGCTCGGCAGGCGCTAAGGCTAGCGGAAGGGCCGCAGACATTGGGAGATAGATCGTCTGGAAGAACCGTGGGTAGTTATCCCGCCTGGAGACCGGGTAGCTTGCGGTGCTCCTGCAAACCTTCGTTCAAATAGCTGGTGGGACTTTGAGATCTGAATGTGAGATCTAGCTGTGCTTTACGGTTCTGGAGCTAATGCGACTTTCGGGAGACGCTTCCGCCCTGCCCGATGCAGTTTCATTATCAATGCCAGCGTTCAGCTGAGCACCGACAGGTGGGCCGCCGCTGCCATTGCTCGAGGTCGCGAGCGTCATCTCCTCGAAGATTGTGATGACACACCGTCAGGAACATTATCAGGAACATTATTGGAGATGTCTGGAGAGGACAGGTATTAAGCCCATGTTTTCTGTCGGCCATTACAGCATACTTATGGGGCCACTGGGAGCAGTTAGCACTTATTAAGTAATGCAGAACATTTTTGAAGCATACGTATGCACGTTAATGTAAGATGCTTTTGGCGTTTGGATTAGCAGTCGTAAAACGGCAAAAACTTGTTTTCAAAATGCGACTCTTCGTTTATTGTGTGATGTGTGCCATCATGGTTGTGTGCTAATGGTGCTGTACACAGACTTTCCTGGTGTCAATTCATAAGCTCCTTTACAGTAAACAGCTATCGTTGCTCGATGTCCCGAATAGGCTGATCTTTATGAAGTCTTGTTGCGAGTTATTCCCAACATGTGAGAATAAACTTAATACTCAGTGCTGAAATAACTAGACTAAAACCATCCCAGCTCACCTTGGAGGTCGCATTTTCCTCTTGCCAGTAGTACTTCAGGCTTTAGAGTCCAAATTCGTTCATCGGCAGGAAGAACAAACTTGGGACGAGCTGTCTCCATCGTATTGCTTTTGTTGTTTCGAATCATGAATGCGCAAAGTAAGAGATTTGGCTACGATCAAATTCAGCGGTGTTATTACCTACGTAGTTTCCCGCATAAACCAGATATTTTGAGCCGCAAATTGAGAGGAAATTGTTCAATTTTTCTGCCTTAAGCCCACCCACCCACTCCCCTTGCTATACAAAGGGAACTGCAATCCCAACTACATACCCTAACCCGTGCCCTAACCCTAACTGCCACTAGAAAGACGCTGTTGGAATTTTTGCCCCGTTGTAATATTCTTTTAACTTTTTTGGTCAAAACACGTGAATATCCCTTGTGCAATCTTCCCGATAAGCAGCTTTTGGTCGAAGTGTCACGTCACTGCGCTAATGATAAATCCGGTTAATTGACTCACTCACTCACTCCATCAGCAAGGTGCTTCTTTTATAAGAGTTTACTTACGACATCCACCACTTCAAGTGCATTTCAGCATTCAACACCCGCACTTCTAACCGGCGTTATGTGCATATCTTCTGCAAACAACCCTTCGTGTCCGGTTTTCGAAGCCTAGAAAGATCAATCGCCAGAAAGCAGTTCCAGAACAAGTCTGCGAGAACAGTTCCAGAGCGTGCCGGAACGAGGCGGCATAACCGGCTAACCAAACCCAACGTAAGCTAACGTTCTTATTCGACGAGTGGTTGAGCAATATGAAGACTCTCCGCAACTTCCGATATTTTTGCTGAAGCGTGAACCATCAGAACGGAGACCGTTTCGTACAAAACGCCGGAGGGATAATACTAACTTTTGTTTATCATTGTTGTTGATATGTTGATGTATGATATATGATGTGTAATGATATAAAATGTTGATAACTATTTGAGATATGTTACTTCCAAATAAATGTAATAAGAAACATTAACCTATAACAAAAACCTAGACCACGTAGACGAAAAACGTAGCTGCTGCTGCTGCTGCTGCCCCCATTCTCACTCCGTCTTCGTCACAATACGAAGACAGAATGGGAGTGGGGGCAGCAGCCCGGACGGGTGGCCAACCGCTCCCCATCGATTTCCCTGTAGCACTGGCGCGGCGCGCCCTTCGACAGGGACAGGTCACCACCAGGGCACATCTGGACGCCAGCCCGGCGTCGTCCGGGCCGTGTCGGCGTTAGAGAAGGAAACACAGCGGAGCGAGCAAGAGCGGCAAAGATACAGGGTTCCGGCGGGCGAGACAGAAACAGACAGCGGAGGATGGCTTTGACGCTAGTTGGGCAGGCTCAGTATCGAAAGTAATAATGTAATGCGAATGATATTTTTGGAGGCACGGAATAAAGTGAAGGATCTATCCTAAACGACTGGCAAAACACTACAGACGTGTGGTTGAATTGAGTTGTTGAAAACGTAAGCATGCACCATCGGGCTCTACTTCGCCCGTAACAAAGGCCGACATTGGTATTGGCTTGCGCCATTGATCGGCTCCATTTCCTTTCATCTTGTGTCTGGCATAACATCGCTGGGCTTTATACGCAGGTCGCAACAACTTTGATGAAAGAATAAAAAAGCATACTCATTCAAGCGTCGAAATCATATTTGTGCCTTGCATCAATGGATGCCATGACTTTGAAGAAAAATCAAGCGATTGGCTGAACTCGATTTCCTCTAGCTAGATCGGCAAGGTAATGCTTTGATGTGTCACTTAAAACAGACGGCTTGAAATGCTTAGCTCTGATTCGAACTTGCATTTCAACTCCCACGCCTCCACGTCCAACCGCACAAGTACTGCGATCCAGGTAAGCTATTTCGGAATTCAGCTGTCATAACGCTGACTGAAACTTGGCTACGCACGGGTCCTCCCATAAAATGCCGAAATGGTCTAGACACGGCGTGCAAGCAAGAGCCCACAGCCCGTCCATTCAACCTTGGATCTGCGTAATGACGCTGGCGGCGCACTAGGCTGCCGCTGGCAGCCACCCGGGCAATGCCGGCACTCCACAGCCGGACGCATCTGCATCTCATCTGCATCTCGGTGCACCTCTCGGCATCTGCACCTCGGGTGCGTCTCACAGCTGCAGCCACGGCCAGCCGCGTCTGACGTCTGGTACCACTCCGCGCTGGCAGGACCGGCTGTCAGTGAGGGGTCGGAGGTCACGAATGGCGGTCACCGGCCGCGGCGAGCCCGGCGGCGGCTGCGGCCTGCCCATCCCGGCTGGAAGGTCACCCCATGAGAGGTCACGCCGCGCCGCCCAGAGGTCGTGGCCACCCGCGGATGACTGATGTTGTCTCCGGGTACAGTGGGACAGATCTGAACCGCTCAGCTTCACTCGAACGCCCGAGTCACTATTTTCTAATCGATGTCTGGGCTTACGTAAGTGTGCTCCAGAGTTCGCCACCGGAAGGCGAAAAGCAATCCCTCGGCGCGGCACGAAGCCTGACCTGTCACTCAGTGTATCGGGTATCCAGGGCCTCCCCGAGGTCTGGGCCGTGCGGGCCAGTGGACTGGACCCGTGTTTTGATGATCAGGTTTACG
Organism: Pollicipes pollicipes; assembly: GCF_011947565.3. Taxonomy (NCBI): domain Eukaryota; kingdom Metazoa; phylum Arthropoda; class Thecostraca; order Pollicipedomorpha; family Pollicipedidae; genus Pollicipes; species Pollicipes pollicipes. The sequence goes on from NW_023596576.1 coordinate 13,917,109, forward strand.
CTGGGTCCTCTTTCTGTTCGGCATGCGCCTGCAGCAGACCGCAAAAGCTTGACTGTACTCCGGAAGGAATTTTTGCAGCTGTCCTCGTTACTTTTTATCCCGATCGATTTGTAAAAATGGTGTTAGAAAGGGTTCAGTAAAATGTGATAAACATGATTGAGTATGAGGTGTTTTAACACCCTCGTGCCACATGAACGTGAGACGTTGTAAGCACCTTATGAGAAGTGGCAGAACCAGCCGGCAGAAACAATGCTGACAATCAGGCAAAACCGGGTTTGGGTGGCCACATTACGTCCAAGAAAGCTTTACGCACCGTTTCCTAGCAAAACAACAGGGTGACGAACTGGATAAAAAGGCTACCCAACACGATAGTAGGTTCTATACGGTTCTTGCTTAACTAAAGCTAAATGCACATTCCCCAAATTTTGATTACAAGGCTAGCACTTCTGCCGGAGCCTGGAACCTGCTGGAAGGCCATAACCACGGTCACGATCAGAGGCATGAGGTGATCTCGCATTCAATCACTGCGCCGCTTCGCGCATTCATTTAACTCTACTTTCATTTCGACTTGGACTTGTGGCTTCTAATGCACATGTTATTTGTTAGACGCCCCCACGTCGCATTTAACCATTCCGCCGCACTCTGTATTCCATCGCACTCTAGCTCCATTTCAAATTAAGCTTGCGGTTTTCCAGCGTATCTTTTATTCATCATCATGCATGAAGCAATCACAGTTTACACAAAGTCGCTCACAACTGAGGAATGATTCACAACTGTTTCGAGCTCCATCACAAAAGGCTATCGTTATAAATTCAAGCTCTGTCGCATCCCATGTTCGAATCAACTATTTTAGTTGATGGAGTACACCTTTGTTTAAATGGCACTGTTTCGATTGAACAGTGCTCACTAAGCACTAAAACGCACTCTTTCAACTGTGCCTATTCAACGCACCATCACGATCACAAATAATTACGAAGCGGCAAAGGATATGAGCGTCGCGCCGCGGCTTACCTGCAAGAAGCTCGTTGTCCCGCGTCACCGGGACCAGCAGAACAATTCTACAATCGACTACGGCGAAACGTCCCTCTATGGTGCTCGTAAGTAGCATACGTTTAGAGAGCGCATTTAAAAAAATTACATCGCAAGATGCTCACTTTTAGCATATACTTATTACATAATCAAGAAATCATCCATGCCCCCCACCTTATCAAATAAGAATACAAAGGGAAATACCCGCCCCCGTCCGAGCCATTGAGATCAGACCTGCTGTATGCCCGACACCAAGAAAGATCATGACCTCATCATCTAGGTGAGAGGACGACAGACAGCCAAACCAATCCTTTTGAGAAATACATTTCTTTAGGCCCGCCGACACCATTATTACATTGCAAGCCCAGGCAGCTCGCCGTGAAGACGCCAGCTCTGCGGCTTATGACGCACAGGTGAAGAGCAGCACAAAGAGATCAATACCGCCCACATACCAGTGTCAGGCAGTCTGCATGAGCTTGCTGTGTGCAACGAAGGGCCGCCCGCCACAGCTCACGTCGTGTTTCGTAGACGGCATGCCGTCCCCGCGGCTGCAGAGTGCGACCGCCCATAGCCGGTACCAAGGTACACGGCCGTGTCGGGATCCTGCCGAATAACGGAACAGCCAAATCAGGCAAATCAGCTAAACTCCATGTATCTCAGTGCTCATCAGCAGAGTCATAAACTGCCATTGGTGCAATAACAATAACAACAGCACAAGGAGGCATCACGCGAGGGTCTATCAGATATACCGCAGCATGGTTTGTGTCCAGCCAATATATGGGCAGCCTCGCGCAGATAACGGATGGCTATTCTGCGGACAGCTATTGACGCCTGGCATTCACGGATGGCTTTAACGGATGGCCATGCATGCGCCATTAAAATTTGTGCATTCAGACATATATATATATATATATATATATATATACATATATATATATATATATATATATCTCTCTCTCTCTCTCTCTCTCTCTCTCTCTCTCCTCCCTCTCTCTCTCTCTCTCTCTCTCTCTCCCTCTCTCTCCCTCCTCTCTCTCTCTCTCTCTCTCTCTCTCTCTCTCTATATATATTATATATATATATATATATAAATATATGTATATGTAAATATATTTATGCATATATAACACATTGATAATCATTCAGCTATACTGATTTTGATAATCCATAGACCAACAATAACATGTAATTCAAAACAGTTCACATCCACCCTGGATGAAGTTACTCAGAATGCTCAGGGCAGCTCCTGAAATGCAACGTATCTCAGGAACGAACCTGGACGTTGTCGTGATTAGTCCGGAATGCTCTGGATCATGTCGTTAAATTTTTGCGAATTGTCCTATCTTTTTCACGCATTGTGTCAGCATTTTGATTCGTCGGCATGCGGGATGGTAGGGTCAGTTCCAGGGCCTGGCATTGAGAGTTACCACTAATGAACTTTGTCGATTACGTTAAGATGGCGACCTCTACGGAATTATTCACGCTGCCTTGCGTTCGCAGGGGAAACGGAACTCCCGGCGAAAAAGATAGGCAAGACATGGTTATGGTGATCACAATGTAGCAAGAGTAGCGTGGCACAGGCGGTCCCAACACTCGAAAATGGGAAAGCTTCCAAACAGCGTGAAATACATCACATGTCTCCAATTGCATGTATGCACAGAAAACCCTTTAGTATCTAAATGCAAAGCTTTGCGCTTCAGGCAAGGCCTACATAAACAATCGATGCAATTGTAGACAAATACGTGTTCAGGGTTTACAAAACGGGTGTCAGCGATTCATGGGGAGTGTTCCACATTTGACGCTCTCGAGGCAAACATTATATATGATGAAATAACTCGCCTGCAGCCATTAGCTTGCTTTCAAGTGTAAAAGACTGGTCTGGACTACATAATCTAAAGGAAATGTTCCACCTTTACACGGGCTTTTGAACAGAAATAGCCATCTTGAGGACCTTTTGATGCAGTTCACGGTGATGCCCTTTTTAAGACCCAAAGCCCTCTGGCTCCTGAATAATACGCCCGCAAAAGCGCGAAAAGGTTTATTGGAAGTACGGTACGGGTACGCAAACGTAAGGGTGGGCACGTTCAGGTTGTGTATGGGGCATTTTATTTATTTCTAGACCATATGTCAACGTTATAAGAAGAGAATGCCACTGTCTGCAAACAGCACAGCACTGAAAAAGCGGCACTGTTCTGAATGTTACAAAAAAGAAGACGTGACGGCAATTCTGCCTTTTTCTCCTGCTGGCGTTCTTTTTCTTCTACTGACGTACTTCTCACAGGCAGCTCGGTTGGCGCCTTGCGCACCGGAGCAAACAACCACGCGCGGGTTGATGGGTTAGCAAGGCATTGTAAAATATGGGAAATATTACAGTACCTTCAGACATATGTTACTATTAACACGCCTTATAGGACAAATTAAAATCTTAAACAAAAAATTGTATCCTAAAAATACAACCTCTTGAGTTCAATAACCATGATCCCCTGTTGGAAGTTTGTTTTGAATCGAGGTCACGGTGAAATGCGTTGTTAAAACCGAAAACCCGTGCGGAAATTGCGAGAAAACGTGCGATTTGATAGTCCCTTGGGTTATGCAAGAGTGGGATCACACTTATTTGGCATTTAAGTGTGAATCAGGCGCTTGAAATGGGTGCGATCATTGGTGGTGCGTGCCAGTGGCTTGTATTGATCTTGATGTGGTGGAGAGCGTGCGTGCGAGATTTGTACTTCTGAGAGGAAACATTGTTTTGGTATTCCTTAAATCTAATGACTTCCAGTAAAATGTGATACATTGGTACCTGCCTCTATTTTTAGGTTTGTGCTTGAACACGACAAGGTAGTGATATCGGCAAACTGAAAGAAACACTGGCACCCATGCTGCAGGGGTGTTCGAAGGCAATTCGCTACTTCATTATGATCTTGTCAACATGTTGAACCTATTGAAGTCTTAGGGGATGCAATTAATACATTGCATACCATTATATTGGCAATTCATTTAGGCAGTAGGGACGGGTCAGCATAGCTCATTAATGCACATACGTGGTATCAGCTCACATGATGCGGCTTTGAAGAGTTATATTTCACTTAGAAATATAAAAAATATGGTGCTGTATTATTATAGATGCACATAAAACTGTCTTAACAATTTTAAATGCAGGCGAGCATTGCTTGTCATCCATCATTGTCATAGTCACCGCGACTTGTGTGAGATGTTGGGTGCTGAGAAAGGTGGAGAAGTATTGCTGTTAGTTTCTTGGATAGTACTTAATAATATTTTATCATAAGCCTTGTGTAATTTCTTGTGTAAGTTTTTTGTGTTTTGAGTTCTTTTTTCTTGTGTAAACAATATTTTGAGTAAAGCAGCCTGATGGCCGAGCATGTTGCATGGCTGCGGAAGCAGAAGATGTGTTTGCATTTTTGTCACCCATGTTTTGTGGATTCCCAAAGCAGGCTAAGAAAGTGACGTCACTTATTGGTTGTGTGCTTTGCCGAAAGTGATTTGTACATTGCATCATGTGTTTTTGGTCAGTCGTATGTCAGACGGGAAGCTGACACAAGAATGCACACTTGACCAATATTTTCATGATGGAATTTGTCATTAAAGCAGCAGGGTTTGCAGTACAAAAACCATATCATTGTTCATTATGCCATGACATAATACAACACTGAGGTAGTGTTACGATGACACTGTTGACCCGTGCCATTACACGATGTGTCACATTGGTTGACTATTCTATGTCAAGCCTATGAGATAACAGCTTATAATTTATGAATGACATAACAGCTGATTTAACAACACCAAAGGACTATCACCAGCCAGAATGCTGTTCCACCACAATGGTTACACCATGTTTAACCAATAATTGCATAAATAATACGAAGCGAAGCAAGAAAAACATTCTTGGTAGCTCAACCTCACCATCTTTACCATAGAAATAACAATCCCGTGGCAATCAATTCATAGCAATGCTACAGATTTAGTTTGCATGCAGCTGCATTTCCAGTAACAAATAATAAAGAAAGCAACTAGTGCGCACATCACATGATATCAATGCCAGGACTACAGCACTGCGGGCAAGGATAAGTCGACAATACAATGTTGACATCCTTAACAGTCCTTAGCATGCTTCGGTAAGAGATTCATGGCGCTATATGACAGTCTTCACATCATATCGTGTTTTCATATTAATAACCTGCCCTAAAAGCTGGCGATTGCCTACGACCAGTACCAAGAAAAATCCACAAATAAGCTATTCACTAATCCGCCACCCAACGCAGCGTCCACGACGAGGATTGCCGGTTGGCGTCAGCTTTCGTGTGCATCGAGATATTTTTTAGGTCTGGCTGCCAAATGCTGCCAGGTATTGCTGTCGTCGCAAAACCGTTCCATGACGCCATCAAACAATGACGTAATGCGCTGCATTTTTACAAACTTTGAAATTTTGCTAATTACGGTCGTTTTTGTGCCTTAAAAGTTTACCAATATTTACAAGTAAGCTTTTCCCATGATACCTGATGCTTATCTCAAAACCCTCAAACGGGGAAGATTTCTTTTAAGTATTTAATGGATATGCTGCTCAGAACCTCCTCGTTTAACTGCGTTAAGGAATGTTTTTATGACATCAGTTGCTGTCAGACTGGCATTGTCAGAACTGACACTGTAGCGCACGGGCTGACTCACATGCAGCACTTCAACTCACTCATCGAAAGGCCTCGTGCTGATTGGTGCGCTGTTTGCAGAGGCTAGCTTTGGTTGCGGGTGCGTGGTCTGGATTTTTCTCGTGATGATCCTTCATATTTGTCCGTGATTTTATATTGTTACTTGCATTCACATACTAGGAACTTCGATAGTGATACGAGTTATGATGAGAAGTGGACTGAGAATCGAGCAACTTAATAACAGCGCTATAACCAAGTTCCCGCATTTTATGGCACAAAACGTGATTCGTGTTCGTAGCTTGCATAAAGCGCATCCCGTCGTTTGAAGGCTACCTGAATTTCGTTGGTGCTAGAATTCGTGCGGACGTACGCCAGGCACGAATAGTTCGATAGTACATTTTCCGTGACCTTCAGCTCTACATGACCAACGAGGTGACGCTACATACGTGACGTTTCTATCGCTCCAAGGATGCCTTGATGACCGTAAAATAATCCTCATGAAATAGTCTGCACATGGTCGCTAGCCGGGCTTGACACGAGTGACCCTGTTACGCACTGAGACCGCACTGGCGTCTTCAGGGCCCTAAATGACCTCTGCGCCCCGGTGGCTGTCCAGCCGCTGTTCACCCGTCGGACCGCTACGAGTAAGCGCATCACGAAGTCGGTGGTGCCCGGGTGTCTGCTTTCTGGCTGTTTATGTCGCGCGAGACGTTTTCATATCGTGCGGTCTCGTCTTGGAACCACCTGCTGCCGACCGGTTTGATCTCTCGGAGCCGTGCTGCGCTCATATCTAAACTTGACCAACGTGGAAAAGAGGGTTTGTTTGACTTAGCGAGTATCCGCAGGCTCTTGGCGCCTTTTCATCATCTTTGCATCGTTGTTTTTATCGTGTAACTTGCAACCCATTGACTCGAATTAAACATTAAGCCATACGGATGGTACGATTCGCAGTAAATAAATAGCATAACATTACATGGCATGTTTGTGGGCGTCAAGCTAACAGACCAGATGATCGTTAGAATTCACGTGGCTCTGAACTGCACTGAAAAGTCTATGGAAAAAGCTACCCAAGTTTAAAACCCAACGTAAATATCGAACCCTCCCTCTAAAACATAGTCTCAAACGTATATAAGCACTAACGTGCTTTGCATGGACAATGTAGGGAAAGATCTGCACAACTAAAGCTAGAGGAAGGAAAACTGAGTCTTTTGCGCAGAATCGCTGTTGGAGATGGGGAGTCAAGTGGTTCATGATATCTGGAACACTAAGCCTTCAAATGGAATGCTGCGTCCCATCGTTTACTTCTGTACGGTAGATAGTGTCTTGACCATTACCCTAAAAGGCATTAGGAGGGGGGGGGGGGGAGGCTCAGGAGCTCGCTCCTATGGATTTTCCGAAATAACTTCCCAATGGTTTTGAGTACGACACTTGAATTATGTACACCCGAGCTTGCATAACTCCGCATATTTGTACGGAAATGCATTCGAAAAGGTGCTTTGTATTCCTCTTCTCACCAAAAGCACTGTTAAGTGCATGACTATTGATGTGGCGCTTTTGGGGAATTAAGCCGTCCAAATGCCCAGCTAGGTCAAACATTGACCTTTGTGGCTGAATATGACAGTTTGGGATTATACGATTTAAATCTGAGCTGCACATGTCTAATGGCTTGAGAACGCACTTCTAACGAAATGCAACAATAACCTTCAACCCTTCGGCCTAACATGACATATCACAGGTCAGTTCTGTTCGTTTATGACTCTGTTCCCAGTTGCCCCTCAAAAATACAAATATTGAGATCATAATGCAGACTCCGTCGAGAGACACCGGACACCGTTTGGTTTCAAAAATCCAGCAGCTCCCAGCCAGCAATTCTCGAGTCGGACTCAACAGCTTCGGAGATCTCAAAGGACTGCGAGGGGGAGGGGATGGAGGAATCTCTTCCTTCCCGCCCGCGACCAGAGCAGGAATATTGAGGAGCTCGCCCAGAATGGGGTTGAGTCTGTGTTTAGCGTAACGGCTATGAAATAATGCTGCGACGGTGTGAATCTCAATCACATCGTTCACTCGCTTTGTCACATTGGCCAATACGTTATTTGACAGTCTCTCGGACATATGATCTGTAGAGACGAGCGACACCTGGCATGACTGTCACTAACGATGCCAGCTAATAAACAATGATACGATATGACATAGACACACACTTTTGTTCATCAAGAGAATCACAAATACGACATGTACATAGTAAGTCAGTACAGAATGACCATGCTTAACAAAGCCGAAACATGCCATAATTTATTGTGCCGGCTAGCTTTTGTGCACCCTGAACACCGAGACGATTTAGAAAACAGCCAGCCATAACGAGCCTTGAGGGAGAAATAATACAGGCTGCCTACAACTGAGCTGCTCTCTGACTTTTCTCAGCAATGCCAACGATGTCGATCACCGGCCACCAACCATCTCTCAGCGGCTTCTCAAGGAAGATGCCATTGCTGCGCGCCCCGGTGCTGCAGGATCCTGGATCCATGGACAGGATCCCGCAGTTGGGTGAATGTGTCGTCCAATATCCGGCCGTGGCGCGGCCCGTCTCGCCGACGACCGCGGCCTTCAGCCCCTCCGTCGTGCGAGGTTCGTTCAGAGACTCCCAGACCTTAAGGTGGCTCCACGTGAGGAAATCGACTGCACTGAGGCCCGGTGACTGACGGACCATGGGATGTCCGTGTCGCGGCTGATGTATCGGTTTGGGAAATGGGCTGGCAGTCAGTCGAGTGAGCCTTGGAGGTGTGCGGTGTTGCAATCCTTGCTAGAGCAATTCCTGATTGCTGATTCTTTGCTGGCATTACAACTCCTGACGGCAATGCAGCAATGCTTGATTGCGTTTTCTGTCATCTCCTGATCATGATGGACGGCGCATGTCAGACAGGTCTGTCCAAAAGAAATCACGCACAGTGTCGATGTAGCGCTCGTGGTTGATGTTGATGGCCTCTCTGGCACACCTTTCGAGGGGAAATAACAAGTCATTCCCTCACCCATCGGCAGTTTGTCAACAAACCTCGCAAAACAGTGGGGCCGAGGGCCGCCATCGTCCGTGACATGGGCGCTGTGTCAGGGCCCAGATCACGAACGACGCTGACACCCCACTCGCCGGAGGCTTACCTGTGACCTTGCAGCACCCGGGTGCACTTAGTGCATTGTCTTTAAGATGCTACCGAAAGCCGGTTTGATGGCCGAGCATCTACCCTGTTGATAATTTTGTTACACCAACTTAAGGAAAGTCAAAAGAGTATTGGAATCTTAAATATGCCCTGTTTAATTCCTTAGGATTTTAAGAAAAATCTATTCAATTTGTGGACATCCAATCCATTTTGCTACGCAAGCACAACTGAGCACTTAAGTTCCACTTAACTGTTGGAAAACGGGTGCAGAAATAAAGCTACCTCTGAACATTTCGACGGTCCCCCACAATTCGACGTTGCGGTCCTCTACACAGAAATCTGGTTGTGATAAAATAAATGAAAGCAAAAGGCTGTTTCTATCATTTTTGTCAGCCATACAACATCATTTCAGTTCCACATCATTGCCCGGACGTAGTGACCACAACATTCCAAGAGAAGCCATATGTGATGGTTTATCGCGTCGCACCTCGTTGCGTTCGTTTATGTTCACCGTGTTTTGTGCTGGTCCATTGTCACTGCACTGTCGCCTGTCCACTAGCGAAGTCCAAGCAAGCACTGCTGATGTCCTGGCCGTACTGTCGCAGTGAACCGTGGAAAATGATGAGCACAAGACGAAAAGGAATAGGTCATGACTTAGCCAGGCGGAGGCGATAGGCATATGTCCACCAGATCCGTCTCTGCCACGCAGTGCCTTGCCCTTGAAACGCCCTTGATATAGATCCTGTCATGCGCATGGCCAGCCTAAAGCCCTCGTTTGCGCCTCGAGCGTGTCAATTTGACATAGGATTGTATGCTTCACTGCCGCAACTGAGGGTGGACGCGAGTCTGTTAAACCGTTGCATGATTCTAGGTCAACGATTATATTTCTGGCGGTTCCGAGAAAAGTATCGACAGGAGGCAATACAGCTTGACAAGTACCGCTCCCTGCAACGATGTCGTTCGCCGCTGAAGACTAGTGTTCGCCTTGCACACACTCGGTGACGTTGGCTCCGCACCTGCTAGTTGTGAGCTATCCGTTACGTCGTGAGACTGGCCGACAGTGCATGGCTCAGGCTCGCATCGCTCCTGCCTCTCCCTCGTCATCATCCAAACGACGATGGTTATAGATCGGATAATTTTCATCGGTAACACGAGCTAGATTTCCATCGTTTTCGCTTCGTCGCTGGCCGACCGGGAGGGGGGTGGGGAGGAGGCGGCTCAGGGGTCGCAACCAGGGAACACGTTGCGTGGACGTAGGAACTCCTGCTCCACCGTGTGGATGCGCTGGCTGCGGGTGGTCTTGATGGTGTCGATGGGGGTGCGGTGGCCGTACAGGCTGCTACCGAGCACGGGCACCGTGCGCTCCGCTTCCTCCCGCCACATGTTCACCGCCGCCAGCTTGTACTGACCGTCCTCGCGGTGCAGCTTCTGGTTCCACGTGCTCTTCTGCCGGTATACCTGGTCGTACTGGCATCTGCCGCCGGCGGATGTCGTGTCAAGCGCGCGGTGGCAGGAGTTACGGGCACCACGCTACAGTGGAAGAAGGTTGATAACGTGACACCTTTGCACATGGGTTGCGTACAGTTTTGCATCGCAGTGCCTGTGAGCTGCGTAACGCAGTTTATATGCCGGTTTGATTTAAACGTTGCAGTCATAAGCAGTGACAGAAAGGGCTCCCCAGAAAAATGATGTAGGTCACGTAATAGAGGGCTCCTGTCTGCGGGAATTTCATGCAGGTATGATGGTGTTGAAATTTGAAGGTATGCAAAACTTCCCAACCAAATAGAAAAAGGAATTTGAAAAATACACAGCCTGTATTTGACTCACATGACGTTGTGCTCTTTTTTGCTGGGCCCGAAGTAGGTGATGGCCGGGTCCATAGGCACTACTTTGTCAGGGTGAAGAGCCTTGAATCGGTTCTCCAGTTTGTCGAATTTGCCCAAGATTTCCTTCGCAAACTCGTCATCTTGTGTAAACGTGTAGTCGTGAATATAGCTCATTTTCAGAACGTTGATGATCTTTGTAAAATAAAAAAGTAAGCACTTCAAAGAGTACAAAATCGTAAGGACTTGAGGAAGTTTCGGTCAGATCGCGTTAGGAGTTGATCATTTAAGTTTCGAATCAAAATCAGCTTATTTTTGAAATGACAACACCAATGTATGCAGGATACTATTGCAGCCGCTAAAACACTTGGGAATTTTCTTCGTTCTGTGTACTTTTTTATGCGATCGTGATCAATGCATTCTATCTACCTCCAATAGCGTATTTTAAATCATTAAACAATCAGGCGTCCATTTCCCCGTCAACGTTTTCGACGATTGATTCACGGGAAAAGAAAGAGTAACTCTTTCTTGTGTTGTTTTTGTCACCCGGGGCCGCGACTAAGATCAATATTGTTTTGAGTGTTTGAGGTTCCCGGGTCATGACCTTGAGGTAAAATAAGGTCAAATAAGGTCAGACTCCAGATTGATGTCTCAAGTGCCCCCAAGACCACCTATGAACAACCATGAAGCTAGATGCCTGTTTTAAGAAAAAGTTCAATGAGGTCAGTAACCTTGTTTAACCCTGATAAGGCCAGGGTGAGCAAATATAGACCAAAGAGATTGCTCGAATTTTGCCACCAGAAACTACTCCATCAAACCAACCTCTCGAGTAAAATGCAGGTTAGTTTTGCTATCGTTCTGACCTTTGTACCTGACTCTAGATTAGAGGAAGTGATTATAAGTAAAAATTTTATTGGTTTATCGCCTAAAAAGCTCTGAGATATGCATGGCTTCGTCTAACACTACGTTGTTGCATCATGTTGAACAATGCCATAGAAATGCCCTTCGCTGACAACCACGGCCTGACTTTGACCTGCCATAGGGCAGCATCTTATAAGCTACATTCAATTTGTTAAATCAAAAGGCCCACTGTTCAATTCCCAACAGGTATGGAAATTTTGATGCCGCTTCGCCGCACCGTTCGAAAAAAACTAAAAACTTTCAGGGGGGCAATTTGATCCCCGCCCATCCAAGCACGCGTTAAACCTTGCAGCATTAAACCTTGATACGTGTCTACAGCGTTCTATCACCAAACCATGGTCACTGGACATCCGTGTGCAAACGGCACCCATTCCCTGTCATGACTGCACCGCAGGGGGTGGCAGTGGTCCACCGCACTGACGTCCCCGACCGGCACACCGGTCAGAGCGGCGAGCTGTGTGACCGCACTCGGCCGCCACGCCGGTCAGAGCGGCGAGCTGTGTCGCCGTTCTGACGCCCCCATCCGTCACACCGGTCAGAGCGGCGGGCTGTGTCTTCACACTGGCGTCCCCGGCCGCCACACCGGTCAGAGCGGCGGGCTGTGCCGCCGCATCGACGCATCCGGCCGGATCGGCGGACTGTGCCTTTACACTGACGCCCCCGGCCCCCCGATCGGAGCGACGGGCTGCGCCTCGGCTGCCGAAGCGCCCTCGGCCGGGCGCCGGCAGGGCCGTGCCTGCCGTCGGCCGCCGCCGCCGCCACCGCCGCAGTCGTGTCGCCGCCGTCGGCGCTTCGCCCCGAGCTGGGCCGCGTCCGCAGGGCGGTGGTGGCAGGGCCCGACGCGGCACCTCAGCCGAGCAGCGAGCGGCGGGTGCGACGCCGGCCGAGGACGGGGACTTCTGGTGGCTGTCTTGTTGGACACGGGAGCTGTGTGTAGGAGGGTCTGTTGGTGGTGAATCTTCTTCCGCGTCGGCAGCCGAATTGCTGGCATTCGGGCATCTTGTGGTTTTTGAAAATCAGGTAAGTGGTCTGGTCGGGATCTTCGTAGTGTTTGTGTCCAATGCAGTCGCGATGAAAGAGAGTTAAGATCTGAGGGTAGAGATCAAACGGTCGTTTCTGGAATTGACTAACATTGATCAAAGTTCAAAGAAGGAACACAGGCTGGAAACGTAGTTTTGAAACAACTGCTCCCAGGCAGTCAAGTTTCCTCTAAAATTTCATGCGGTTGAATGCTAACACAGGCCAGCTCATGCATGAGTGGCCAGCTGCGGTGAGCATCGTGGTTATGCTCCTCGTTTTACGGCCTGCCTTGTACGGGCGGTTTTGAGAACGCGTCCGGTGCACCCAAGCGGCGCCAGGCTGTGGGCCGAATCAGGAGCGGATGCGACGGGCGTCTGCTGGCGTCATGCTTTTTGCCGACTGAGTCGCACTTCGCGACGAAAAGCACCGCTCCACACTTGACGTACTTAAATGTCTCGTTTAGTCTGGTGACGCGGGACTTGTTTCTAGAGAAGGGGAGTCGAGGGTGAGGTGGTGGCATGTTTCAGTGACCAATACGGAGCCCATTTTGTCACACTGACGCCGTGTATTTGTTGGCGATTAACAGCGGTTGCCGACTGCGTCTTCTGTGCAGCGTGCATGGTTAACGTTATCAAAGCGCAACTTCGGGACTTGGAAAGGATTTGAAAGCGACAAACAAGTCGTCTTCACCCCCCAAGCTGAGTACACCCTGGCACACCTTACACTTTCTGACCTCTTTATGAGTCTAGTGCTATCTTCAATTCGTATTGCAATGCATATTAAATTCTAAGCAACTGCTCTGTTTTCGACGCGTGTCAGGGCTGGACATCAAGGCTGCTGCTGCGCCTAGTACGCGAAAGACGTCACACCAGCCATGCCGCTGGTTTTTACAACTTGTCCAACGCACATCCCTCGCACGCAACAAAAAATCGCCTGCGAAAGCAGGCATGCTGACGAAATATGGGTCAATACCCATAACAAGCAGCACATCGTGTGTTGTGCGGGACGGGCAAGGCGCTTGTGGGCGTGCGTGACGTCATCCGCATGATGCAAAAGAGTAAACGACCGGATCCAGCCGTCTTTGATCACCAGTAACGATGGTTGATGCGCTTACAATGCGCTTGATACCCCTCGTTGATGACATATCTGCGGGGATGTTTCATTGAAGCATCGTTTGCGTGTTGGTTCTCCAAGACTGGCTGGACTAAGTTTGAGGTCTTTTCCTACATGCATTTTTCAGCCCGTATCTGGCCTAGAGCTTTGCATCCTCTACCGCCCCACGTCATACTTTTGCTGAACGCATCATACTTCTCGACAGCTATCGCGCTGTATACAGGATTTGCTTTCGTCTCTCATCTCCCTTCTGGTCACGCAAAGCAATCTCTCAGCGAAAAGAAGCCCGAGGCATTTGAGCTCGTGGTTTGAATGCTTACACGCGTATTATTTTTGTCAAATTTGTAGATGATTAGCGGTGGCTTATCGATTGCAGTCTTCTGGTATAGCTGAATATTTCAAATGATTTATGTACAAATTTAAATATTGCTTGCACCTTTCTTATATAATTAAGTATTCTAAATGATTTAAGCGTATATTTGAAGTTTAGATATGACTAACATTGTGACCACCAAGCCCTCTTGGATCTCATCTGGACTACCCTCGCATGTGTCTGGTCCGGCGGATTCCATACTTTTTATATTCAGGTGATGACGTACGTAACCAAAGGACATGTTCATTTTTCAAGGCATCGCCTGGCGGGTGTGAGCTTGTAAGAAGTAATTAGTCAGTTTTTATCGGGCTACAACGCTCAGGACCTCCGACATGAATTAACAACGTAAGCCATGGGTGTAAGCCATGCACAAAAAACCAGGCTGCCCTCGGGAAGTCGCTCCTGCGAGGAGCATCGGAATGATCCAGGCAGGTCTCAACCAAGGAGATGTCGCCAAGGCACTGGAGGCGTCACACCACGGTTAACGGTTTAACAGGTTTAACGGTTTAACGGCACGGTTTAACAGGGTGGGTCTCCCAGTTACAGTCAACGTTCGGGCCAATTTTCGCAGGCCAGCCGGATGGGGGCAGTGGCCGCCGGATTGGGAAGTGGCTGCTGGATGGGGCAATGGCTGCTGGACGGGAGCAGTGGCTGCGAGATGGGGGTAGTGGCTGCCAGAACCGTGCTGAGAAGAGCATGAAAGGAGTGAAAAGCAAAAAAGTCAGAGTGTGGAAAAATCTTTCGTCAAATTGCAGCGCGCTCTTAGGGCCACGAGGTGTTCAGCGTTGTCTGTCTGTTCATCTTTTTATGATTACATAAAGCCTTCATTAGGCCTCACGGCATACAAACTGGCCAAGCAGAAACAAATGGAGGGGAAAACATCGAAGGCAAGGGTGGAGCTGCGTACAAATGGAAGAACTGGAGCAATGACTACTTTAAATGCTTATTTGGAGGAACGAGTCTGTTTTCGCGTGCAAACAACCCTCAGACACCCAAAGCGAGCGCAAGTAGATGTAAAACAGGGTGGGATGCCACTTTGTTGCCTTGGAAAGAGGTCTCAAAACTGGATGGTATGGCACGGGTTGGGTGGTGGGCAATGGGTGCTCTGGGCCTTACAAAGCTGCGCTTGCTGCCGCAAAAACAGACTTTCAACACAAATTCATATGTCAAAGAGCCTCTCACTGAGCCCCGAAAACAAGCAGCGAACAAGGAAACCACAAATGAGATGGAGATAGTGCGCATGTTAACCGCCATCTTCTTGCAAGACGACGCACCCACTCACTCACACGGTGCAGACATCTAGTAATGGTGATTGGCGCATCTTCCTGACTCTGCGACAGGAAGGCATAACCGGGAGACTCCCCTGTCCTAAACGCCATCGAAAATCTATTCGGCATCCTCAAGGCGTGTCTCAGCGAGATACATACCCGGAAGAGTGCCGCGGCGTTGGAGGCGTCACCGCAGGGGGAATGGGCGTGCGTGGCATTCTGCACGCCCTGTAAGTCGGTGGATGACACGCCAAACAGGATTGACATTTGTCTTGAATCAAAGCGGGAGTACGTCAGCATGTTAATTCAAAGTGTCATATGAACGTTATCTTTTTTACAGATAGTGAAAAGGTGAGAACGAACTTATGAAACACTGTATACCAAGTGAGATAGGAACGGAATGATACAGCACACACCACCCGAAGTATTTCCCTTTTCGCAACACGTTGGTCGCAGCGGCATCTAACGGGACAGACTGTGAATTCGCGGATTTCTTCATTGCGAAGAGCTGCGCCCGTTCGCCAGCCTGTCGCCTTGGTGTTGTACCGAAGGGTCATCACATGACAGGTGTTCACGCATGAGATGGTGACTCATGCGACATTCACGCACGCATCGGACGGTCGGGGCTGTGTTTCTGCGCAACAAAAACAGTTCGACTGAGACAAGAGCATGCAGCCGCATCAATACCCGTATTCAGTGATGCGTGCGGGTGGCCAATGGAATCGCGCGCATGGTGTAGCTTGGCAATTATCTCTCATAGCGTGGATTCATCAGTAAAAGTTTAAGTTGGACCCGCCGACTTTGGTGCACGATAGTGGGTAATAAGCGACTTCCGAGACTCACGGCCAAATGGTCTTGACAAGTTGGGGAGTTGTCGAACGTTGCTGCATTTCTGACTCTGAAAACCTGGAGGCATTCTGCAGAATTTCATTAACCCAGCAGCGCCGAAGCTATTTCTTTAGCCGTAACCACCTCCGCTTTCCAAAGTACGCCATAGCAGGCGTATCATGATCTAGCTGACAAATTGGAAACATCCTTGGAACGATCGATGACCACGGTCGATTTCACCAAGGAATCGTTAAGGTAACATTAGTCACATAAATGATGACGTCACATATCACGCCAGAAACCGTCGAAGTATTACATGAAGCTCTGAGCCGTCCAGGATTGTAACTATAATCTGTTATTTTAATCGCATGCTTTGCAACTGGCTCAAAACGAAAAGATGTGCTATTCCGTTCCCCGACCGCACCATGAAATTATAAAAGGTCAATGTTTGAAGGCGTCAGGTCAAGGTTACGCTACTGAGAAACCACCTTAAGTATGCATGGTTCTAAAGATGAAGTATTTCTTATTTGGCACGAGAAAATGCTGCATTAAACATCCTATGCGTAAGCATTGTCACTCATAGATTTGCGGGACTTTGGACCCCATGAAATTCCTCGTTTTTAAATCCAATCCGCCAGTCCTCCACAATTTCCAAAGCTGTCATCTCACCCGATCTTATTTTGAAAGGCAAAATCTGCTCCACAATGATCGCTGTGAAGGCATTGTACGCCAGCCCAGTCAGCCCGGAATTTTAATTGAAACATACATGGGTGTTTGTCCTTTTTAAACTGATATTGCCGTGCCAGCTTCAGTCCATGCCGATTATTTTGGTCTGGTAATTTGACACAAAAACAGCGGCGTTTTACCAAGGAAAAGGGATGCGTAAAACGTTTCCAGGTTTGTGCAAGCATGCCCTGTTGCCGGCGCGCTTTCAATAAAGTCGCAGGATTAAGAAAGATAATAAACGTGTGAAGATGTCGAGACAAATATCAGATAGGGTGGAAAAGGCTCACTTGTAACTCGTGGCATGCTTTTGATCGCGACATATTGATCTGGACAACAACATTTCACAACTGGGGTGCTTCACGATGAATGGACAGGTCGACGGGTCAATTTGGCCTTCATCTATAGGACTCTGATAAAAGTGGGTCACAGGAGCTGCCAAGGGTGCTGAAGACGTCTATGACATTTTCAGATCTCTTAGCTGAGCGATTTCAAAGTTACAACCTGCGGCATTTTCGTGTTGTGTGGTTGAGGAGATACGTTCGGCGACGATTTTTTCACTACGATGAAAGAAACCGGATAAACCTAAACATCAAAATGGTGCAAAAACCTTCCACAAGTATTAGAAGGTTTTTGCCTTCAGTGTACCTTTGACAGTCTTCGCCGTAACCAAGCTGATGCTTAGATAATCCTCCGCCCCAAGCGCTTCATTTTTAGCACGAAGAGACATTCCGTCTGCACATTAGCCCTGCCCTGCAAGAACTGGTATAATTTCTCAGCAGAGCGAATATATTCGGAATGGAGGCGCCACAGGCTGGCACTGGCAGCAACCCCTTTCAAGGCTCCCGACTCCGTCGCAGGAGTTCTTCCCATGGGATATGACAACGTAATGGCAATCGCACTTTACGACAAAGTTCTCATCATGGAAGGAAATGCCCAAATAATCGAACCTGTTTTTGTACTGCGCAGCTGACGCCCCTGAAAGCTAACACATTTCCGTATTGAAACGACGTCCTCACTTCCGGTGAAAGGTACCGTAGAAATGTATCGTCCGCAAAATTATTATAGTTCAGCGCGTCTGACAGCGTGCAATGACTTTTATGTGCAATCTGTCCACGTTCTTGTCGACATACCACGAAAGGATCCAGAGTGCACTGTGGTGCACCTCATTTTGCTCTTCACATAGTGTTTCAAGCTTTCGTAGCATTTATTACGCAAGCATTTTGACAAATGACTGTGTTGCAAACATTTCACAACACACCCGTTAGAAAAAGAAAGGCAAATGAAATATATGAGTTTCATGGCAGTGAGCAAGGAATCCAGTGAGATTTGTCTCGCAGGAGTGACTATTTTAAATCAAAGTTTAAGCTTTTTAGGGTTTCGAAAGCACTGCTTTTACCGATTAAATCGTGTGTGTCTCCCCTGCATAAGTAAGTACAACCAGGTGACATACTCCTTTTAAACATCGATGTCACCCGTGGTGTGCTTCTCCAATAAATCGGCACAACAGGGTTGTATGAGTGTTCCATTGTTACAAGACACTCAAAACGACCACGCACTCCGCCTCCACAGCAGACACTGGCCCAAGGCTCTATCACTGAGCCTTTGTCTGACTGAGTCACCCCACAAGAAAAGAAGGCCACAGCACCTTCACAATACGCACTCTCCGCCCCCTGCTCCAATTACACCGGCCCCATCAGCACGCAGGAGCGAAAGGGAGGGGGCGGGGGCAGGCGGCGGTGGTGGTGCGCCACGCGCCCGGCCTTCGTGCGCTACACATTATTCGTCACTGCATGGACCATACCTTCCCCAGCAGATAACAAGCTTTTTTGCACCCTTGAGGATAAAACTACCCTCTTTTACATGCTGATGAGAAAACTACCAATAACACGTTGAAAAGCTATTCTTCGCGCCTTGCAAAAGTTCAGAATATGCCAGTTATTATTGATCGTACAATGATGATTTCAAGGGTGACATACGAATATTCAGGACCGCTTTTTGATTATTTCAATAACTAGTTTTCCAAGTTATCTTTCCAGCAAATGGAAAAAATTGCCACGGAAGCAACTACACAACTCGAAATTTCCCAAGGCTATAACTACGAAAAGGTGGAACTGATAGAGTTAAAATGTTTCAAGCGATTTCAACGCTGATGACAAGACATATGCTCCAATTTAATCAAAATCCGAGTGAAGAGGATGGAAGGGACATGTCGATTTGTCGTGGAATGTTCTATTAAGCAAACGTGCTTTTCAATAGGTCATTGTTTGATTACGTCATGGAGCGTTTTCATGACGTCAGAGTCGCTGCTAATCAAGGTGTGTCAGAATTACCAATATGGCGGACAGGCCGACTCACTTGTAGTTATTCACCTCGCTGAGAGCTGGCTTATTAATATATGCGTGTGAGCTAAACCGGGTGCCGTGTTTGGTTATTTGGTCCCTGGTTTTGAATATCGCGTCTACGATCCTTTCTTGTGTTGTTGTTGTATATGGTCCGTGATGAAATGTTTTTTATACTCGTATTACCGTTATGACACTTTTCCTAAGTTGCTCTGTTCCGAGCCCCATTTTCGTCTTAATTAGCAGAATTGCCTGAATCCCTGTATTATGTATCACAAAACTCGACTCGTGATCAAAATACACATTTAGCGTGCTAAGCTGACTGGAAACCAACTACTTTCCTTTAATGCCGTGATTGGTGCTAATGTATTCCAGACAAGAGTAATTCAATGGTCACATTTTTATTGACCCTGAACACAGGGCCATCGAGAAGATGGAATGCGTGTGACATTTCTATGACGTCATACATCTATAAGTGACTTCAAATTGGGCAGCGCGAGACAGTATGCATAAGCTCGCGTGCGCCTAGCTCAGAAACAAGGGGATTTGCAGCCTTGAAAAGGCACAAATGTGAACTGCGGGTAATAATATCGAAAATGGTTCTCTCAGCTCAAAATCTCTTGCACATTGGAAACAGTCCCTTTACTGTCCAACTGCAGTAAGCCATAAATGCAATCTCCAGGCAATGCTGCACCACACAACCGCTGTTCATGATCACTTCATGATCACTGGATTAACCTATAGCACGATAGTAGTTGATTAATATTCAGCAGTGCACAGCACTGTAAGATAGGGGCTGACATCATCGCGGTCGGTAAGAGGGTCTGCTGCACCACTGTAGAAAGATAAGGGTGCGGTAGATCCGCGCAGACAGGCGTGGCTTTGCGCTACACTTGCAGGTGATATGATACTGTGTCCAAGAAATCAGGCTCTTCGAACTTATAACGTTCCTTGGAAAGCTGCCTTTCTTGATGGAGGAGAACCTGAGCTGATCTACCGTGTGTCAGCTATTTCAAATGAACATTTTTAGGGATGGTGTTGAGGTGCGGTCGGACATTTTCAAAATCCTTACTTTTCTTGACAGCATAACGACAAGGAGGAATTCCTGTTTATTGGGTCCCTACATCAGCCTGGGCCTGTGCATGTGATTCGGTTGCTTTTAGCGCGCAAGAATATTTTACGTCACATTTTGGAAGTGAAGTGATGGCATTCATCAAAAAACAGTGCTGCTTCGACCATAAGCCGTCGATCAAACAGGTTTCGAGCCCATTTGCATAGCATGCAGGCCTGCTTCTGCCCTCTTTAGAGGCGTAAAGAAGATGGAACTATCTTGTGATGTGAGCACTTGAGCCTTGTGCTCTTGATAAAGGTGGTCACAGTTCCAGCGAACGTCGATTTCGACAAGGCCGTCCAGTGGTCACATGGATTTCCGTGGCTCCTGTCTGAACGCGACACGCATAATTTGATGTGTGAGCGATATCGGTGCCACATCTCTGACAGCCACATCAGCCCTGAACGGCAAGCGCGTCATAACACACACGTATCAAAAACCACCCATCCGCTTTTCGGGGCATAAACAACGGTCGGCAATTGCACATGCCACCAAAATTCTCAAAACAAATGGCACGCAAAACAAAGATATTATGAACGTGCGACACACCCGTGACACGATGCCCAGGCCCGCGAACCCGCTGTGAGCATGGGGCCGGGTACCGAAATTGCCGGCTCCTGCGAGAACACGGGCGGGAGCCGGGAAGGCGGGGAGCCATTGGTTCCGGGCGACAGGGGCCGGCGGCCGGGTCACGGACACGCGTGTCCAGCAGCCGGGGTGGAGGGCAACCCCCATGCCATCAGCATACATGCATACACACATACATACTACGTGCACATATATGCATATATATACATATATATATATATATATATATATGTATACACACACACACACACACATATATATATATATATATATATATATATACATATATACATATCAATGATCTCCACAATATGGCTGTGGCTTTGTGGCCAAAGGGAGAATTCCTCGTGACAAGACAGAACACCACACGTAGACCGCAAATAAAAGCAACAGGTGCTGAATCAGATAGCGCAAAATTGGCCATGCTCGAGATAGCATAAAAAGGCCGCCGCCCAAATTGACCCGTCAACCAGCAGGCGGCTGTTGCTAACGCATCCTACGCCCCAACACCCACGCACCTAAGAGAACAGCACAACACAAAACAACACGCACCCAACATAATCGTCTCCGCTTCATCTCGGTAGGAAACCTCTGCACGTTAACCATAACCAAACCCTCAAGCGCCATTAACCATTAACCAGTACCTCGGGGTCACATATTTACCTGAAAGGCCATCAAAGGTCACTGCTGCAGAATTGACGCTTACGTCGTTTGTATATTACGTGCTTCTCCACCCCGATCTCTGCTTTATGGGTCTTGAGAGTTGACAGTATCATTCCATTATCTCCATTACACTCCATTATCGGCAGGTGACATTTTGCCATGAAGCGTCAGCATAGGTCAATGACTGACGTTGGCACTGAGAAATGCGACTGGTTCGCCAGTAAGTTGACCGCGATTACGCACTGGCAGAGATAATTATTTGAATTAGACACCGTCTTTTGATTTACCAAATTGTTAAGTCGATGACATAAATTGTAAGAGGCTGCATCTGAGTGGTTTGTACACAACTCAGATAACAATGATGGATTATCCTTTATAACCATAAACCCAATTACATTTGCTAAATCAGTTAAAAAGATACCCTAGCACAAGCCACTCAGGATGATGTAAATTTTCTGCCGCTTATGACCTTTCACTGGTTCCGTTATCTCCATTTGGTCACAAAAAGGCAGAGAAGCAGGCACATACTTGCCCGATCAGCTCTTGGTTGGCACAGAGCGCCATGAAGGCCATGGTCCCGTCTTCGTAATATTATTTTTACGTTTGTTACAACAGTAAGGCATCCGAGTTAGCATTCGAGCTAGAGACAAAACTTTACGAAAAATATCAGCTTGCAGCCCAGCCCGGCCCGCCGAGCTAGCGATCCAGCCTGCAAAAGCCCGCTATGTTGTAATGCTGATCCACCATAAGCCCACAAAAAGTCATTTATTGCAATATGCATTTTATTATTTCGCCTTAATTTTAGACCATGCATTACATTGTGCATAAAATTGCATGTAACTGTCATTTAATGAATGCCATTGTTCTGCTTGCGCTAGCGATGTTACTCAAAGAACAGCAATCAAAGTACCCGCACAATGGAATTCATCACGCACTAAAGTAGATCTTCAGCGCTACATTAGCACTTTTGACCTGCTTGTAAGATCTGATCGAAACCTATTTGAATGAATGGATTTCTGGGATCAGAGCTCACGCTTAACAGTGCTTGTTGTGTAAACCCTGACCCCCAGCATCCGATCACACAATTCCATGTCAACGGCAGACTTTGGTGGCAGAAGCTTAACGTGCCGCAATGTTAGGCGCGGTCCGTCCTGCCCTCTGACGTTATTTGACCTTCATCGCGGCCGCTGCCCCGGTCACAGGCCATACCTGTCAAGATCAAATAGCGAGTGTGTCAAGCGACTCGAACCCATCCCGCCACGGATGGTTAGATCGGAAGGCAGATGTTCTAACCAACTGGGCCATCCTGACGGACAAATGAGAAGGGAGAGGGTGGAAATAAGATTGGTGTTTGTCCAAAATGCTCCAAATATTTCAACCTTCTACCTCATCTAAAATGTACAGGCCATTTTTCTAAAATTTAAGGTATCAACTGGTAGCTTTGCACTGACAGGGTAAGAAATGTTGGATGTTTCGAGTCATGGGAAGAGTCAGTTCATTGCAAGTTTCATAAGCTCAGTCAGCATTTGACAGCGTCACATTTGCCACAATATTCAATTTAGCACTGAAGAACCAGAGCCAGCCTCCTATATGGTGTTTGCCATCCTTAAGTGGATACATCATGCAACCAAATCACATAAAACCACATGGTAGCTTTGAAATGGTCCACATTTCTCTTACCGCGATCCACGTGCCAGCCCACAACCATCGCCACGCGGGTTATGTTATGTTGCATGCACGCCACGTGAAAGCAATGATGGCGATAACATTTTCGTCCACGGCCAGTTGCCCCTTTAGTTAGATCATCGACATTTAGCAATATCATATAAAACTGCAGCATGCTCTCGCGTGCAGCAGCAAAAAAACTTCCATGGAAAGAAATAAAAGCTGTTTAAATGATGGCCAGGGACCCTTTTACAATTTTCAAAGCCTGCAGGTGCAGCTTTCAATCTTCATCAAATGCCCCAATGACGTCATATGTTGAAATGGATGAGTAAGGAGGATGAATAAGTTGAACAGACCAAAAGCCTTCGCGAAAAAATGTTAAAAATGTTGAAAATCGCAGTTGGAAAAAGTCGTATCCTGTAAGTGCTCTGTAGTTGTGGTCGCAAAGCGCATGCTCTGAAGACATAGGTAAGCGAAGTCCATGCCACCAAATTTTCCAAGTCCGAAAATTGTTGCGCATTTGATACGCCAGTACTTACTGTTTGTATTGACAAGCCAGCAAAGCTAGGGCAAGACCGAGAGTTTCCTATGAATTTTATTCATCATGGATATTTGTTGTGATTTGTGAGGTATGGCACTCGTGCAAGCCAAGAAAAGTTGAGTGCACCACACCCTCGCAATAGCCAAGTGCAGTGTGTGGCTGTATTTATATAAAGAGCCTACCGAACCGCTGCTCAGCCAAGTCAGGCTATCGTTTTGAAAAATTGGATCATCATTCTTGAATTTTCAGTGATTAATTTTCTTAAGGCTGTACAATTTGTGCAACTTGGTTTGCTGGTGTGGTGCCTGCCATGGTGCTCTTGCCGTACAAACGAAGATATGCTTGTTTCATGACTGTTCTGTGTTTGCGAGAACACCCTGGTTTTAGTTTGACCCGCAAAGACCGCCAAGTCTGCTCCACAACCGACCCAAAACCCCGTAGGCTCCTAAGGGTCAGAATTTGGCGGAGTGGCTGGCTAAAAAGTTGCGTCTCTAATTCGAGCTCATGATATACACGGGTTTACTGAAAACGGTATGATGCGCTGCATGGCTACAACGCTGTCCTCGCATCGCAAACTTGTTAGTGGGAAAGAGCAAAGAAGTGTCGGGCGGTCATTACTGGCTTCGGCATGGGATGTCGGACCACCCTATGCCGAATCGATGGTGTCACACATGCCGCCTCTCCCCCAGCAGCGGACTGACACACGCACTATGCGTGCCGCACACCAGGCACTCTGTGACGGTTGCGTTTTGTGCGTTTCCCATGCATTCACCATCGTCACCCTATCAGGTATCACGCGCCGTTATCAGATTAGCGTGTGTTATGACGTTATCACACATCACGGGCCGTTATGACGTCATTACTTATCATGTGCGTGCCATTGCGGTATCACCTATCATGTGCCGTTATCACGGCGGCACGTCTCGTTATCACAAATTGCGTATCGTTGGTTATCACATATGCGTGTCATTGCTATGCTTTCGCATATTATGTGCCATCATCATACTGTTACGCATCATGTGTCGTTTTTGCGCACCACCGATCTCAGAAAAAGAGCAATCTTCCCGTTTTATTAAAGGTGCTTGTCCTACTAACGAGCTTTTTCTTTGAAGTTGTCCTACAAAGAAAGCAAATTGTGACTCAGAACAGCAACAAGTTGAATCCCAACAAGAACCGGACGCCTGAAATAGTGTCACATTTTAGCTCTGTTTTCAGTTGCAGCGCCATGAAATTTGTACTGCCGTAGCGCACGGCTACTTTTGTGCACTCGCCTTTTAAAACTTATAGACGTTATGAAAGGCGATGTTAAAATTTGCACAGGCAAACATCTCAAAGTAACGCTCAAACCTGCAGAATTCATCCAGTGCAATGGGAAAAACCGATAGAAAAGACCTAAATGCCAAATACATCAAGAGAGCACGCCTGCCGCATTCTACGCACATCACCCAAAAACATTTCGGTTGCGGTTATCTCTTTAAATTCCCGTACATTCACTGTGTGAGTAAGAATATTTAGTACAGCAATCTAAGAGCATCGAAAGATATTGCGGGCGCTATCTCTGCTGTCGAGAGGGTTTGTGACTATATCCCTCCCGCAAATCCATTAAAATAATCTGAGCCGGCAAAAACTGTTTCAAGCCACAAGAAATTTGGTATTTAGCAATTGGATGATGCTTAAATGATGATGATGATGATGATACTTAATTGGATGACACAGAAATGTGCTCCAGTTGGTTTTAAGAAAAATTGTGCTTAACGTCCGAGTTGTGCTTTAATTATAGCAGCACGTTTCTTTTCAAAGAAAACTCTTTAACCTATATTCTTCTCATCCCTTCTCAAATTGAAACACCTTCATGACCTTGAAAATGCGTGCAGTTTATAAAATACATGCAGCGCATGCAGAGAGAGTGTAGTTTATATTCCGCTACTTTCATAATATATCGTGCTCCACGCCTTTCACTGAAACCATGAACACTGATCCATGAGCATGTTCAACGAAATGTCCAATGTCGGCAGTCACCACCACAGTGACCATCCCCCAATGGGCTATATATTGTTAAACCAAGATTGCACGGGCCACTGGGGCCCGATTGATCGGAACCTTGCGATAAAGTCCAGGCCTGTGACATTATCTGACATGTCTAATGGCAAAAATGGAGAGTTCATCGGATGACGATGTTGGGTTTGATGGCCATGGTAAAAGGCTGGAAGAGCTGTCCGGCTCCATGCTGCAGTCGGGGTAGAAGCATGAACAGCCTCTGGCCAGGTGATAGGGTTACCTCAACGGCTGCTTTCGGCATGTAACATACTCGTGTGATTTACCACGACGCGTTTGAAAATTCTACCAACAGGATAGCGATGTTTGTTCAGCAATGCTGTACAATGCAATGCAAAATATGTGATTATGTGTCACGAAATGCATTTATAGGCTCGTACCTTATATTAACTGCTTACACCTAAAATGGAAACTAAAAATGAGCCGTGAGCCGTGGTAAAACCTCAAACGAATCTAGCAGGCCGAGGTCCAAGAAAGTTGCGTGCACGGGCATTTTAAGGCGCCGGGTCGCAAGAGGCAATTTTTAAGATATTGACATCAACCGTTCAGCATGCGACCAGGCCCGCGACGCGTGCACCAAGTGCAGCACTCTGCACTTCCAGAGGGCAAAGGACGCGGACATGCGCTCTGGCCCGGTATTTTTGCGCTGCGCCGGCCGCCAAATGAGCAGATATGTGGGTGGTGACGAGCGATACGTTTTGACTAAGCAGCGGTACTGTGAAGCCACACATCTGTCCTTCCGTGATCTCGTCCCGACCCCTGGGTCAACCAACTATGACCCCATCCCGACCTCTGGGCTAACCGACTGACGGCCGCTGGCCACTCCTGCCTCGATGCCTCGGCATGGTTTTCCGTAGTTGACGCGAGCCCTATTATTCCGTGCACCTTTTTTTGTCATCTTACGCGTGTTTTGAGAAAAATCTATTTCTGCGCGCTCATTTGTTTTTTACTTGCCGGAGCAGATAAAAGCGTCTGTATCGTCCCTAGCCTCGCTCAGGTCATATAGAGCCACATGGACGCTCTAAGCGATAATGGCTTAAAATATCTCTGCATGCCGGCATCACCGTGTCCGTGTGCCAGCCTCTGCTGCGTGCTGACTCACAGAACTGTTTTGGAAGTTAGCACGACGGTAAGTAAGTAACGGTAAATATTCCATGAGAGCAGTACACGCATATGAGCGTGTTTTTCCAAAGTTCGAGCGTACCTGAAACTCTGAACCCGATATGTTGACAAATTGTGCTGTTAACACGCACACTGCCTGGTCTTGCGATTTCCAGTCTCCGGACTGCACTCTTTTTGCACGATTTCCCCTGTCATCCCAAAACCCCTATGCGTTGAGCCGATAGAGTGGGAGGGCATTAGGCTTCTGGAAATAAAGACACTCATTACGGTCTATTCAGCTGGAGAAAAATGAAAACATAAGTCATGGCAACGACGCGACGTGCTTCGTTCGCAACAGAGCCCAGTGACGTTTTGTTCACTACAGACATTGCGAATATCCCCAGGTCTGGCGCAATGCCCACTCCTTGCGACAAACAAGTTGATGTGCTACTTACTGCACGGCACCGCTTTGCACAATGCTCCTTTGTCACGCAACGTCGCTATCATTCCTGACATCAATCATCAATCATCCCTGTCTTAGCCAACTTCTATCAATTGATCGATCACGGCGTAACATCCTGTGGCGTTACCAAGTGGGTGCCATATTAACATGCCGGCAACTGTCCCCTGCGCGGGGCCTCAGCCGGTGCAGCCGACTCTTGTTGACTGTTGAGCCCTCCTCAGTACGCACGGTATGGCGGACTGATTGTTATTGATTTGTCGCGTGACAAACCCCCGTAACCGGGACGCGCACCGTCAATACTGCACGGTCGCGTAGCTCGGCGCTCGCTGCGCTCCCCTGGCCCCAGGTACTCGCCGCCAACGGACCAGGCCGGGCTCGTCCACCGCCGTCCGCGCGTGCCGACGCGCCGCGGCATGGGCTTCTTCATCATCCGTGGTGCAAGCAGTTTGTTGTTTTCCAGCCAAGCCGTCTTCCTCGAAACTCTTGCCTGTGTGCGAGTACTTAACTCCGGGCATAGTGTTGACGAGGCAGCTAACTCCCAGTGTCTAAAAAAGTTTGGCTGCTTACTTGTTTGCATGTTTGCTAGCGGGCGTCTGACCGTTACATCCGTTTTTTTGCGCAGTTCAGGTTTATTTACGTGGAGAGAGAGAGAGAGAGAGAGAGAGAGAGAGAGAGAGAGAGAGAGAGAGAGAGAGAGAGAGAGAGAGAGAGAGAGAGAGAGAGAGAGAGAGAGAGAGAGAGAGAGAGAGAGAGAGAGAGAGAGAGAGAGAGAGAGAGAGAGAGAGAGAGAGAGAGAGAGAGAGAGAGAGAGAGAGAGAGAGAGAGAGAGAGAGAGAGAGAGAGAGAGAGAGAGAGAGAGAGAGAGAGAGAGAGAGAGAGAGAGAGAGAGAGAGAGAGAGAGAGAGAGAGAGAGAGAGAGAGAGAGAGAGAGAGAGAGAGAGAGAGAGAGAGAGAGAGAGAGAGAGAGAGAGAGAGAGAGAGAGAGAGAGAGAGGAGAGAGAGAGAGAGAGAGAGAGAGAGAGAGAGAGAGAGAGAGAGAGAGAGAGAGAGAGAGAGAGAGAGAGAGAGAGAGAGAGAGAGAGAGAGAGAGAGAGAGAGAGAGAGAGAGACAGAGAGACATAGAGAGAGGCCGCATTTTCTTCAGGTGCTATTGTTTGTAAAAATACTCAGTCCGTACCTTTTCATTGGATGTATTTCTGTGCTCAGCGCCCAAGCTGAGCAGTTCTTATTGCGTGAGTCCGGCTTCACGATCAGATTGTGAATTTGGGGCTAAAGCTTAAAGGAAACGTTCCACAATTGTATGGGATTTTGAAGTGAGATAGCCATCTTGGAGATCATTCAGTGCAGTCCACAGCCGTGCCCTTCTTCACATCAAAACCCATCTATTTTCTGAGCCACACGCCCGCAAAGATGGGGAGGCTAGTTCGGGAAGAGTATCTCAAGGTCACCTTGAAATTCATGACGTAATAAGAATGCCATCCAAATCCTGTCATTCAATAAACCATGCGGTGATCGAGGCCAAGAAAAATGCAATGGTCAGTTCATTCATATTTGGCATTCACAGGCATGATTTCCATATATGACAGCAATCAATTGGCTCTTAATCAATGTTGTGCAGGGTACGATGACGTAATCGGTGACATTTGGAAGAGCTTATTTACTAAATGGAGTGTTGTCTGGGCAGTCTTGCTGTCTGAGCAGTATTTTCTTCTTGAAATATACCAGTGGCTATGTTATATATATAGGTGAGCATACCTCATGATATATGATGCTTGCTTTAATATCTTCAATCGTGAAACATTCCCCTTAATGTGTCGCAGTCCTACTCGGCACGGTCCATCCTACCCTTTGACTCTACGTGCCCTTTGGCGCGGTCGCTACCTCCGGACACAGGTCACCTCAGTCAGAGGCAAAAGCGAGCTAATGAAACGGCTCGACCCCACCCTGCCACTGCTGGGTGAATCGAATGTCACAGTCAGATGTCAGATGGGTTAATATGTCACACTGAGGCTTGACATTTGCACACCATGATCTCCTTCCATATGCCTCAATGCCAGGTTTGGTATGGTGGCTTGGATCACGCTCGGTGCCCAGTGTTCTAACGGTTTTCGGAGAGCTGCCCGGAAGCTGTCCTCCGATCCGCAACCCTGTTCCTCATCTACCGGCCCGGGCAGAGGTGCCTCGGTGGCCCGGTCAGTCGGCCGGCCCGCCACCTCTGCGGGCAGTGTGGTGCAGCAGACCCGACCTCAGGTCATGTACGACATCTACGGGAGGCCAGCGAACACACATGCCCGCATGAGGGAGCTGAGGACGCTGGGTGGAACGTCACCAGCAGCGTCGGAATGGGATAACGCCTGCAGTCTGATCTCAGCCGGTCCGGAGCTGTGTTCCGATGCTGATGAACACCGAACGGGTACTAGGCAGTGGATAAATTCAGCTCCATGTTATTTAAGTTGCCAGGTATTTGCAACCAACACCTGTTTTCACTATCTCCATATTATTAACTTGATGCCTCTTATGCGTCAATACCGCGTAGGTAACGTTGTTATCAACGGCTTTTCTTTCAGAACACTGCACATATATTTAACACGTCGGTTGTGATAAAATTCGAGTCAAATTAAATGTCCGGCACCAGGCAAAATGATAGAGCGTTGAATAGTTGAACCCAGAAAAGTAGGAGAATCTACCACCCGGCCGGATAATTCGACCAAATAATTTTTCTCTGGCATTCCATTCATAATGTCTTGTGGGACAAAGCCAAATTTCAAGCATCCGGAAGCATGTGGTCGAAGCAAAACAGCGTAAAAGTGTTATCCCGAACGCCTTTTGAACAAAATACCGGATAGGATACGAAAATCGATAGCGTGGGTGATTGGTGTCCTATGATGTGTTTGTACCGTGTCTTTAACTTTTTTGGATAATTTTGTTGTGCCTTTTGGGAATGACCGTGACGTGTCGCATGTGGCCGTCGATGCTTCAACATTGCAAGGAATGTGTCTAGGTCTGATGCTAAAATTGAAAGAAGACAGGTTAATGAGGTTTTTTATAGAAGCACAAAAGTTTCCGATAGCAAATAAAATACTAGTAGCACGGCTGGTGTTCATGTGCCAGTACAAACCAGAAGTGTATTTTATCGGCCCAGGCTCAGAACCAACCTTATTTGCAAGCAATGCTCTGTGTGAATTAACGAGCGACGGCTACATCAGTTGATCTCCGACTGCTAAACTCGTAGGGAAAGCGTACGTTCCAATGAATTGATCCAGGCCCCTGATATCGATTGCCGAAGTTGTCTGGCTCCGTTGTCTTGGGTTGTCGGTTGTATGGACGCCACACTGAGGCTTGACGGTCAGTCGGCCGGCCGGTCGAAGTAAGAGTTAGGTTTATCCCCTCTTCCTCGCTCCGTAGCTCTGCGGGTCCCCCGTCACTCAGGCGCGTCGAACGTTGCACGGAAGGTGGATTAGCACGACCATTTTTGCTTGAAAAGAGTTGTAGGACATTGTGGTGACATTTAAGTGCAGGCACCGTGCGAGCGGTGCGTGAGGCAAGGGATTTCAACGCCATCTCTTTTAAAAAAAACGAAATTCACCGTGTACATGGAAAGAAACAAGACGGAAGGACAAAAGGTGGTAAAAAACGAGGCTAAAGTCGCGTTTGCACCATCCTGCCCTTACCATCCCAACAAATCTTAACTCACAGCTCTAGCGGTAGAAAACTTGCAGTGCAAATAGAAATGGTCAATCTTGATAGCTACTCCATCGGAACAACTGACAGCTGGTGAGGTGAAAGCGGCAGGCGTCCATGGGAGCTTGTTGTCTTCCTTGGTGGCACTCCTACAGTCTGAGGGCTGCCCAGAACTAGTGCCGCTGACCTCACCGTCTGACGCTTGTTCCAGCGCTCGCATCGATTCACCACCCCGGCACGTAGTCGTGATGTCGCGTGGCTTGAAATGGACCTTGTTAGTGAACTGCCATTCTTTTGCTGACTCCCATTCGCTGGGGCGGGCCTGTTACAGGTGGAGGTCGGCGGGGAACGCGCAACAGGGAACGGCGCCTTTCAAAGCGCCGTAGACAGCGTTGTATTCCTTAGGTTTTCCTTTCTCGCTCCGTTCTCTGCACTTCTCTCTCTCTCTCTCTCTCTCTCTCTCTCTCTCTCCTCTCTATCTCTCTCTCTCTCTCTCTCTCTCTCTCTCTCTCTCCCTCTCTCTCTCTCTCTCTCTCTCTCTCTATCTCCCCCGCCCCTCCTTTTTCTCCCCTTGTTTGGAGGCGGAAAAGCCTTAATGACCCGGGTGCGGGGGAAGAGGTCCGATGGAAGCTAATGATCTGCGTGTTCATAAAAAACTTTTCCAACTTTGTCATTCCTTCTCCTATTACGTCTATGCATGACAGCTGACTCGCCAACTACAAAAACCCCGATATTGGAATGCATCGCGCTTTCCTGCCCTTCCCGGTCCATTCAACACGATGGCACATAGCTATGTCATCCATGCCCTCATCGTCTGGACATTCAGGCGGCTTTCCTGAAACGCTCGTAAAAATCCACTTGATGGGCTCCATGTGAGCCATACTCGATAATGTACGCCGGCGCGCCGACCGTGCACACGTGCACCAAAGCGTTTGCTTTTCAGCACGGTCGATGCACGGCCCCGTGCCTTCCCACGCGTACCAAGTTTCCGTGGATTTACCTCCCCCTCGCTCCTCTCGCTCCGCTCCCGGAGCGCGCCCGGCGAGCCAGCAGCGTCCGCCGGTCGGCGTGGTCGTGGCAACGGAGGTCCGGCTGCAGCGCGGAGACCGCTCGTCCCACCTGGTGCCCATTGACCTGCGGCGGCGGCGCGTGACGGCGCTCTCCCGCCCGCCGTCACCGCCGCCGTTACGGCCGCCGCTAATGTATGGATCGGGCCGATCGAAGCGCTGTCCAGCCCGGCCCGGCGGGACCCCACCGCGGGGGGGAGGGGGAGGCGGCGCCGCCGGACTTGGTGAACACTGCGCCGTCCGACAGTCATGCCATGCGGCACAGCATACCTGAACATAATGTTGGACAGCCGCGTCGCCTCAACAGATGGAAAATATGGGTAGAAGGATTTTCATCGAGTTTTGGTCGGTCAAAATTGAACACACAAAACAATCACGTAAAGGGTTTTGCTGATTGTGGATTCTAACGACCGCTGTCAACATTTTGGTATTTTGCTCTTGCTTAATATTGCATGATTACTGACTGTGCCACTGATGCAACACCTTATATATTTGTATAATATTTCACATGCCATTGACGCACTGTGTCCCGCAAAATGTATACATTTGACAAAATAGCGCACCACACTTCCATTTCTCGTTCTTTGTTCTTGTTTTCGTTCATGCTCCAGACAACACAAAGTGGTCACAGGTGGAACTGAGATCAGCTTCGAGAGTAATTGTGGGTACGGGTTCATATATGGATAAAAAGTTTAGAAGATGTCTGGTAGGTCATGCCACTGTGTAGCTTGAGATCAAGCTACACAGTGTTACTGCTTGCGTTTCTTTTGGTCATGCTTAACTCCATTCACATCATTTTTTTAAAACATTAACGCAAAAGGAAGGTTCGGGTCTAAACTTTCCTGTAATTGTCCCATAACTTAGGAGGCAGGTACTGACAAACGCGCGCGGTTAGTAAGCGCTGGATATTTCTATCATTGATGAGAAATGAATAGCGAACAGGTATGGGAGAGGCCGCGTGTGGCGGGTGGATTGGGTAAATAAATCTTACGCATGAGTGCCTTTAGCAGACATGGTTTAAAAGGAATTAGATCATAGCTTGGAGGTAAAAAACTTATGAAAACCGTAAGGCTTGTGCTGCTGTACTGGGACGCTTAGCTGATACGCTGCGCATTACACTCGGCTCTCTCTCTCTCTCTCTCCCTCTCTCTCCCTCTCTCTCTCTCTCTTTCTCTCTCTGTTACGCGTAGCAAGTTACGTAAAGGGTAGCTGTAACAAAAATAGTTAAATGACGCGATAAATGAGTTAGGGACTGCGTATACGATGCGGCAACGCTGCTGTGCATCATGGTAAGGGTGCCCTAGGCATGCAAACCGTCGGCTTTTATATGCGGCTCGCAGATATTTTGTTTTGCTTTTCGTGAAGCCATGCTGCTTTACAGCATCGTAAAGATACATTTGGTTTGATGTTAACACCCTATTGATGAGTTTCTTAAAAGCTGAACGACATTTTATCTAGGGTTATGTCTCATCAATATGTGCGAATTTGACCATAAATTTAGGTCTTAGCCTAGACTTTGACTATGATAGATTGAAGCTGTTATAACCTATGAGCCAACCGTAGATCGCGGAAAGACATTTACCCATCCGCGGGTCGAACGACATGTTCCGCGAGTGGTGCCGCTCCATATTCGAGTATGTCGTTTGCCTCTTGGACGAACATTGATCCGGGAGCTGACTCCCCGACCTCCGGCACTGAGCTCGTACCGCCGGCGGTCGGTGATGCGTTACGGAGGCATATAACCGGAGGGCATAGGGCCGGAGGGCATCTGGTCGGCAAGGCAGAGCTGCGGCGAGCCGCCGACCGGCGCCGCGGTAGCCACCGCCGCCGCCACCGCCACTGCCACCGGCTCCCACCCAGCCCACCTGGGGCGTTGGTGGGGCTTGTGTCACGGTCTGGTTCTCCGGTTCCCCGTCCGGTCCCTCAGCCTCGGATGAAGTGCCCCAGCTTATGGTTCACGTGACACACCTATTTTCCTCAGGATCTTTGTATGGAATCCTTAAACTCCATTTTTGCGTCCGGGTCGAATCAGACCCTGCTGCTTTCCCGTGCCATTCGTTCCAGCCATAAAAATGATTTTAAAAGGTTTCCCGGCTATTTGTTACTTTTGTACAACTTTATCACCCTGCAATGCTCTTACGGGCACCCACAGGCTCGCCCTGCGGGAGACATCGGGAAAAATTGCGTTCTTTTCGGAAGCCTGCATCGACAGGTTACTTGCTGGCACTGAAGGTCGGTGGTTAGTTTAAATAAGTTTTACAGGGATACAACAATAACTTTAACGTAAATTATGTTTTGATGACCATCTAACTTACATATATGTTGAATGTTGAATATCAAAATACTCTAAGTGGCCTACATGTGACTGATGTGGGGGCAAGAACCACTCAACGGTTGCGTTGCTTCAGGTGCTTGAGGCTTGCCAGAGCGCACGTTTCTGAAAAGGTAGTCACGATTTTCCCAAAGCACACAATGTTTTAAGAAAGCTCATGGTGACCTCGAAATAAAATGACTTTTCGTCTAAAGAGCAGCACGCTCAGCGGCCTAGAAGTAGTTGTCGCTTGCTGCTCTGACCGTTTATCTTTACAATGTTTACAAGCTTATGCGTTTTAGAATTTTAGCAGCAGAATCAGTAGAATATGTGCATTCGAGCGTCTAAGTGATCCTTCAAGCATTATGGTACCCTGTACACGGGAGTTATGAAGTCGGCAACGTGGCAGGCAAATGGGTGGGTGAGATCTTCATTCAACCGTATAGCGGGTGGGCACGGGTTTGACCTTGCGAGCAATGGATCGGTCCACTTATCTTACCCATGTTGACCTCCAGGGCCTACGGAGGAGTGCTGAGGTAGACCGAGTGGATGAAAGCAACAGTGATACCCGATAATGCACAAACCCATCGTAGGCACCCTGGTGGCAGCGTCTACGCCGAAGGGAGATTCCGAGCCTCTGAACACTCTACACGTCTGTTACGTGGTGTTGAACTTCGAAAATTACTTGCATCACTCGGATGCAGCGCCGGCTCTCATGACAGAATGCCATCCAAGGTCACACCTGTGAGCGGACGCAGGCGTGACGTTACACTTGCGTACGGACGCAGGCGTGACGTCACACCTGCGGATGCGCGGAGGTGAGTGGCAGCAGGGAAATGCTCAGATCATTGGAAGCCTTTCGGGAGCAATGATCAAAATCGTGGCTACGAATCTACGCTGTATAAAATAAATGGGTGTCATTGTGTTTCGCAGTGCTTACAAATCAAACACTTAAAGTTTGCGTGTATGACATGCGGGCACATCGCTTTTACCAGCCTGTGTGCAGCCAAGTGGTCTATTATGCTTAATTCATAGCGTGTCATAGTCGCAGCGATGATGGGTGACAAGCATAACATACATAGATATCGCAAAGCCGTGTAAATCCACCGAAAACAACCAGATTCATTTCCCAGTGTTTATGCGCGATGTCAGGTGACACGTGTGAGCTAATGTTTCCACCAGGCTGCTGGAAATTACATTCCTTATCAAAGCGTACCACTTCCGAGTCGCTCAAAGCCCTGAATGCTGAAGTGAAGTACGCTACCTGATCATCTTTGAAAACAGCAAACTACACCCTGCCAGCTCGTTTAAGCGCGGCCCGTGCCACGTGTGACTGAAAACTTCATACCTCGCAATGGCCTGTTTGATTCACTATTGGCACATGCCACGCCCGAACCGCTTCGTAACCTAAGTGCCGAAATATGGTGTCAAACACAGAAATGGGCATGAACTTAAAATCCACCTTGCAATTTCGTGTGCGCGTAACACGTAGTGCGAGGGACCGAACCATTTGCAAGGGCACACTTTTCCATTCGCTACTCAATCGAAGCGTGCTTCTCCCGAATCGCTTCATGCCCAGGGCGCTGCGATATCGCAAAAAAATGTCACCCGTCGAAAATGGCCAAGCCTATACTTAAACAAGTGGGCGCCATGACACACCACACGTGTGACCGATCATTGTTATCTTGCCCGTTCCATTCCTAACCGAAGCGTGCCATCCCGAGCATGTCCTTGTTCTGGGTGCCGGGATGTGGCACTAAACGTGTTAACACGTGGGAGAGAGCAAAATCGATCTTCCGCTTGCAATTTGCCTTGCAATTTGCAGCGCAACAGTGCGTCGCACAAACTCTCAACGCACACTGTAACTATATCCGATTTAATTGTGAACGTTGGGAAGCAGAATTCACGCCTCCAACTACACTGCATGCCAAGATGCGAGCTAAAACGCAAAAAATCACTAAAAACGGCTGATTCAATACTGTATCTCGTGTGCACGTGATACGTGCGGCATGGCGGCACCACTTTGATACTATCCAATAGCCCTTGTGATTGTTAATCTGGCTGTGCACCTTTCATGTCCCTGCAATCCATCGTTACCGAGATATGGCCCCGGAAGTGGACGCGTGCCGTCGTCCGGTGGTCGCGAAATTGGCGTCGTCGGTGTTAAAAGTAGGTGTGATTTTTTACTCTTTTTCGCTCACCAGGTGCCCATTTTTGCGAAATGTAGAACTAGGACGTGGCACAGGCACACTTGGGCGTCAGCCCTTGGCCGCGTAAAAAGGCCATTTCAAACCTCCCAGCGGTCAGGCTGGGCGTGATCACAAAAAAGTGTGGCGGGCATACACACATTGTTCCTTTAGCATAATGGTAAAAATGTTCAGCATACCGGTTGTGCGTCACACGGCTGCTGTACCACGCAACAGCTTTCACGATCAGCTTTCTATAAGCATGGAGCAATGAAACGAATAGATAGTGTCCATATGCTGAGGATACGAACGCAAATATATTAAGTTTGTATGTCCATGCTTGCAATCATTCTGAAATAGCCGTACACCTAATTTTCAGCCCGGTCGATCAAGATATTTAAAAAACTGATGATATATGCATTTATTGGTTGAAAGGAATGTGCGCGAAGAGGAACGCAATATCCGTCACTTTAACCTTCCTTCGGGGCTTTGTTATGTAGCCAGAAAAAGTTTTTTTGAGGTTTGTTTAATCGTCGCCCTGATTCGCAGTTTTACATAATGCAGACTGATGGGGGGGGGGGGGGGGGGAGGGGGTGAGCGTAGGTCAACGTAACCTTCCCTGGTATCTTCAAGTTCTTATGTGATTAGATAAATAATGTATTTCATTATGCTAGGTAAAAAGTAAAATTTGGATAAAATCACACTTCTCAGCTTTAAATCGTCACGCATACGGGCCTATGCGTTTTGGCGACACAAAACATAAACAGGCGCATTGTTTAGCTTCTGAGTACAATGGTGTATATTTCTACGTGTTTTAAGCACACCAGGTGTTCACATTTAAACACATATATGCCTCCGCTGATGCAACAACGTCGGCCTGTCGCGCGCTTTCCGCGGCCTCATAGGTTGCCGCGTGCCGCCTGCGCTAGTCGTGGATCGCCACCCGGTGGTCCTGGAAAAATCGCTGCTACTCGGAAACCAAAAAAGCTAGGTACACTTTTTCATGCCAAAACACGCGCACTAAATGACCCACAAGCTGATGAAAATGTGGGCGCGATTGCACAATATGCCAGGAAGTTATCCTGATAACACTTAATGGGTGTATCGCCCGCCGTTTATCAGGGGTAGGGATAACACGCGTCCGGGCGGCAGGTTAAATGTGACACGCTCGGGTAGGGATGTGACAAAGTGACACTCTTAGGTCTAAGCACATGAACTCACTTGCTAAACATTTCTTAGTTTCTAGGTTTTGGTCTTCAGGTCAAATAAGGTCAAACATGGTTAAACTTAAAATCGGTGTTCCAAGTGTCCTCAGACCTCTTCATGCAACCGAATTTAAGCTGGGGCAGCAAAATGTTTATGGTTCAAACATGTCTTCTCGAAGTAAAATGTCTCTCGTGTTCATACCAGTTCAATGACTCAACTGACATTCAAGGGGCCAGGGTGACCAAAAATCTCATAAGCTGCTTTTATATTTGAATGTTAATAAGCGAAATTGTCTACGCTATACGATACATTCCTCAAAACAAATCGTGAACCGAGTTTATCTCGGGTCAGTGACCCGTTTTGACCCTCTTAAAATTATGGAGATGTCTGGTGATGCCTAGGTGATCAAGAATTCGAAATGAGCGTCAAAGCTACCCAATAAAGCGAGTTCGCCGGTAAAAAAGCGGTATGGTTTTGACCGTGGTCTGATCTCATACCTGACCAAAAGTCATTGATGTTAGTCATAATCCTGTAAAACATCTAATTGTCTGTAGACCCGTCTCAAAAATT
Source organism: Pollicipes pollicipes (assembly GCF_011947565.3). Lineage (NCBI taxonomy): Eukaryota > Metazoa > Arthropoda > Thecostraca > Pollicipedomorpha > Pollicipedidae > Pollicipes > Pollicipes pollicipes. The sequence continues at coordinate 13,955,567 of NW_023596576.1, forward strand.
CGTGACATCGCTTAGCACTCCGTTGTCGCATCAAATTGAACGATTCCTTAGGAATCGCCTTAGCTAACAGGCATGGCTTGTCTTTGACCTACATAGGTCGGGGGCCTTACCACGTACTCGTAATAATTCGCCAAATTATTGGCTTATCAATTTCTACAGCATGCAAAGTTATTCTGGGAAACCCTTCGGACGTGGGAGGGGTCAGATTGACCCCCACCCGAAATTGTGTTGGTAAACACCCAAGGAACGCTTATTCACGGAGAGCGTACACACCACGAGGGGAACACATGACAAACAGACGCGCAGCAGTAGGCAACAGTGCAACAAGCTCTTACTTTCAGGTATTAATGCTACGAACACGCAAAAGACGGGACAAGAGTACGAATTAACGCGGATTTCAGTATATTAAAATCTTAGCACAGCACATCCGGAACTTTTGTCTGAGGATAAGCATGCATGATAAACAGCAGTGACATACACATAAACAGCAGGCATGTCTCGTCTTGGGATGTGGCTTAAGCGACGTTTTGCAGGCGATTCCCGTTTAGAAATACTTTAAAAGTAGTTGTGACAAACTTCGGGAGCCTGGAGCCAGCAACTCTTTTACGTTATGCACGTTGCGGTCCATGGAAACCATTGAATTTAGTCATCCATGTTTTGGACTGCTCTTAGCACGGTGCCGTGTGTTGAGTGTTAGGACGCTTGAGCCTTCATGACTGCGTTTGTCTTCGTGACTAGTGATTTTTTAACCTTGCTCTCTTTACGGTCATTGGGTATCGGGGCATCGTCTTCTCGTATTTCCAGCAACCCTCGCCATAGCACAGTGCGTCGAGTTTTAAGATGTAGGTGCTTGAACGATTGATTACCGCAGTATCCTTTTACTGCCATGGTCAGTACATGTCCGGAATATTTTGTCTTTTAGGTATTAAACGTTTCTGAATCTTTATTTTTGCTTAGGCGTGTTCGATTGTGACCATAAGCGCTGCCTCGAAACGTCTAATAACTTTATGTGTTCTAATGGCTGCTTCATGCCGTCTTTGATTATTACCGTCTTCTCTGAAGCACTCAGAATTGAAATGCTTCAGATGTGAATTTAGGCATTTTCAGGTTATTGGAAAGTTTAAAAGATTTCATCTACCTGCTGCTGCTTGGTACGTTGCGAACCTTCTTATGTAAAGCTCAAGACCCATGTCAGAATGTTTTATTTGCTCCACTTCAACAGAGCAGTTTGGGGTAATTGCAGAACAAAACCCTGGATCAACCAAAGCATTTCACGAAGCGCCTAACGTCTGAAATCCGATGGGGTGAAAGCGATGAACATTTCAGTATGGTCGATGAGTTGTCGGTGTCATGTAAAACTTGTTAAAACTTGTAAAACTTGTCATGAGTTTGTAGATCCCTGCTAGTGATGTCAACCAGTGACGAGCCGTTTTAGCAACAGACAAACCGGCGCTCATTTAGAGGGCGACTTTGATTATACTATGCCAATGCATCGAAACATAATGAGACGACAAGTGTAAAGGCATTTCAAACAATCGGAAAGTAAACGCCTCAATCAAACTAAAATATTCAGCCACAGGCTTGTTGAAGCTTGGCTGACACCCAGAATCTTGAATTCAATGTTTTTTCATCATTCGATGTTTATTATTTTGCTCAAAAGTCTAGTTAAATGACCTAGTTGCCCAGAAACGCACTCACAGCCGAGCTGGCAAGCTCCTCATGGGATAAATCTCCGACTCCCTTTGGTTCTGCCCACCTCGGCATAACGCAGCGGCTTCGTTACCTCCGATTTTGTGATGATCGATCAATCAGCAAGCCGATCCAGGTGGTGATCGACCGATCTAGCGGTCTGATTTAGAGTTCCGACCCATTACGCACACCTGCATCCATGAATCACCGAGGCAAATATTAGCCCTCGTGACCTGCCTGACGTCTAACGATTTTGGCCTATTGGCCGCCGTCGGTGGGAGTCGGCGCCTGCAGTGATAGTTCGGTCGATCCCGATGGCATAGGTAGGTCACAGGTCATAGGTAGGTCTCGTTTCTGAGATCGTGACCAATTCGAACCAGCAGACCTTTGGCTGCGCGTGCCTTAGTTCAGAGCTCAGGAGCACGGTGTAGTGCCGATTCATGTTTCTGAGGACCAGTTTGACCTCACAGACGCCTGGTGGTGTGCTCCTACCTCGTGATTGTCATGCCGATCGTCTTTAGCAAGCTGGGACGTCATGGAATCGACCCCTCGTGGCTCAGAAGCCATCGTACTGGGCACAGCCAGGTGGTCTCAGAAATGGCAGCGAGGTTGCCATGACCGTCACGCACGGTGTCCGACAGGGATCGATAGCCGGCCCATCCTGCTCAACCCCTGATGACCGATCTGCCGTGTCACCCGGCCAATTGTCGAGTAATTGCATCTGTAGACGACCGTCAGCTGCTGGACAGAGCGAGAACAGATGACCTTATGGCCCTGCACTCTCGATTTCAGGGACGGGTTGGCTAGCTTGTAGGGCTGGTTTTGAGGAGACTCGTACAAAACGAGCTCCAAAACACAGATTTTATCCTCATTGGAAGCGAACACAACGTTAAGGAGTCCATTCGACTCCATTGGACTCTTGCCCACTTGACCAGGCCATCCGCTTGCTCGGTCCGTCTGAAGAACATCGACATGAACTCTGTCATCTCCTAGCATGAGCCGCCAGTCATGTTATCAACAGCTGCAATGCTGTTCTCGTCTACCTTCACCGTTTAAGCACCATTTAACGAACGACATGCTAAAGCTGCGTATCGAAACTCACGTCCGCCCACACGTTTTGTTCTGCTTCGTATGGTTTTTGGTATAAGGAGATACAGCCAAGGCCCAGTTACATCGTGTTCAAACACTCCCAAATTTAAGATCAGAGTTGTAGAAGACCCACGACCACGTAGATGATGGGCCAGTCACTGCAGACTCTAAGATGGACCTGAGTCGAGCCCATGGCTGACCAGCGTAACGTCAACACAGTGCGCAAGGTCGTTAACAGCAAGGTCATCGGCAGCAAATTAGGATCACGGGTAGTGCGCGACACGTCCGCAGAAAGGTCAGCGGTCTCCCGCGGCGCCACCTGCGTCTCAGACGCCGGACACCCGGAGCTGCCAAAGTACACTCCGGCGTCCTCACAGCGGGCCTTCCGGTGGCGTGCCGCAGTCGCGTGGAACCGTCCGCCAGCTGCAGTTCTGCATGCGCACCACTGGCAGCTTTGAAGAGCGGTCTGGTTGGCGCGTCAGTGCAGCGCAGGCTTGATGATTCGTATGTCCTGTATCGTTTGCATCGCTTGAATCTGTGATAGCATTTGGGCATTCTACGGTCCTACATTCAGTTAGTAAAACGGGCGCTTGGTGGTTTATACATATGCTCAGCGAGACACACTTGGCACCTGATGACATCTTACCTCGCACCAGATATGGTCGCTCACTCGGACTGGAAGGCTCCTTTTTTTGGAGATCTTCGGATTCCTTCGGTCCAGTCTCCATCGGATTACACAGCATAACGTATTCGTGATGTCTCCCTTTGGGGATACGGCACGGTTTATGGTCGCCCACCATTGTTTGCCTGGTTTGGCTGTTTTCGAACGCGGAAGCGTATCTGGCAGAAGTGTGTGTGCCCATGTGCGTTTTGCCCGTGTGTGTGCGTACGCGTGTGTGCGTGTCCGTGTGCGTGTGTGCGCGTGCTTGTGGGTTTGTGTGTGGGTATGAGTGTGCTTGTGCGTGCGAGTGTAAGCGCAGATGCGTGCGCCTACATGAATGCTTGTGTGTATATGTATGTCTGCGTGCGTACGTACATATTGTTATGCCGAGTTCCAGCTTTGCCTGCGCTCCCTTGTGTGGGCATTATTAGGTCGCTTTAAGTGGCCAACGCTTATCAATTAACCACTGACGCCATGAACGCGGCATTCTCCATCCCTGACCCGACGGTCTAAGGTCCTAAAGGGGTAGGTGCGAGAAGGCGGGCAACATGCCGCATTGGAACAACATGTGTCATCAATCACCGATAGTAGAATATCTGCCCGACGCTCAAACCTTGCTTGACCTGAACACTCTCTGCCCTGTTGGGGATTTACGTCAACGACGAAAAACGCAGCCGGGCTACCGACCTGGCAGTAATAGTCTTGGGCTCCTCTTGCTGTTATTGGCGTCGGGTGAAAACGGCAAAGTTGAATGGCTTTTTCATATACAGCTATTTCCGACCGTCAGCTATAGAATCGAGCTGACAAGTTCTCGTGGTGCAAGTTAAAATTAGCCCGGGTAGCTGTTCATTGCACCTCCAGCTACTCTTGACGATGGATTAGAGATCACTGTATGATAGGTGCTGCGTGAACTTTCTGTGAAAACAGTTTCATTTATACAGATATTGGTTGACTCGCTGGGATCAAATGAGCATCATTGAACACATTTACCACCTAAGCATTTGAATATACGGTCCAGTTGGCCTAAGCTGCATCAATGCTGTACTGTCGGGTGGTCGCGGCTATCACCGTTGTTGATGCTGGCATGCCAGCCGCCACAGTTGACATAAGTGACAAGCCGGCCTCCACATCTGCAACAGCGGCGAACATACACACCCGCATACACGCAGACGTACGAGCAGAAGTACATACACCTATATGCATATATATATATGCATGTATATATGTATGTACATATATTTATATAAATATATGTACATATGTGTATATCTATATGTATATATTTGTATAAATATGTGTACATATGTATTTATGTGTATATACATATATTCACGAGTGCGGGCACAATATTTTTACTTGCTGCTGTATCTGGTGTCCCTAAGGCCTTAGATACAGAGTGAAATATTGCCGTATATGAAACGCGTGACCTTCTGCGTCTGCTATACTATGACAATCATTGTGACTCTGCCGTGTGGTATCATCTTTCCCGCAAACCGATCATTAGAGCTACGCTGGCGTCAGCCAGGTAAAAACATCACAAATGATACTTTGCATCCGGACCAATGACCTATTAAAGGTCATTGCAACCTGATCATCGTCCTACTAATTCGGTCATTATCACAAACTACGTTTGCGCTCATTCCATGAGATATGAGCGGTTGTCTTGCGGCTGCCTCATTCATACAGGACAGGCTTTCCAAGATTTCAGTTATGCGATAGCCGCCTCTGTATATGTTAAGGACAATCATCTCTATTTTTTATTATTAAGCCAGTCCCACAGGCGGTGGGTGACGCTCCGAATGAAAAACCCAACTGCAAAGACAATTCCCCATTTTTAGTAAGTACTTCTTCGTAGCGTTTATTTATACAAACCATTTGTGATAGAGTATGTGGGCAAAATTTCGTAGCCTACCGACTCGTTACAAGTGCCTCAACTTGGACGCTGTGCTAGTGTTTGTTGTAGTGGTGGGACTGCTTGACCCCAGGCGTCTCCATCGCTTGCCCCTTCTGTATCAGATAATTGTAAGAGGCATGCTTTGATGTGTACTGCGCCCAGGACTACATCTAAGAGTAACCCAACGAACACCCTCTCACCATGTGGGCATTGCTCTCAAGAACAAATGCGATCCTTGAGCCAGGAGTGCTAGTTATACATTCGCTGCTGGATTTTAAAGACTTGCCTGTGAGGTGCCTTCACATTTGCGTTGGTGGACATTTTTGGTAACTTCGTTGGTGTGTTAAATACAGTTGCAGTGAATCCACTCATATGTTCAGGAGCGTGATCTCCCCTGAAAGCAACGGTGGCAGAAGGCAGAAGCCTGACCCGTGACATGCTAATGACAAAGCCTCACTCAAGCCAACAATTCTGCCTGACAAGAAGGCCCTTGATTGCTTGGTTTGGCACATACAGTCCTGGCTTTTCATGCGTTTTGATCGCAATTCTGACTGGTTCTATTGCGCTCTCACACTCTTTTGCGCTAACAAGCCTAAACACTTCGGTGACGCATGGTTTACTGTGAATTTGGAGAAGTTAATGTACCCCATGCTTATTATAAACAAAAGAAGCATGGGAGCAAGAGGAGCACGCGGACGATCGCTTGCGATTGGTTATAGCCCGCGGTATGAATAGCCAATCAGCACGTGGCTCAGTTATCCCTATGTGTGTAATCACCAAGACTTGATCTAGGACCATCCTGATGCGGTTAAGTCTCACAAATGTTGCGCTTTTCACATTCTCTTTTATTCCGCTGCATAATGGCCAGATGCCAGCTACAATATATATATATATATATATATATATATATATATATATATATATATATATATATATATGCATCAATATGCCACTTCTGCGACCGGGCAATGGGTACGAAATCATGGCATTACAGGCATCAGAGAGCATCATCTCGTGAGCCAAAAAGTGGTGCCAAACGTCTGGCCACGGGGACACCAAACCCTCACCGGAAGAGCGCAGATGATGCGACCTGGTCACCTGCCGCAAAACAGGTCGTTACATCCAAAATGCCGCCGTCCCCACTCCTATCACCGGAGCGTTCTACTTGGTGTTGACCGTGGGCACCACCGGCGGTAACCGAAAGCCCTTGGCCTGACACGGGCGCGACAGACAATGCGGCGGCTGTGTTCCCGACGCGGGCCTCACCCGCTGTGACGGGGATCGGATAGCCATTACGGCGCCGCGTCTCGCCGATGTAGGCGAAGCGACGCACCACTTAAAAGCAGTGCGTCATGCACCGTGGCCCGATGACAGTGCCTGGAGCGAGCGCCACACGCATTCATCGAGCATTGACCATTAAGGGTCATTCCGCACGTAATCGCTTCCGGTATTGTTCTAATGAATCTGTGATGAACAGTATCGCCTTCGGTGAACACACACACAGGATTTTATGTCGGTGAGTGCCGGGAAAAAATATCATGTTTGCTTCATTGTTGCCACACGACCCCTAAGTGCCTCTGGAACTTAAACGGGAGGCAGGTGTAACACCAGTGTGCCCCAAAATACCAAGCGGCTTGCCACGGCTTATGGGTGCACGGGAAGGGTATAAGAATAACGCATTGAAAGAACATTTGGCCGCAGCAAAAGAGTTACCAGGGCTGTTCTTATAGTGCTCGAATTGAGACTGCAATGCCAGAACACGACCGATTTTTCAGTGACTTTATTGCAACTCGAAGAGGGTGCTGCCATTCCTCATACTCCTAGGTCCGGTGGCCGACATGTGTAATCCATCATCAGTCAAACCCCTCGTTCAGCTGGGTCTTTGATTACTCGGAGACTACGAACGGAGGTAGACAGCCTCTCGCGTTTGCCACTTCGTCCAATGGCGAGTCCAGGAACAGCCCAGGAACACCTATGAACAGGCTGTGGGAGGTGGGGTGAGACTGACGACCCATGAATCCATCCAAGACCACATATATGCTGTTATTCTCTGGCAACTGCAACGAGCCTTGCTCTGCTGGGAGCCAAGCAAGGCGTTGTTCATGATCCGAATGCGCTCAACCATGTTTTGTTGGGTCCCAGTGTAAACGCTCTCACTGACAGGCACCACAGGGTTCCAACGCCTGTGAGCTCTGTAAGCGACAGGCTTTTCACCGAATGCGACGATATATTCGCGTCGCTGTATGTACACGTCAGAAGTGAAAACATCCAACATGACTCGCAGCAAACCAACATGACAACATGGAAATGGCTCGCCGAACCGCACAGCACGTCCGAAACATACGGAAGATAGCACGTCCGAAACATGCGGAAGGCGATGCCGCCGCCTGCGCAGGTCTGATGAGCCGCTCATACCACAGCAGATGACTCGCAGCCCGATCAGTGACGTCGGCATCAGACGGCGGAGACACCGACACGCGGCAGGCGGCAGAAAATGTCCGGTTCCGCTCACGACGGAGACACGGACAAATTTATGCGGGTTGAGATGACAGAAGTACGTACAGCACATCCTCAGACCATTGCATCGTTGGTGGCCGGCTGCCAGGTGGCGCATCTACCGTCGCGGAAACAGCTGGTCCACTTTCTTGACAGCCGACCAGGACTGGCGCCATTGTTGCCCATGCCCGCTGCAGGGTGCGGCGAACGCCTGCGACCGATTTACGCCCGGATCTCCACCTTTACCTATGCACGTTTGTCTTCGGCGGGGATCGTGGACATGGCTGCGAAATGTGGTTCGGGGTGACGGCTGTATCTCAGGAAATATTCACGATATCCTTATCAAACACGCGCACAGATAGCGGACAAATGCACGTGCCAATGCGCTACACGAATTTTGTTTCGTTAATTTAGCCAAAGAGTTATGATTTAAGGTCAAAAACGACCCTAGTAAATGCGTTCAAAGATCTAAACTATTTTGATGGATGATGTGGTTTTTACAACTTACACAAGCACAATATGACTGGAGTCTTCTCATGACATTGTAAGCCATGCAGGTCTATCTAATAATGTGCTTTTTGAGAAATAGCTAGCCAATAAATCAATGAGAAGAGTGCGAGACTGTACCAGCTCACAGAAAAACATTCATTTCCTCCACGGATACATCAGAAGGAGTAGCATAGCGCGTGTCGCCAAAGAGCGTGTCATGCCACAAATATCTGGTGGATGACAGTGCGCGCCGCGAATATTTGCGTCTGCAGCCCCGGGCGGCGACGAGCCGGGTGGCGCCGCGCCGGGTCCGGCCAGGGTACGTACCCGGCGACAAGAGCGGACAGCTGCAATAACGCGGGCGCGGCAGGGAATCGATCACGGTCGGCCGCGGCGCACGGTCTGCCGAGAGCCGAGCCCCGCTGCTGCTGCGGAGGCGTGTCGTTTGGTCGCTGCTGATGGTCCACTTCTGCTGTTCAATCTCAGCTCGCCCTCTCCGTGAGGGGCGGATAATAGGCCGGCGGATAGCGTGGGAGAGTGATAGCTCTGCTATCACATACGCTGCTGTACGTGTTGTGGGGGCTGATCTATGTTGTGTGCGCTGTTACCATACAGCGCATACAAAAACGTGGGAGAGAGATATTTCTGCTATCACATACGCTGCTGTACGTGCTGTAGGGGCTGGTCTATGCTGTGTGCGCTGTTACCACACGCTGCGCGCCGCTTATCAGCCGGGCTGCGTGAAAACAAAACCATGCAATTACAGAATGGAGCGGTCGGAAATCCATCGAGCGAAAGCGTTGAAAACGGTTCACTTCAGCTCAGCGCTGTGGATATAATAGTGCGATCTGGGCGATGCTGTCATCACCACAGGCTCTGCGGTCAGCAATTGCGTAGTGCAGAGGAGTAGTTGTGTGCAGAGAGTTTGCGTAGTTGCGTAGGTATGTGTGTAGTTTTTGACACGCTCCCCGGGTGGGGTGGCGTCAATTTGACATCGAAGTGTTGACAACACAAGCTCTGAACGGCGCAGTGTAGCCGTGCTAAGCTTAGCATGGCTATTGACAATCGAATGGCGGATATTTTGATGAACGCAGTGAGGTGCGTATACCTTGTAAGGTCGCTGAGCTGTAGCAGGTCAGTCAGGACGCGGCCGCCAGCGCAGGCGGTTTCCCGAGAATCGTCCAGTTGGATGCGACAGTGGAGTGTTAGACGAAGCTACACATCTCCGAGTTCATTTCTTGGACAATAAAACAATCTGATTTAGAATTACAATAAATCCCATTGACTTATTGTCAGGTATGAAAATCAGACCGAGGTCAAAACAAACCTGCATTTTTACTGGAGAGTTCGCTTGATGAGGCTGGTTTCTGATGCTAATCTCGAATCTATTGATGCTAGCACTGCAACAGAATCTTTCATAGACCTTTTAAAGGACAGAGAAGGTCACTGACCTCAGATGATCCAAATAAACCCTTTGTTTTAGAAGCATGCCGCCTGGTGGCTAGCGTAATACTTAATGCCTATTCAAATTCAGAAATCAAGCAATGTCAGAAGTTTTTGGGTACCATGACCTAAAATTCAAACAAGATCACTGACCTCAAATGAGCACCAGCGACTTTTAGCTTAGACCAGGTATCTAGGTTCAGGCGATTGTATGAGGGTGTCTGGGGGCACTGTGGACATCAATCTTGAGTTTGACCTTGCTTGACCTTAGTTGATCCAAAGGTCATAAGCCTGTCGACCTCAAATGCTGGCACGACTGAATCTACATACAGATTAACCCACTCCGTAAATTTGGTGTCTCTAGTTTCGTCAGCATTTGGGATCTCCTGGGAACGAAATTGGCCCGCTCACAAGCGTATTTAAAGCGAAAGGTATTTAAGTGGCCACCCAGGCGCGTGTTAAATGACTGAATACGTACGGACAGTATGTATCGACACTCGTGTGAATCATATGAATCGGCGAGCAACTACGTTAGCCATTGTTGCGATTGCTCGTGTATCGGGTAGCTCGTTGGACATTGTGGTCGATAGACAGCCATGATCTACAACAAAATGCAGTAGGCATTTTTACCCTTGCGCAGAGTACTCGATTCCAAACTTGCACCTCGATTATTCTATGGGACGGTCGGAAAAGCGGGCGTGGGGGTCATCCCCGTGTTATGCCGGCTAAACATTCCTCGCATTCTCGGTGTCGCCAGGCCAGCACGGCGATATGAATTCCATCTCCTCTCTCCAATGCATTATTTTTTCTCTCATTCCAACACAGCCATTCTGCGCGGCCTTAAGACCAGGACTGACGACCAGACGGAATGACGTCATCAGTTGTCGCGGCTCAGCCGCCAATCATCAATCATGCCACTCGGCCGTCTCGGCTAACGACGGCTCGTTCTCCCCCGTGACGCCCATTGTAGTGCTGATCTGGCGACCCGAGTGTAAAGCCCGCCCCGGCGTCCTCATCAGAGGGCTGTGTCCCGCCCAAGGCAGCGCCCGTCGGGAACCGGCGTCCCGCCCCCCCCCTCCACCCTCCCATCCCACCCCCCCCACGCCGCCTCCGCCGGCGCTCGGCTGTGTGACGATCGGGGAAGATACGGGCCAGCGGGCGGCGTCGGGTGGCGCCGCGCGACCGTGTCGGCCCGGCGACGTCTGCGGCGCGCCGTTTCCGTCGGCGGCGCGCCGTTTCCGCCGCGTCGTGCCTCTCAGCGCAGCCTGCCTCCTCGACGCTGGCGAACAAGGCGGGGCCGATGATTTGGTGATGTCGTTCCTGGTTTTCTCACACCGGGACTGCGGCTGGCTGACAGCCATAGCTCCGTTGAGCTGGGTAGGCCAAAACGGCTGGAGTGGTCGGATAAATTGTTCGTAAAAGGACATAGAGCAACGTTGCTGATTGGTCCAGTTCGGATCTGTTGTTTCGTCCACGTGCGGAAGCTGGACGAAATCGTTCGGACAGACGCGTGTTCGCTCTCTCGCCCCCCAGATCTCAACTACAAAGGTCTTGTTTCCGCCTTTGATGTTGATTCTGTCACAAATGGCATTACCCAGCACGAGGTCCAGTAATAAATTTGAAGACCTGCAGAGCATCAGTGGCTAGCAGCCTGTGCGGCTTAATGGAAGAACAGCGCGCGACGTGAATCTGAGAGCGGGCCATGGGCTTTGTGGGGTGCTGTGTCATGAGAATCACAGGGGAGTAGAGCGCTGGAGAGAAGTAATGGATTCCAAGAGCAATGTGATGGCTGTTGAAAGCACATCAAATTAGGGATCACAAGGCTACTCATTGGGTGCGTGACATGTCGTGCACATCTCGTGCACATCAGTACGCAGGTGAGCTTCAGGGTGGTCAAATGGTCAAATAGTTATTCATGACACATGTGCGCACGACTTCTGCGCAATAAATGACCGGCGTGAGGAGTATGGGCGCAACTTAGCTTGCGTTTGTGGAAGGCGGGAGGGGGAGAGCTGAGCTCCTCTCGATGCTGACTTGAACTCCTCATCATCGTACTTCACGTGTTTGATGTATGCCAGCACGATCTCTGGCGCCGACGGACTTCAGTCATCCCTCAGCCAATGCAATGCGTGTCACGCGGGCTTTAGCGTCATGTGTAGTTTTATGCTATATCATTAAGGAACTTGGGACAATGGTACGGGTTATGACGAAAATAAGATTGGGAACGGACAGCTCAAGAAAATCGCTTGTAACCGATCATGTAAATTAGGAAAACAATTCAAAACAAGGTCAAATACTGTGAGAGCACCACTAGAAAGGGTCATCACAGACGCACACGATATTCGCTGCCGCAAACAAGATCCAGCAACGCAACTACGTGCTCGGCAAGTTGAAACACTATGAGTGCATACACGGGCGATTCCAACAAGGTCAGTCTGGCAGCGACCGGCGCCTTAAGTTGATTTCACGACGCAATCAAACAATGGACGCTTGAAGGAAATATCTACTAAATAGTGAAATTATGTGGTCTAGAGCAGTCTTTTACACTTAACACTCGCTCGGGTGGGGGTCAAAGTTGACCAACCCCGAAGGTTTTTCCGGAATTGTTTTCGAACGGCGCGGCGTAACCGTGCCAATTTTGCGTAGCTGTAGACAATTGAATAGCGGATCGTTTAGCATCAAAAATTTAGATGTACCTTGTAAGGTCGCTGACCAATGGCAGATCAAAGTCAGACCATGGTTTTCAGCGAAGGCAATTTCTAGGGAATCCTTCAATCTGATCCAACAACGGAGCTGTTAGGACGAAGCCATACGTCTCTGAGATGAGTTCTTAGGCAAACACAACAGTTGACTATGAGCAAATTAAATTGACCTAAAGGTCATGTATGAAGCTCACACCAAGGTCAAAACCAACACTGTTCTGTTTACTCTAGGCTTGCTGTATGGGTAGTTTCTGGTGCTCATTCGAGTTAATCGATAGCAAGGACCGCATTATACATCTTCCATGCACTTATAGGTCAGAATGGGTCATCGACCTAAAATGACCAGGTCAACATTTTGTTTTGAGGAACATTAACTGCCTAGCGTAATTTTGTTCGCTTAGCCCAATGCCAAAACTCAAAGCAATCTTGTCTGATTTTATGGTCACCTTTGACCCTCAAAAGGTCGAACAAGGTCACTGACTTTGAATGAGAATTATGACCCTTTGCCTTAGAACTGGTTATCTACGTTCTGGGGCACTTAAAGACCAGCCCGAAACTTTACATTGCTTGACTCTTTCTTGACCCGAAGGTCATGACTTAAGAACCTGAAACTTTGACTTTCGTGAGTTCACGTACTGGTCAACAGACTCTGTCAACTTTGGTGCTTTCTAATCTTCTTAGTTCCCAAGATTCCAGCGGTATCAAATTGACCTCCTCCCACCCGAGCGAAGCGTATCTAGCCGGCCACCCGGCGCGTGTTAAAGGAAAACCAACAGTTGCAAGTGAGCCTATTGTATCGCATCTAATGCTTGCGTCAATATCCTCGATGTGGAACATTCCCTTTAACGTGCCGCTATGCTCGACATGGTCTATCCCGCTCTGTGCTGTCGAGGAATGTAGCGATCTTTTAATGAGTTTACCTTCTTGTCCTTCCAATTATCTACATGCCAGTTGAGAGGGAAGAACCAGAAGGCATTTGAGTCTCATTTTTACATCGGTGCATCTTGACAGCGTATGGTCTGCACGCATCAGATTATGCCATTCTACATAAGATCGTCTAAAGTCGACTCAGGCCATCATCGATGAGCAACAAACGACACATGCTTTCGCTGAACACGGTCGGTCAACTTACAAAACATTTGGCCTCCCATTCTAAGCTTTTTACCAAAATGCAATTTAAGAGACATAAAGACATTTGGACATCAAAGAGCCACAAGGGTCTATTGAGGTTGACCTGCCTCAGCTTCCGCACACATCTTCGAAACTAATCTTACCACCTGACGTTATTCATTTAGCTACAGATGGCGATCTTCAGACCGATAGAGCCTGTTCCAAACGGGTTTTGAATGTTGCTAGAGAGGGAACTGCCAACAAAATCGTTCGTCAACCCATTATAATGGTTCACTACTCTTTGCCTAAATGACACCTGCCCTCCCATGAGTTCTACTCCTACCTTTTGCTAAATGAAGCTGGTTTCCTCTATGCCCGTCCTAATTTCCAGTGCTTCATGTAGCTCTACCTTGTTTATCCACTTCATTATCTTGTAACTTCACATCGGCTTCAATGGAAAGCCATTTCCTGGCATGAAAGCAAGTTTGGACTCGGCCAAATGTAATATAAGGTTGGGTTAAGCTTAGCATCGGGAATATGGCATGAAAGTGGGCAAAATCGGAGAATAAATCAGGATTTGGGGACAGTTTAGATCATCCGTATCGGCTCAATTCCCCAACCAATTTCGGAAAGTGACACTCCAGATAAGCAGTCTGGATCTTATCAACTAACCTTTCCTCGGTCTTGAAATAAAGCGCCGCACTAACCTGTGGCTTACTAGTACGCATTCACAGCAACTAGCGGTTACCAGACGAGTCTGCTCAGCGTGCGTGCGTCCGCTGGTCAGACCAATGTTGTTAACTCACATAGCTCTGGTAGTCGCCTGGTTACCTCGGGCCTGCCGCGTTTTGTTTTGAATCTGGACGTGACAGTGAAATCTCTTTCCAATCAAGGCTGCCTCAGGGCCGCGAACTTCTCCGTCGGAACCTCTGACCTCTGTTTGTTGTTGCTCTGCTGGGCCATTACCATTCGCTCCGCCCTGGCCTCCCGCTTGCCTCTTATTCGCTGTCATAGCACATAACATCCCGCTGATCTTCGCCCCTTACTTAGTACATATCTCCTTGTGGGTGCTCCTGTCGGACATTTCACCCATGCAGTTGGCTGACCCTGCTGTATGTTAAGCCCGACAAGCTGCAGACCCTGTCAGCTGCTCTGTAAGCCGTATACCCTCGTAGAAAGCTCCAGATCTTGTCCGCTGATCTACGCTCACTCCCTTGCTATATTGTTGAAGTGTCCCTCCCCTTCAACCAACCCCTCTCTGGTGATCCCGGAATCTGTCCTGTCACCTCTCTATGGGCTTACTATCTGAGCTGACCCTCCCCCATGCGACCCTAGCGTCTCGTCTGTCCTTCCCCTGTGACCCCGACGTCTGGCCTATCCCTTCCCCGCCACCCTTCCATCTGACCTATCCCTGTCCTAGGACCCTGACATCTGACCCGCCCTTCCCTGGGACCCTGGCGTCTGACCTCTCCCACGCGGCTGTACCCGTGCCCTCTGACCAGTGGCGGCCCGCCTTCCTGCAGACGATGGCCCGTAGCTGGACGGGCCGCGCCGGAGACCGAGCCTGGCGCAATGTCGGGCAGGCCGGGACAGCTCGCGCGCCTGCGGACGCACCATGGCCGTGCGCGACGAGTCGGAGGCGTGCGGGTGCGCGCTCACGCTCACCGGACAACCAGCGGGACAGCGAGTTCCGCAGCAGGCGGAGGTCGCCCGCTGATGACGGTGCGCGGGCCCAAAGCTCGCCGCTTGGCGCGAGACGGCCGTCGGCCGGCCAGCGAGCCCGACGACTCCGGGCAGAAGGTGAGTCACCGCGCGACACTCACGAAGCCAGGCCTTGCCGACGCACCTCATCTCACCTCACCCCACCTCACCTCGCCTCACCTCACCTCACCCTCACCTCACCTCAACTCATCTTAACTCACCCCCACCCCACCTCACCTCACCTCATTTAACCTCACCTCACCTCACCTCCCTCACCTCACTTCGCCTCACCTCACCTCACCTCACCTCACCTCACCTTACCTCACCTCACCTCAACTCACCTCAACTCACCAGCCACACACGGGCGCGCCGAGCGACTCGTGTTGACTCTGGGTGACTTCCTGCTGTTCTTGGTAACTGCCGGATGACTCGGAGTAATCCTAGGCGTCTTCAGGTCTGCATGAGGTGACTCCAGGTCTGTGTGCAGAGCGGTGCTTCTGGTGATTACACATCAGAGTAAAAAAGAAGAGAGTTTAAGATAGGACATCATGGGCGGGGTAGTAATCTGCGGATTTGGGTAAGGTCTGGCGTTTGGGAATGATGGATAGTAAAGCAGCCGTAATACGATTTGGGCGACGGTTGGCTGCATCGATTTTGTGAAGAAAGTTTGCAGATGACATAAATGTTGTCTGTGAAGGTTGAATTGCAATGTTAGAAAGCTTAAGAGTTCAGTGGGCACATAAGATGCAGGTGCAAATATTGAGATACGGATGCAGATGCAGTAGGTGCGGCACATAAAAAGCTAAGGCGCTTTTCATGGAACTGTGTTCAAGACTGCTGCGCTCTGAAAGCAGGTCCGTCTTCCAATGTTTGCTCCGTGCATGGTGCAAATTATGAGAAGGCCAAGTAGCTTTCCTATTCACAGATGATTTTTTGGGGAATGGCATGGCAAGCCTGAGCATACTTTCTTTGGCGTTTTTTTCATGCCCACTCACGTTTGAAACACATCAGCGTAGGTGTCGACTTCCGCAAATGTTTGTGGGGGCCGAAGTCGTGCAAGCTGCCAAAATGAGACGAACTACCTCTCGGATTTCATTCATTTGTGTTCTAGTCATGCACTATGTGCTTATGTACTTTTCTACATAGTTTCGTATTCACAAAAATGGTCTGCCCAGAAATCAGAATATGTGTCTATCGCAGCCCATTTACCCCCACGTTCTCGCCGCACCAATATTTGATCTGCAAAACAGATGCCTCTCGTTAATAGAAAACAAAATATAGGTACTGCTCCACGCATCATCCAAGACATTGGAGTCCAACCTTTCCCCAAATACGGGCAGGTAGATACTCTCCGGTTGGGAATGTCATGTGATGCAGTGGAACACATTCGGCGGTACTGGTAATTCCAGAAATTGGTAGTGGGACGGACAAGTGATGAAAACATCGCTATTTTTCGTGTTGATGTAGCTTTTACGTTGCTTGGACAAGGGTCGCGTAAAAATTTTACGTCTGTAATACACGTCCCAGTATAATCCTTGAACAGAACGATTTTATTTTGAAATACATTCGAAAGAACTATTTCTCAACTGTCGTTCTCGCGCGTTCGGCGCCCGGCGCCCGGTATTGCCTGCTGCGGCCGTCTCTCCGTTTGATGGAAGCGGCAGCTCACGTTGGTATTCTTGCTCCTAAGATTGCAACCGCGCATGCTCAAAACGATTTCGTGTAATTTGTTTCCGTAGTCAATACTACCACAGGATTGACACTCTCGGGCAAACATTGGTTGGCCTTATTGCTTCTTGCAGGCAATATAACTACGCAACGCATAGTTATATATATATATATATATATATATATATATATATATATATATATACGCAACAGAACATGGTACAAACTTGGAGCTCTAAAAGCGTGACGGGCTCCGTCAACTTTGCTCAGCTGGACATCGCAACGCAGTTTGCACGCTTTTGTTTCCTTTACGTGTGAGGCAATTACAAGGAACTCCTAAAAGGTTCATAACTTGGAGATTTCAGTTTGAGTGTTCTGCATGTACACATTTAGGCCTCAAAAGGTTGGGAAGGCCTAACTCACCGGTGGGGTTGGGGGTGGGCGGGGGGGGGGGGCGCAAATTGCACTTTGGGGGCCAGCGGACCACTTAAAAGGGTACAAATCGACACCAGTGCACTCAGTATTTATTCATGTGTGCATTATTTCATGTCCACTTGTCCTGCCACAAACGCGCGCTATTAGGCGCTTGGACGCGAAATGTGACAGACGTGACCTCGGCAGATTTTCTCCTACATGCTCTATCCTTAGTAGGATTACACAATCTGTGCCGAAGCTGTGAAGATGTTTTGAAGCTCTTGACAGCTCTGGAAGGCTCCGTGAAAGCCCCCTGAGAATGTCAGCATCGCAATGTACACCAAATATTAGTAATGAGAGGTCTCGCAAAACAATCTATGTAGGGACACAGAATCGTCAATAAACCTAGTGATGCCAGAAGAATCGTTCGAGTCGGGGAAAACAAGACCTTGACACGTCCAGGGACGAATCTGTTGGTATAATGTGCATTTTTGTACGTACCTAGGCTTTAGGGGGGTAGGGAAGCTAGCAGTGCCGCTTTTTGTCACCTTACTACAGCTTTGGCACACGCACCGGCCAACATTCTCCAGCATTTGTTCATTTCCTCGTGTTCCACGAACATTACTTGCGCATTTGTGACAACATTAATTTGCGTCTAGCTTGAGCGAGCATCTCGGTATCAAGGCACAACGAAGTGTTATATGACCTGCACCAACCAACAGGTTTGCAGACTTGGGCTCACCGAGTTGGTGGCCGGGGTCAGGCCAGGATCAACAGTCCATCCCGTACGATGACTGTACGCAGCCCCCGTGAATATCTCCGAGCGACGCAAACACAC